>NC_090748.1:65298421-65390921 GCF_036898095.1 Palaemon carinicauda
GAAGGGCTTCCCTCTCCTGAAGATCAAGAAGGCGACCTAATGCAATGGGAATGCCATCAATAAGGTTCCTAAGAGTTGTAAAGACTTTGAAACTCATTATGACGTTTATAATCATCATAAAGACGATAATAACTATTTAGATTATTTATGATAAAGATAACTTCAATGATATTTTGTATCAATAATGTTCATATTAGTTGTGATGAATTTTCCGTTTTCAGTCGTTGCTTTTGGGTTTTATATGATTGTATATATAATTTTCTGAACCGCGTTTCTTCTCTCTATACATATACTAGTGTACGCAACCCATCAAAAATGACGGCTAGAGTTTTAGACAGATATGCACACACACGTACCCCCTCTCATCAGGTTATGACTACTCTCACTCCCCAACTCGAGGACGGGAAGAACTGAGCATGCCCAGAAATATATATATATATATATATATATATAGCCAGACACGTTTTTTATTACATAAGGGAGATCAGACATTTTGTATTTAAAGAAAATGATAACAGACGTAGCAATTGAATTGAATTGAATATAGAATTTAGGCATTAAGCCAAGCACTGGGGCATCAAAGGCCATTCAGCGCTAAACAGACGTAGCAAGATCCCACATAACATTATTTCTTAAGCTAAGGATTACCAGGAAGATTCTGTGATAGAATAGCGGTAATGTGACTACGTGACTTGTCGAAGCTTGGTAAAGTTAAAAGGAAAACTCATATAATATACTGATAATGCTGATTTATGTCCTTTGTCTTTATGGACGATGATTACTCATAATGAGTTCTATAGGGAAAGCAAGGGATAGATAAGTTCCCAACAGTCTCTATAAAATTTCGTATGAGGGGCAAAGCGCAAGTGTCTGGATTAATATATATATATATATATATATATAAATATATATATATATATATATACATATATATATACATATATATATATATATATATGTGTGTGTGTGTGTGGGTCACGCTAAGCTCTCCCCTTCCTTCGGGTAGGGGGAGGGATAGGAGTAGAAATATCCTGGAGAGAGTTTCGTGTGTGTGCATATCTCTCTTAAAGTTTAGTTATTACTTGTGTCGGGTCGCGTACACTAGCGTTAGTTTGTATAAAAAAATAAAAGGGATTAAGGACAGAAAATTAGTGTGATTGAAAAAGAAAATGTATATGAATGAAAAAGAAAGAGAATTAAAACTGCAGTTACATAAAAAAAAGAAAGGACTGAGAAGAGATAGGGTAGTCAGGAATAAAGTAAGAGAGAATAGACTCTATAATAACAACCATAGGAATGAGGTGAACAAAGACTTAGGGAAGAATACAAATCTCTTCTACAGAATAGAAAATTGCAGACAGAACATTAATCAAAGGACAAAAGGTGCGATTACTGAGATTTTTTTCCTGAGCTTAACAGAATCCTGGGTAGATGGAAAGATTTTTCCGAAGATATATTGAAGATAGACGATAGGCAAAGCTGAATGAGGTGAGAATGGAAGATGGCAGTTTAAAGCTGACAATGACAATGGACGTGATCCTTGGTATGCAAGAAATGCAATGGAAGGTTGAGAAACTGAAAGATATCGTGAATCGATGGAATTACCAAGGAGATATTGTGGTGTAGTGATTATGTGATTGCGCTGGTTTTCATACTTTGCGAGGTACTTCTTGAAGAGTTAACCTATGTATAAGCAAGACTATGGTTATTCATTACACCAGAAATAATAAGTGTATGGCTAATATTATTATTGATTTTGTCATATTCCTGTATCATGATAATTATTATCGTTTCACTGATTTCTCCTCTTAATATATCACCAAGGTAGCAAGAATTCTGACACTAAACAAATGTTTCTCTTACATTAAAATGAATGAAGTATGACGAGAATTCATACCATATCTTTATATAACCAAAAGTGCACGGGACCCTTCTCATCTGGGTGCTGAACTCTCCCTGCGTGAAATAAATTTGGCCGCCTCCAAATCCAAAAATTATATATATATATATATATATATAGATAGATAGATATATAAATATATATATATATATATATATATAGATAGATAGATATATAAATATATATATATATATATATATACTTATATATCTAAATATCTATCTATATACATGTATATATATATATATATATATGTGTGTGTTAAACACTCAAAGACTGGGTTAGCATTTATTATCTGACAGCTGAATAGTCCTGCTGCATTGGCTTCTCTGTGCGAATAAATTCAGTCTGCCCAAATCTTGGTGGCGAGGGTGGGTAGGGATGACGCTCCCTAGGCCCCCTGTCTCGTACGTCTATGTGGCATATATATCCTAATTTAATTTGAGAAAATTGACTTATAGCCTCTGAGATCAGACAAGTTTTCTTCCCTGCCGAAATTAGGCAAGAGTACGGAGAACAACCAATGGCATCTAGTTCTTTTACAATTTGAATTTAATATTCTATGGTATCATGGGGTAAATTGAATTCTTCTGAAAACGGCGCCCGGGATACAGTGAGACAATATAGACCTTGAGTGAGAGGTTTGGAGAGAAAACATAATCCGTGTACAAAAAATGTGAACTCCACTTTCACCTACACATATGCATGTTGCATACATTTACTTCATGCACGCACCTCTTCCATTCAGATACTGTTGAAAATTCAATTCTCGATACATGTTTCAACATTTTGTTATAAACAAACTCGATAAACTCTCCATCCCGCCACTCAAGTTTTGAGTTTCAATCTTGTGGTCTAAGTCAAAACTTTTGGATGTCCAGATGTAGTCCCAGAGAGGATGAACGGGCAACTGCGAGTGTTCGAAGTGAACTCAACTAAACTCTGCTGGAGCTCCTGCTGTCTTAAAAGGCCTGGAAATCGAACGTTCGCAGTGACCTTGACATTGCAGCCACATCACAAGAGCCCATGTCCGGGTTGGTCTAAAAATCCCCAAAACTCATGATAAAAAATCCCCAAACCAACCCAAAAATCCCCATTTCCACAAATATATATTTTTCCTGATCATGTAGGCTTTGCTAATATAGTGGGGCGGTTTAGCTCGAAATTTCAAAAGGATTGTGCATTTTGTGATACAAGCATCATATTTGGCACAAATGTACATTAATATATGGCGAACATTTTCAGATATTGAGCCACTCGAAATTCTTCCTTCATGTCTGCCATATTGGAATTCAAAATGGCCGCCATTTGAAATCTACATTTTCGATTATCTTTGGGTCTAATGCTGCTATTGACTCGATTCTGGTGTCTAAATGTATGTTTTTTTTTTTTTTTTTTTGGGGGGGGGGGGGGGGCAAGGAATCTAATGGTAACAATCTGCATCGCATATTTTGTACCAATGAGCCGCCATATTGGATTTCAAAATGGCCGTTGTTTGAAATCTACATTTTCGATTATCTTTGGGTCTAATACTGCTATTGACTCGATTCTGGTGTCCAAATGTATGTTTTGGGAGGAAAGGAATCCGATGGTTACAATCTGCATTGTGTATCTTTATAAATTAGCCAACATATTGGATTTCAAAATGGCCGCCACTTGAATTCTACATGTGCGATTACCTCTGGGTCAAATATTTTTACAGTACATGACAATATCCATTTTTCAAAATGACATACTTTATTACAGTACTCCACTTAATTCATGAGAGATGAATATTCATCATCATGTATTTTTAACAAGACAACATTTTACTCAAAGTCTGTGAAGTAAAACTTGTTTGAGTTATTGATTAGATTCTGTGTTGTTCTAGGTTTGATATGGCACCTTTCATATATGATTAGTTTTCGCCATTCCTTCCATCAATATCACAAAATGATTAATTCGGGGTTACGTCTGAATATCCACAAAATAGTGTGAACATTAACACAAAACAACGTAAACTTCTCAAAACTAGCTTTCCCTGTAAAACTCTAAATAAATATCGACTTACTTCAACTACTAATTTTGAGTTTTATAATTTTGATACATGTCTTAGGTCATGTCTTGAATATCTTAGTTAAAATTCTGACATGCTATGGTGTAATATATAAGGTTGGGTGTGTACTGACATTCTACAATGGTCTTGTATTTGAGGCTAGGTATACATCGGTACTGAAGATATGTGTACATAAACCATCTCATGTTAACCAGTTCAACACTGCCACAAGTAAATGAATGTTGTGGACTCATCTTCATGTGCAGTCCCCTTCACACACACAGAGGGCTGTGCACTTAAGGACAGCCTTCTTGCACTTGCAGCGTCTCACACACCCTTTCTGGCACTTGCAAGAAACCAGTTCAATGCAGGTGTGAGCTGCCTCAGGTAGCCTGGTCCAGTATGGTGTGTATTGTCCTCCAGTCATTGACCAACCCCAGTTTGTTGGTGGTGGGAGTTCTGGTGCTGGCAGCAGTATCTGACCCCACACATGTCCACCTTGATATACTGCCCTCTTGACATGCTCCTCTAAAGCTGCCTTCGTTGGAGGGATCAGCTGCACATTGTTCTTCCTTGCGAAGAGTTTCCTCCTGGCCTTGTCAATCTCCGTGCATTTCCTGGTTCGATCATACAACAGGATCACGAACCTCTCGATGATGCACATTGCATCATTTGGTATGTCACTTGGTGCGGAAGACAGCTGCATCAGCGCCTCGGTTAACTCTGGCAGTACTGTCCAGACTGCCCATACGGTCCTCTTGCCATGTCTAGCAAAGCTTGACACAGTATCGCATCCAGTTAGAGCGTGGAACATTGGCAGTGCACGAGCCTTCTCTGGTCCCAGTCCAGCTACTATTTCATGTGCTGCTAGGTATCGGAAACTTCGGCCTGTTCCGAATGCCAGCCATAGTTTGTCTTCTGGTTGCAATTCCTGTACCACGGACACTGCCAGCACCACAACATCGGTGTCTACAGTCCGGATGACTATTGAATGGTGTCCGTGCTTAGCTGTGTGAGATGCATGCAGCAACATCCGACTGTCAGTCTCTTCATGGTTGCATGGGTCGAGTGAAGTCAGATCTGGTAGTAGTGGCTTGCTGAGCACTGCCTCTCCATCAGTAATAACGAGTTGCTTGTCCTCCTGGTCAAACTATTCCAAGAGAGCTGTTGAGAGAAACTTAAACAGCTCGGTCTTGTTGCTGTCTACTCGTAGGAAGTTCTGCCAGTTTCCTGGTATGGATGCGGCGGCCTCCACACGTCTCCGCACGCCCTGTCCCCGCTTTGCATGTGTACTACCTTTCAGTGAATCAGCAAGTTAAGTATCCCAGATCAGATCCAGGCGTGACACTGTTTGCAGCTTAGTAGATATATATAGAATGAAGATCTGATGTGCGTACTCTTCAAAGGTCTTTGATGCAGCCGGCTTCAGCATCTGGACGATAGCTGCTCCATCAAGCACTATACAGGTAGTGACAGGAGTATCTGTCTTAGCGTCTGAGATTTCTTCCAAACATGTGATGAGATCACTCTTGGTACCAGTGAAGACATGCCTGGTTCTCATGACGAAAGAACTCCTCAAGGTTTCCATCCCTCGTCTGGCAGCCAATGTACAGGCGTGCGAAGAGTTCACGGTCATTTTTGACGGAGGTGAGCTGTTGCTGACCCTTGCTCTGGCTTCTTGTAGTTGAGGGGCTGAATATCTTCAGCTTGTTACGAGGTATGGGGTCGTCCATTGCCTTTGTTCTGTCCAACAGATACTCTCTGGTGAAAGCCTCGAACTGCTCTTGGCCAATCTTCTTGGCATTCATCACAGTCTCCACGGCAGCAGGACCTGCAATGTCCTTTGAATCCAGTATGACTAGATCCTGGCTCTCCTCCTCGAATGGGTTACCCATCTCTATTACACCAACGAGAGAGCAGACATCTCTCACAAATGAGGCCTGTACACTTGGAGTCTGATCATGATGGCGTGTGTTTGTTGTTTGCCGTCTACAGTATTGGTTCCCGTCTTGGAATTCTTCGATCACCCTAGCAACTTCTGGTCCTGCAACCATCCAGCGACGAAGGACACTAGGGTTGTCAGTAAGCCCAACTGCGCCACCGTCTCCTTTGATGCAGGCATTATTCTGCTCATGTGCCTGGTCAGGCAGGATTGAAGAGAACACCCTCTGCATTTTTTTAACAGTGAAGTGACCTTCGCTGAATTTTCTGGCTACGTTTGGGTGTTTGGTAGTTAGCTCGGCCATGTCCTTCAGGTGCACTGGTATCCACCTAGCATAGTGGGTATGATCTAGTGCGTGAAACCAGGGGACCAGCTCTGTCAGAGTATCTACGTACATCACAAATGATCCCTGCCTGAGAGAATGCACATAAACTTGAACCAACAATTCTAGTTCCAGCACAGTTGCCCAGTAGCGAAATCAAAAATGAAGATTTCAAATGGTGGCCATTTTGAAATCCAATATGGCGGCTCAGTGGTAAAAAAATACGCAATGCAGATTGTAACCATTGGATTCCTTGCCCCCCAAAACCTACATTTAGGCACCAGAATCGAGTCAATAGCAATTTTAGATCCACAGATAAGCGCAAATGTAGATTTCAAATGACAGCCATTTTGAATTCCAATATGGCGTACATGAATAGAGAATTCCGAGTGGCTCAATATCTGGAAATGTTCGCCATATGTCAATGTACATTTGTGCCAAATTTGGTGCTTGTATCACAAAATGCACAATAGGTTAGCTATGCTGCCCCACTAATAATGAAATTACTCACTATACTTCATGTAATTGCAAGTAAACTAATTGCAATAACATGAAGGTTTACTCGTCTTTGTTTCTTCTTCATAGAAATTTGTACAGAATATCCCCATCAGACACCCAAAATCCCCAAATCTAGGGATAAATGCCTGTCTTGCATATTTGAGGTTGCCAGATGTCCCGATTTTTCGGGACATGTCCCGAACTTGATCATTTTGTCCCGTATGCCGGACGCATATTCCTGAAGTCTGGATGGAAATAGACCCTCCCGGACATTAGAACCAATAAGAGCATGGTTTGTAGCGGTGACTCGTGAGACTCCACCCTCCCTAGCGCTACCACGTATACACTTTTCTTAATTCTTGTAGAAACTAGAAAACGGATTTTGAGCGAAGCGAAAAATCTATTTTTGGGTGAGATGGCCATGTTGTCCTGATGGAAGGTTCCTTCAGTAGCTTCCTTTGGTTATATATAACTGCTAAAATATTCCCAGAGAATTAAACTAAAGGTTTTCACAGAATTCTAACTTTTGGAGCGAGTATTCTAAGGGTTAACCCTTTAGAATGTCGTATATCAACAGGGGACGCATGCATTAACACGTCACATAGCCATCTGCACCCCACCTAGCGTTTACGCTTCACGGGGGAGATGTGGCGAGGGAATGTGGGAGGTAACTGAGGTGCCGTTCCAAAGATACTCTCCCTTCGTCACTGTTACGATACTCGCAGCTGTGTGACGTCACGTCCGCCCGCTTCAATTCCGTTCTAGCGATAACCAGCCTCCGCGATACAGTACAGCAGGGAGGGGCCTAGTAGGCTGAACTGGAACAGTTGGGCGGGTCCATCAGGATGACATGGCCATCTCACCCAAAAATAGATTTTTCGCTTCGCTCAAAATCCGTTTTTTGGGCTCAAGCCATGTCGTCCTGATGGAAGTTTACCAGAGAATTAATGTATCGTGGATTTGTTTCCAATTTAAGTGCCTGGTACTCCGAATAAACGTTCCATGGTCTGGTGACCAAGAGACCGTGACATCTCCGTTTAATGTCACTACCAGAGGCATTACAATGCCCTGGCGTCCCGCGCCCCTGGCGAGGAAGGTCCTAGTAGGACAAGGGGAACATCTCGAAGTAATCTGACGAAGAAAGACTCACCTGGGTAAGAAATCGTGTCGGTCTCAAGACAGAGCAGAAGGGTAAGTATTTGTGTAGGAACAAATTTATACCATTAGGTGAGTACATAAGAGATAGTAGGAATACTAATCATAATAACTCTAGAATAGGTTCAGTAAAACGCAAACAGCAATATATTTTCATATAAAATTAGGAGCGAAAGAGACGCATGTTGTGAATAAAATAAACATTTTATTTGAAATTTGCATGGAAATATGAAAATTTGTGTACAATAATAAAATACAATAATAGACATAGATATGGTAAAGGCTGGTGGTGCAGAATCTGAAAGGGAAACAATCATTTCTGTAATCACTAGTTCCCGAGGAACGTCGGTATTTTAAGTCAAGATACACTTCATGTTCGAGAACATGTGGCACACGTGTACGAATCTATGTCGTTTCACCTTGGCAAAGGACAGTCCATTAGTGACACTAAGTGTCCCTTGAAATCACTATGTAACGCACTAGGGTCAACACAGGTACCCGTTTGAGTTAAAGTCCCGAGAAAACTCACTGTCCTACGCAGCACTAAACAGCAGGTTTCATCACACTACCTGCTGCCACCACGAATCTCTTAACTTCTTGCACCTGCTTCGAATAGTGTTTGAAAAACACTCTGGGGGACTTCCAGCCTGTGAAGGATCGTAGGCTTTCGAAGGCCATTCCTTGGAAGAAATTTAGGGAAGAGACGACTTTCCTGGGATCGTGACGTGCGGGTGTACTGTCAGGATCCGCTCTGCGAATGAAGTAGGTGATTTTCGCTCTAAGTTGTTTTAGTGACAGGTCACTGCCCGACGTTTCTCCTTTGAAAAGCTGTCCTCCCCCAAAGTCAGAAGTTCTTCGAAGATAGACCTTAAGACTCTCCACAGGGCATAGAGAGACATCTTCCTTCAGGGGGCAGATTCTCCAAGGGCCTCATCTTTTGGTGGGAAGTTCATTTTTAGCGAGAAACGTGGGGTCGGGGAAGAGGGTAAGTTCCCCCGTGTCGGCGAACTGTATCTGACCCTCTTCTCTTGATAAAGCCACTATTTCACTGACTCTGGCTCCCGAGGCGAGAGCAAAAAGGAAGATTACCTTCTGAGTCAAGTCCTTCAGAGGACAGGAATCATTGTCCAGGCTAGAGGCAAAATGAAGCACCTTATCCAGGGACCAGGTGATGGGTCTCGGTGGAGGTGCGGACAGAGTCTAGCGCACGCCTTCGGAAGTTTATCTCGTTGGATAAATCTATTTGGAAGGCGTATAGGAGTGGTCTGGTCAAGGCCGATTTGCAAGGGGAAATCATGTTGGCTGCCAAGCCTTGTCCATGAAGGTGAATAAAGAAGGACATGCAAAAATCTATGGAGATTTCCGAAGGATTTTGTGACTTGACGAAGGATACCCCCTTCTTCCAGGATGATTCATATTGTCTTCTGGTAGACTTCGTTTTATATTCCTCTAGGAAGTCTAAGCTTTTCTTCGAGATCCCGAACCTTTTCCTCACGGCTAGGGAGAGAAAATCATGAGATGAAGATCCTTGACTTTCTTTGATGAAGCAAGGACAGTCTACTTCTGCACCTGTTGGGAGAGAACTGGGCCCGGCAGAGGGATCAGTTTGGGCTGTAGCTCCAGGACCAGGGGGAACCAATTGCTCCGGGGCCACTTGGGAGCCACTAGGGCTGCTATCCCTTTGAAGGTTCTCAATTTTGAGAGGACTTTCAGCAGAAGGTTGGGTGGGGGAACAGGTAAATCTTGGACCATCTGTTCCAGTCCAGGGACATGGCGTCCACTGCTTCCACTTTGGGGTCCTCGTAAGGGGCCACATATCGAGGAAATTGCTTGTTGTTGCTCGTCGCGAAGAGGTCGATCTGTAGTTCCGGGACTTGACGAGAGATGAAGGAGAATGATCTTGCGTCTAGGGACCATTCCGACTCTATGGGGTTTGTCCTTGATAGAGCGTCCGCCGTCACGTTGCGGAATCCTTGTAGGTGAACTGCAGACAGGTGCCACTTCTTCCAGTCCGCTAGCCGGAAGATGGGTAGTAACACCTGATTTAGGTGGGGCGATCTCGAGCCCTGACGATTGAGACATCTGACTACCACCGAGCTGTCCAAAGTTAGACGGAGGTGTATCGAAGGACGCGGGGATAATTTCTTCAGGGTGAGAAGAACCGCCATGGCCTCCAAGATATTGATGTGAAACGTCTTGAATAGGGGAGACCATGTTCCTTGAACCTGTCATTGGTGGGAGTGGCCTCCCCAACCCTCCAGAGAAGCGTCCGTGTGGATGTTGAGCGACGGAGGTGAAGGTTGGAGAGGGATGGATCTTTTCAAGGTCCTTGCTTCTGACCATGGCCTGAGCAGGGAGCAAAGCCTGTTTGGTAGCGGTCTCTTTGAGCGACGGATGCGTTTCGTCTCCAGACTCCTGATGCATCCTTTAGCTGTGCTCGTAACACTGGGTTTGTCACTGAGGCGAACTGTAGTGAGCCGAGAACTCGCTCTTGCTGTCATCTGGAGATCCGTTTGGATTTGAGAAGTCTTCTGACAGACCCTGCTATTTCTTTCCTTTTCTTTAATGGAATTGAAAGGCGGTGTGACTGAAGGTCCCAATGGATTCCTAACCATTGGAACTTCTGAGCTGGAGCGAGGCGAGACTTCTTGGTGTTTATCTTGAAACCCAGATGTTCCAGGAATTGGGTTACTTTGCTGCAAGCTGTCAAACACCCTTCTGGCGAAGTCGACCAGACTAGCCAGTCGTCGAGGTAGGCTATCACTTAGACGCCCTGAAGGCGTAGCTGGTGGACGATCGTGTCTGCTAGCTTGGTGAAGATTCTTAGAGCCACTTTGAGCCTGAAGGGCATGGCTCTGAAGGCATAGCTTCTTCTATTGAGCCGGAATCCTAGGTAGGAGGAAGCATGGTGGTTCATTGGGATGTGCCAGTAGGCATCCGCCAGGTCTATTGAAACCGTGTAGGCCTTGCGAGGCAGTAGGGCTCTTATTTGTTGACGAGTCAGCATCTTGAATTTGTGGTTCATAATGAACTTGTTGAGGGGTGACAAGTCGAGAATGACTCTGAGTTTGTCTGAGTCTTTCTTGGGAACACAAAACAGTCTTCCCTGGAACCTGGTGGACTTTACCCTCTTGATCACCTTCTTGTTCAAGAGTTCTAGGACATATTCTTCCAGGAGGGGGGTTGATGGTTGGAAGAATTTGTGCAAGGTTGGAAGCGGTTGCGTCCAGCTCCAACCTAGTCCCTTCTTGATGATGCTGTGTGCCCAAGGATCGAAGGTCCAGCGATCCTGAAAGAGGCGGAGTCTTCCTCCCACCGGAAGCACTTCATTGCTTCTGGTTTCCCGAGGACTTGCCAACTCGGCCGCTAGCTCCCCTTCCTCCTCTGCCCCTGGAGGGGCGGCACGAGGAGTCTCTGCCTGAGCCTCTATCTCTGGGGCGAAAGGTAGTTGACTGACGCTCGTAGGCAGGGGTAAAGGCCGGTGATTGTGACACCCCCGGTTGGGGGACCAACTGAAAGGTCTGTTGCGGTTGAGAGACCACTTGGGAAGTAGCGGGAGCCGGAAACTGGCGTTTTGTTGATGATGCTGGGGTCTTGGTTAGGAGGATTTGGAAGATTTCCTCTTAGGCTGAGGGCCGTCGTCCTGGGAGGATTTCCTCTTTCGCGACATGCCCCATTTGTTGAGAAGGTTCCGATTCTCAGATGCGGCCTTGTCAACGATCTCTTTCACCAAGTCAGAGGGAAAGAGATCTTTACCCCAGATGTTGGAGGAGATAAGTTTCCGGGGATTGTGTTTCACTGCAGCGTTGGCAAACATGAACTCTCTGCAGGTTCTGCGGGACCTGATGAAGCTGTACAGATCCTTCATCACAGTCACAAGGTGGGTTTTTGCCAGAACTATATAGAGGTCTGGGACCCTAACGTCCCCAGCCATGACCTCAAGCTGAATCTGGAGAGACAGGGAGGCAGTCAGTCTCTCCTTGGTCTCTTGCTCCCAACGAAGAAGGTGGTCAATCAATTTCGGGAGGTCCTTGTTAAACTGACGTCCAGCTACGTCAGGGTCCAGCTTCCCAACCGTGAAGGTCTACTGGATATCTTTCCAGAACTTGTCGTCGGGGGGAAGGGCGAGGGAGAGGGGCCTACACTCCTCCAGGGTAGGACAGGGTTTTCCTTCTTCCACCGCCTTCATGACCGCATGGAAGGCTTTTTCCACAAAGGGGAAGGATGCGGAAGAGGGAGCAAGAAAGGACGGGTGCTTCTTGCTTAGAGCCGGCATTTTCGAATTGGTAAAGCCGCGGCTCTTCAGGCAATTTGCCAGTAAAGCTTGGGCCTTTGAGTGATCAAACACGATCACCTCCTTAGGCTCAGTCTCCTCCTTGGAGGCCGGTTCGGTCTTAATTCGGACGTAACAGTCTGGGTAAGCTTCGAAGTTCGGGAAGAATTCCACTCCTTCCAGGAGGATAGACCCTAGTTTGTCGTTTATGAAGATTTTGCCAGTTGTGATTGGCATATGCTCAGCGTACCTCCAGGGGTTAGACTCTGAGCAGGAAGGAAGATCCTTAACCGAGATCTTCTTCGGTTGCCTCAACTCCAAGAAACGACTGGTAATCTGGGTGGAATGCTTGCTAAGCCTCTCGTCCATTAAGGCCACCAATACCCGGATGGCATCTTCGGTGGCAGGCAGCATGGGCTGCGGTGCGGCGGAGGTAGAGGGGACTTGCTCCTCGGTCACTGCAGGAGCTGCCGGAGGTGGAGGAGCGGCCTCGCTCTCCGAATCAGGGTATTCCACCTAATCCTCTTCTTCCTCCGGATCCTCGCCCATGAGGGTCCTCTCGGTGTCGTCGGACACGTCCGACATCTTCTCCACCTCGTCTAGACTACACTTGCTAAGCGTAGTCTCGATGTCCGGTTCAACGGGCACTTGAACCAATGAGATCTGTTCCTGGGGGACCTAGGAATCTGCCGTCGCTTTCGGAAAAAGGATGGCCCTCATTTTCTCGTTGGGGAGATACGGTCCGGCAGCATTTTTCTGGAAACCGCGCACCCACCTGCGCAGTTTCTCTCGAGCATTGTCCCTGGCTTCTAAGGACGGGGGGTTGTCAAATCCCTCGTCAAGAAGGCCTTTGCAGACTGGGCAGGAGACTGGATCCCAGTATTTAAGGTTGCCCTTCTTAGCCATACAGGAGGCGTGAGTCCGACACGCTCCATGCCCGTAAAAGTTCGGGCGGCGGACCAAGCAGAAGGGGCTCTCTCATTTCACATACTCCTCCTGTAAAAGAAAGAGAACATGAGTACATGGAAATAGTCATGACTTACATTACTCTTAAATTAAGATTCCTTAACTTAATTCTTAAACTTAGAATTGTGTTATGTGAGCTCCAGATAGGTGAGCTAGAAAAGAAGTAGGAAGACACATACTTGTGAATCCCGTCCAGCCAGGTACCGCAACATTTTCTGCTGGCAATTCCTTAGAACTTGAGGTTATAGGAGAGGGAATGGTATCCCTATGGAGAAGCCAAACTAGGCTTCCTTATAAATGGATTTTGAGCGAAGCGAAAAATCTATATTTGGGTGAGATAGGTTCCTTTCGGTAGCTTCCTTGGGTATATTAACTACAAGAATATTCCCAGAGAATTAAACCACAGGTTATCACAGAATTCTTACTTCTGGTGCGAGTATCCTAAAGGTTTCCCTTTAAGACATCGTATATCAACAGGGGACGCATGTATTAACACGCCACATAGCTATCTGCACCCCATATAGAGTTAACACTTCGATATGGAAAGGTGGAGAATAACTGGGGAACCGTTCCACAGTTACACTCGTCCGTGGCTACTTTTGGTACTCGAAACGTAAACCAACGGGCGCCATTGCTAAATGACGTCACGTCCGTCCTCATCCTGATGCCAGTTCCTTGCTAATCTCCATGATACAGCAGGACAGGGCGGGGCCTGAAAGGATGGACTAGAATTGAAGGGAGGGTCCATCAGGACGTCATGGCTATCTCACCCAAAAATAGAATTTTCGCTTCGCTCAAAATCCGTTTTTTGGGCTCAAGCCATGACGTCCTGATGGAAGAGTACCAGAGAATCAATGTATCGTGGAAAATTTCCCCTTATTAGAGTAAGTGCCAAGGGCTTCGAATAGAGGTATGTAATGTGACCTCGGTAGAGGTTCCGTGGGGATCCAGCTTCCTACCCCCCCTGGCAGAGAAGTCCCAACGGGTTATACCAAAATTCAAAGTGGTCATCGAAGGGCTACTCACCCTGCGGAGAGTTCGTGAAGGACTCGGAGACAAGACAGAATGGTCAATATTCGTGTAGGAACATTCTCAAGAGTAGTTGAGTGATAGTTAATCACTATATTCCATGGTTAGAGAATAATCTGGTCTCGAAGGTATGGCGAAGGTAAGTATTCAATCAGGAATATTACACACCATAGGTGAGTATATAATACAGACAAAATATATTATTCTTCTCATTTCAAAGGAAAGGAGTAAATGAAACTATGACATTCATGTATTTCATAGTGTAAATAGGAGCGAAGAGAGACGCACAAGTAATAAAATAGACATTTTATTTCATAATTTGCAGGTTATAGTAGTAATAAATGCAATAAGGAATGTAAAGTTAATTTACAATAATAAATAATGTACATAGAAATTAGAAGACTTCAATCTTGAATCTGAAAGAAATTTCAAAATTTAGAAAGCACAAGTTCCAGAGGAACGTCAGTCTTGATCAAAGAAAAAACACATTATGCCCTTAGGCATGTGGCACTCATGTGAAGTCTATGACATTTCACCTTGGTAAGAACAGTCTATTAGAAACACTAAGTGTCCATGAAATCACTATGTATCACACGAGGGTCAACACAGGCACCCGTAGAGTTAAAGTCCCAAGTAACTCGCTGTTCTATGCAGAGTTAAACGGCAGGTTTCATAACACTACCTGCGGCCACCACGAAATGTTTGACTTCATGCACTTGCTTCGCGTAGTGCTTGAAGAAAACGCGCGAAGATTTCCATCCTGTGAAGCTCTTGAGGCTTTCGAAATCCATACTCTGGAAGAAATTCAGAGAAGATGCGACTTTTCTAGGATCATGACCTGCGAGTGTACTGTCAGGATCTGCTCTGCGAATGAAGTAGGTGATTTTCGCTCTTAGTTGTTTCAGTGACAGGTCGCTACCCGATGTTTCTCCTTTGAAGAGTTGGCCTCCACCAAAGTCTGAAGTTCTTCGAAGATAGACCTTGAGACTCTCTACTGGACATAGAGAGACATCTTCCTTCAGGGGGCAGATTCTCCAGGGGCCACATCTCTTGGTGGGTAATTCGTTTTTTGCGAGAAACGTCGGATCAGGGAAGAGGGTAAGTTCTCCTGTATCTGTGAACAGGATATGACCCTCGTCTCTTGATAATGCAACTATTTCGCTGACTCGGGCTCCCGAGGCGAGAGCAAAAAGGAATATAACTTTTTGAGTCAGATCCTTGAGAGGGCACGAATCGTTGTCCAAGTTAGAGGCAAAATGGAGCACCTTGTCCAGGGACCAGGAGATAGGTTTTGGCGGAGGTGCTGGGCGTAGTCAAGCGCATGCCTTTGATAGTTTATTGAAGATATCGCTGAACAGATCAATCTGGAAGGCGTACAGTAGTGGTCTAGTCAAAGCCGATTTGCAGGTAGAAATCGTGTTGGCTGCTAAGCCTTGTCCATGAAGGTGAATGAAGAAGGACATGCAAAAATCAATGGTGATTTCCGCAGGGTTTTTTGCTTTGACGAACGAGACCCACTTTCTCCAGGATGATTCGTATTGCCGTCGTGTGGATTCGGTCTTGTATTCCTCGAGGAAGTCCAGACTTTTCTTCGAGATCCCAAACCTTTTCTTCGCGGCTAGGGAGAGAAAATCATGAGATGAAGGTCCCTGACTTTCAGTGATGAAGCTAAGACAGTCGACTTCTGTACTTGCTGAGAGAGAACTGGGCCCGGGAGGGGGATCAGCTTGGGCTGCAGCTCCAGGACCAGGGGGTACCAATTGCTCCGGGGCCACTTGGGAGCCACTAGGGCCGCTGTCCCTTTGAAGGTTCTCAGTTTGGAGAGGACTTTCAGCAGAAGGTTGGTGGGAGGGAACAGGTATATCCTGGACCATCTGTTCCAATCCAGTGACATGGCGTCCACTGCTTCTGCCTTGGGGTCCTCGTACGGGGCCACATAACGAGGAAGTTGATTGTTGTCGCTCGTTGCGAAGAGATCGATCTAAAGTTCCGGGACTTGGCGAGAGATGAAGGAGAAGGATCTTGCGTCTAGAGACCATTCCGACTCTATTGGGTTTGTCCGTGATAGAGCGTCCGCCGTCACATTGCGGAATCCTTGTAGGTGAACTGCAGACAGGTGCCATTTCTTCTTTTCTGCCAGACGGAAGATCGGAAGAAGTACCTGATTTATCTGGGACGATCTCGAGCCCTGACGATTGAGACATCTGACTACCACCGAGTTGTCCAGAGTCAGACGGATGTGGATCGAGGGAGGCGGAGAGAGTTTCTTCAGAGTGAGAAGGACCGCCATGGCCTCCAAGATGTTGATGTGAAACGTCTTGAATAAGGGAGACCATGTCCCTTGAACCTGTCGTTGGTGGGAGTGACCTCCCCAACCCTCAACGAAGCGTCCGTGTGGATGTTGAGTGATGGAGGTGGGTGTTGAAGAGGAATGGACCTTTTCAGGGCCTTTGCTTCCGACCACGGCTTTAAGAGTAACTGAAGTCTGTTTGGGAGCCGTCTCTAGAGATCTCTTCGAGCGATGGATGCACGAAGCACTGGGTTTGTCACAGAGGCGAACTGTAGAGAGCCTAGAACTTGTTCCTGCTGTCGTCTTGAGATCCGTTTGGATTTCAGCAGTTTTTTGACAGACCCTGCTATTTCCTTCCTTTTCTTCTGTGGGATGGAAAGGCGGTGTAACTGAAGATCCCAATGGATTCCTAACCATTGGAACTTCTGAGCTGGAGAGAGGCGAGATTTCTTGGTGTTTATCTTGAATCCCAAGTGTTCTAGGAACTGGGTGACTTTGTTGCAGGATCGTACACAATCTTCGGGCGATGTCGCCCAGACCAGCCAGTCATCTAGGTAGGCCATCACCTGGACGTCGCGAAGGCGGAGCTGTTGAACGATGGCGTCTGCCAGCTTGGTGAAGATCCGTGGGGCCACGTTGAGCCCGAAGGGCATGGCCCTGAAGGCGTAACTTTTCCTTTGGAGTCGAAATCCTAGGTAGGAGGAAGCGTGATGGTTCATTGGAACGTGCCAGTAGGCATCCGCCAGGTCTATGGAGACCGTGTAGGACCCTTGAGGCAGGAGGGTCCTTATTTGTTGAAGAGTCAGCATCTTGAACTTGTTGTTCGCAATGAACTTGTTGAGGGGGGATAAGTCTAGAATGACTCTGAGTTTGTCGGAGTCCTTCTTGGGGATGCAAAATAGTCTCCCTTGGAACCTGGTTGACTTTACCCTCCTTATTACCTTCTTGTTCAAGAGTTCTAGGATGTACTCTTCCAGGAGGGGGGTTGACTGTTGGAAGAATTGCTGGAAGGCTGGGGGTTGTTGTGTCCAGCTCCAGCCTAGTCCCTTCTTGACGATGCTGTGTGCCCAGGGATCGAAGGTCCAACGATCCTGGAATTGGCGGAGTCTTCCTCCCACCGGAAGCACTTCATTGCTTCTGGCTTCCCGAGGGTTTGCTACCTCGGCCGCTAGCTCCCCTTCCTCCTCTGCCTCTGGAGGGGCGGGGAGACACATCTCTGCCTGAACTTCTGCTTGAGCCTCTACCTTTGGGACGAAAGGTAGTGGTTTGCTGCTCAAATGCAGGGGTGAAGACCGATGACTGAGAGACCATCGGTTGAGTGACCAGCTGAAAGGTCTGTTGTGGCTGAGCTGCCACTTGGGGAGTAGCGGAACCCGGAAACTGCCGTCTCTGTTGACGTTGCTGGGGTTTTGGTTTCTGAGGTTTCCTCTTAGGTTGAGGGCCATCGTCCTGAGAGGATTTCCTTTTCTTTGACATGCCCCACTTATGGAGAAGGTTCCTGTTCTCCGTGGCGGCTTTGTCGGCAATCTCTTTCACTAGGGAGGAGGGAAAGAGGTGTTTACCCCAGATGTGGGAGGAAATCAGTCTCCGGGGTTCGTGTCTCACTGTAGCGCTCGCGAACAGGCTCTGCGAGCCCTAGTGAAGCTGTACAGGTCCTTCATGACAGTTGCCAAATGCGTTTTGGCAAGGACCATGTAGAAGTCTGGAATCCTAGTGTCACCGGCCATGACTTCAAGCTGTACCTGGAGGGACATTGATGTGGCAAGCCTTGTTCTCTACGAAGGAGGTGATCGTTGAGTTTTGGGAGGTCCTCATTAAACTGACGACCAGCAACGTCAGGCTCTAGCTTCCCAACTGTAAATGTCGACTGGACGTCTTTCCAGTGTCTATCATCAGGGGGAGTAGTCAGGGAGAAGGGCCTGCACTCCTCCAGTACAGGGCAAGGTTTCCCTTCTTCCACTGCTTTCAGTACCGCAGTGAAGGCCTTTCATTGTTCGGTGCGACGAAGGTTGGGTGCTCTTTACTAAGTGCCAGCATCTTTGAATTGGTGAAGCCCCTACTCTTCACCGTCTTGGCTAGCATAGCCTGGGCCTTCGAGAGATCGAACACAATTACCTCCTTCGGTTCGGTCTCTTCTTTAGAGGCGGGTTCGGACCTGAGTCGGACGTAACAGTCCGGATAAGCCTCAAAATTCGGGAAGAACTCCACTTCTTCCAACGCGATCGAGCCGACCTTCTCACTGATGAAGATCTTGCCCGTGGTGATCGGCATGTGCTCGGCATACCTCCATGGGTTAGTATCCGAGCAGGCAGGGAGGTCCTTAACCGAAATCCTTTTCGGTTGCTTGAAACTTCCAAGGTTAGACCTGAATAGCTCGTGGGTCTCGCGAAGTTTCTTATCCATGAGGGCTTCAAGCATCTTGAAGACCTCCTGAGTGCCTGATGGGATAGGGTCTGGGGTGGCAGACGTGGAAGGAAGGGATTCCTCGGTCGGCGTAGGAGTTGGTGCAGGGGTAGGAGTGGGAGCGACCTCTTGCTCCGAATCAGGGTATTCCACCTGATCTTCCTCATAGTCGAGCTCCTCGCCCATGAGGTTCCTCTCCGTTGTTTCCGACACTTCCGACATATGTTCCACGTTGTCGGAATCTAAACGGCACTCATGCATGGACTGGGCCATGACAACATCAGGTTCCACCACTATCTGGACGGTAGGAATCTGATCACTGGGGACCACTGAGTCTTTCGATGCCTTCGGGAATAGCAAGGCCCTCAAATCTTCGGTAGCGAGATACGGTCTGGTGGCGTTCTTCTGGAAGCCACGCACCCACTTGCGTAGCTTCTCCCGAGCGTTGTCCCTTACCTCCGCTGAAGGAGGATCGTCGAACGCTTCGACCAGACGACTCTTGCAGACTGTACAGTGCTGCGGGTCCCAGAATTTCAGGTCGCCTTTCTTGGCGGCGCAGGGGGCGTGGGTCGGACACGCCTTGTGCCCGTAGAAGTCCGGGCGTTTCACTCCACAGAAGTTGTATTCACACTTCATATACTCCTCCTGTAAAGGAAAGAGATCATGAGTATATGGAAGGCATAAGAATGACTTACATTACTCTAAGGTTAAATTTTAAGTAGTCAAAATTTCATCTAACATTAAATAATTCATGAATATTGTAATGTTTGAGAATAGGAGCGGGAAAGGAAGTAGATAGACACATACTTGTGAATCCCGCCCAGTCGGTTACCGTAACCTTATTAACCCTTTTACCCCCAAAGGACGTACTGGTACGTTTCACAAAACTCATCCCTTTACCCCCATGGACGTACCGGTACGTCCTTGCAAAAAAATGCTATATTTTTTTTTTTTTTTTATATTTTTGATAATTTTTTGAGAAAATTCAGGCATTTCCCAAGAGAATGAGACCAACCTGACCTCTCTATGACAAAAATTAAGGCTGTTAGAGCAATTTAAAAAAAATATACTGCAAAATGTGCTGGGGAAAAAATAACCCCTTGGGGGTTAATGGTTGGAAATTTCCAAAGAGCCTGGGGTTAAAAGGGTTAATAGGCAATTTCATTTGTGACCGAGGGACACAAAACGGAAATCCGCATGGATCACCGTGGTGGGTAGAAGCTAAGTTCTAGCAGAGATTGCCTGCGAGGTGTATCAGGGACTGAGACCACTCAGTTCCTTGGGTTAAAGGGGTAATGGGAGACCCCGTATAGATCTAGGTTCCGGCAACCGACCGTGCTAAGACACATAGAGTATGCTGGAAAATTGTAATGTGCAAGAAGACAGCACAGCCACTAGTGGAATGGTAAGACAATACCTATATATAGAAGTGGCTAAGCCATCTGGCTGCAGTGTAGGACTGTTGGCATGTTGTCGACAGGTAGTAGAAGGGGTGCAAGTCCCTTGGTGCCTCCGGAGGGCGCCGGCAGGCCGCTCCAGCAGGGTGTAAGGCATTAAGACAGACACATTGAGAATCTAAACATAATACCAACTTGGCGACCGCCGGCACAGCGGCGAAACGCCGGCGGGAGGCGGAGGCTCCGGCAGCCGAAGGCTGACGGCTTGGTGATCAGTTCATAAGATAATGAAGTATATGGTGGTATACCCAGACCGCCGGCAATCAATGCCGGCACGCTGGAGGCCGGCCCGAAGGTCGGACAACCGAAACTAGGTAAGGGAGGGGTGGGTCATCGGTTGTATGCCGACGGAAGGCGGCAGCCCCCCGGCACACGGAAGGCTGACGACTTAGAGGAGGGAGGGTATCTTATGAGAGAGAGTCACCAAAGTGTAGGGCGATATCGCCGGCAGTAGAGGCGGCAAGGGACCGGCACCAGGGTAGATAGAGAGACAGATAAGGAGGGATTGGAAGGGTAAGACCACATACCCTTCCGGCATCCCTCCAGAGAGAGTGTACTCATGATAGGAGTAGATCCTCCTAGCATCCAATGGCAGGGGGCCGGCAGCCGGCCGGGTGCCAGGGTAACCCAAGGGAGGGTTAGAGTACACTCAAGAGGGGGAACCCCCTGTTGGACAAATCGCTGCCAGTGGCTACCCCCATAGAACGCTATGAAGGGTATGTGTACCAGAGCGGCCTGCTCAACAGGAGATCAAGATAGCCCTATCACTCCACCCAAGGGAGGAGTTGTAGGACTAGGGACAGATGTGTATAGGCAAGCCTATGTATGGGATAGCCTACACCAAAGGGATAGGTGGGGAGGGAGAAGAAGAGGGGGTCTTCCATAGGGGAGGCTCTGTACAAGAACGGCCACCAAGGAAAGGGAAGACGCTCCCTAGCCTAGGGTAGGTAACCAGAATGAGAACGGTGCAAGAGTACCGTCTCAAACTATAAAAGTACAGAACTAGCCCCCCCCCCCCAAGGCCTAACCTAGATAAGGAGTGTTAATTCCCATGCTAGGTAGGCCGAAAGACACATCGCAAGTTGCATGGAAGGTTAAGTAACCTAACCATAAGCAACTGAGGAATGACAGAGCCGTTCCTCTTTCTCGGTCGCAACCCTAAGGGGGGATCATTCCCTTGAGGTAGACAGAGAAGCGATAAATACTCTGATTGTGGACAAGATTCCCCTATATAGAGGGGGAAGCATGGCCACACAGAGGGAATGCCCGTAGGCAGGGGATGTAGGGAGCATATAGGGGTTCCTACATTTAGGTTAGGTTAGAAAGGTACGCAATCAAACCGGTCCCCTACATGGTCCCTGAAGGCGAAAAACACTTGCATCACAGTTAACAGTATGATAAATAATGCCACTATCTTCATAACTTAACCTAGGATCACTGGAATATATCATGCATGAACACAAGTGCTAGGCAATCTAGCCTAGGGGCTAAGCTAGCGATCTAGTATGGGGTCGAACGATGACCGGATAATAGAGCATTAAAACACGATATGTGAAGTTCCTAGCTATGAAGACTAAATAACTAACAATATCAATTAGTTAAGAGGCCGGAAAAAAGCTGTTCTGACTAGCTAAATAAGGCATGCAAGAGAACAGCGACGCCATAAAATGGCGTGTCCGGTAGCAGCACAGCTCCGCCACAAAACACGAAATATTACGAAAAGTATAAGTTACTTTACGGCCAGAGCTTATTTAAACAATACTGGGACCTGGTACTCAACTTTCCAGAAGAAGGCGAGGCTGAAGGTAGAGACATAACGGCGATGCAAGTCGATGAAAATCGCACAAGGGGAAATCCGTCTAAGCAAGGTAGCTACAAGCAGAAGGATGAGGACGGACGTGACGTCATTTAGCAATGGCGCCCGTTTGTTTACGTTTCGAGTACCAAAAGTAGCCACGGACGAGTGTAACTGTGGAACGGCTCCCCAGTTATTCTCCACCTGCAGATAGCTATGTGGCGTGTTAATACATGCGTCCCCTGTTGATATACGATGTCTTAAAGGGAAACCTTTAGGATACTCGCACCAGAAGTAAGAATTCTGTGATAACCTGTGGTTTAATTCTCTGGGAATATCCTTGTAGTTAATATACCCAAGGAAACTACCAAAAGGAACCTTCCATCAGGACGTCATGGCTTGAGCCCAAAAAAGGAATTGTCTGCAGGGAAGAGAAGATCTGAGATCGCTCAGAACTTAGATAAAGGAGGGGAAATAGGGTAAACCCCTCAATATTGGGAAGGTCCCGGTGAGACACTGCACTGAGAAGCACAGAGTATGCTGGAAATATTTTATGGTACATTCATACAGCTCAGACACTGTCTTCAGGGTATGAGACAGCAAAGAAGGTCAGTCTGGCTATATGGATGTATAGGTCGACTGTCGGCACGGGGCCGGCAGCCGGGGGGAAGAGGTGCTTGTCCCTGGAACCCGCGGCGCGTTGCCAGCAAGCCGGCAGCAAGCCGGAGGCCTGGTCCGATGGGGTGAATCCGTCAAGGCTATGCACTGAGTAGCAGAGGAAACACTTACAGGGGCGACCGCCGGCACAGCGGCAGGTCGCCGGTAGGGCGAAGGCCTCTGGCTGCCTGTGTTGGTGAACCTAACTGGTACATAAGATGGAAGGTGTCTGAGAGGCCGGCGGCAGCGGCGGCGGCCCCCGGCAGCCGGCAGGGTGGCGCCATGGATGGTTCTCAGACAGGAAGTCCTATGAAGTAGGAAGGTCACCGGGTATGCTGGCGACAAGCGGCGGCAAGGGGCGGCGGCCCCCGGCAGCCGGCAGGGTGTTGCCTTAGGTAAACCTGAGATAGGAAGGTCCTATGTAATAGGAAGTTACCTGACGTGCCGGCGGCGGTCGCCGGCAGGTGGCGGAGGCAGTGGACCAGCACCATGATAGGAGAGAGAAAGAGAAGGAGGGAAGGAGGAAGGGTAATGTCCGATACCCAACCGGCTTTCCTCCGGAAGGAGTGTACTCATGATAGGGGGGGGGGTCCCTTTCATCCGACGTCAGGGAGCCGGCAGATGGCTGGGTGCCAAAGGTAATCCAAGGGAGGATCAGAGAACACTCTAGACAGAGGGGGGGGGGGGTCATCTCCTGCTGGAAGGGCGGCCGCTAACACAACCCCATAGTTCGACTATGAAGGGGAAGTGTAGCAGAGTGGCCACCCAGGCAGGAGAGCGCAGCTTAACCTACAATTCTCCCTGAGGGGGAATTGTAGGACAGCGGCCAGGGTGTGAAGGCAAGCTGACACAAAAAATAGAGTGGGGTAGGGGGGGGATGAGGGGGCAGAAGGGATCGCAAACCTAAAGCTCCCAGAGGTGGGGGAATCTGTTTTCTATACTACCCAGGTAGGAGAGAGACGCTCTCCAACCCTAGGGTAGGTAGGTTCAGAGTAGGAACAGAACTGGTGTGCTGTCCTAAACTATAATAAAACAGAGACCTCCAAGGCCTAACCTAAACCAGGAGAACTCCTCCTAGATTAGGTGAGGCTGGGGATGCATATCCCTAGGCTAAAGGAGGAAGGGACGAGTCCCAAACAAGAGTAGTCTAGGGGGGAAGGGCTAGGCCCCTCCCACCTTCAGTCTCAGTCGATACCCCAGGCGAAAGACGTTTCTCAGGGGTGGACTGGGATGAAGGATAAGTACTTTGGGGTTCTGACCGAAATCCCCCCATACACTATGGGAGGGAAGAGGGAAGAACTACCTAACTTAACCTACCCGAGGTGTTTTGGGTAAGAGGCTAGGAAAAGCAAAGCTACCCAGAGGGAGATACATGGGGTAAGGGAGATAAGGAATCATACAAGGATCCCAGTGTTGGGTAGGTATGGCATGGTTGGACCAGGCATCGTTCCTTGTATGGTTCTTCGAAGGCGAAAATATGTGCAACATGGAATCTTGTATATGTTTAAAAATGCCTAAATCTTCATAAAATAACACTAGGAACACTCATATGCAGAAGTAAATATGAAAACTAGGCTGCGGCCTGTGCTAGGCTTAAAGGCTAGTATGGGGTCAACTGACCACAACGGCATAAATAAACTATTCCTAAAATTGAAGATTAAATAACTTAATTAAATTTAATTATAAGGCCATGAAGGTTAGCTGGTTAACTAAGCCTATATCTTTATTAACATAACACTAGGAACACTTATTATATCATGCTGAAGCAAATATGAACACTAGGCTGTAGCCTATGCTAGGCTGAAAGGCTAGTATGGGGTCGGCTAATTAAGATCGCCGAGGACCACTATCGGTATAATATAACTTATTCCTAATAATAAAGACTAAATAACTAAAGATTTATCTCAGTTAAAAGGTCGGGGAAGGCTGTTCTGGTTAACTAAATAACGCATGCAAGCGAACAGCAGCGCCGTAAATGGCGACCAGAGGCAGGGCACAGCTTTCCCACAAAACACAAGATTTTAGCGTAAAAGATCGTTACTCGACGGCCAGAGCTTATTTAAACAATACAAGAACCTGGTACTCAACTTTCCAGAAGAAGGCGAAGCAGAAGGCTGAGACATCTTGAAGGATGCACACAAAATATAGCGATAAGGGGAACAAACCAAAGGGCGTTATCGCTACTAGAGGGAAATTGGAGCGGGCGGACGTGACGTCACGCAGCTGCGAGTATCGTAACAGTGACGAAGGGAGAGTATCTTTGGAACGGCACCTCAGTTACCTCCCACATTCTCTCGCCACATCTCCCCCATGAAGCGTAAACGCTAGGTGGGGTGCAGATGGCTATGTGACGTGTTAATGCATGCGTCCCCTGTTGATATACGATATTCTAAAGGGTTAAACCTTAGAATACTCGCTCCAGAAGTTAGAATTCTATGAAAACCTTTAGTTTAATTCTCTGGGAATATTTTAGTAGTTATATATAACCAAAGGAAGCTACTGAAGGAACTTTCCATCAGGACGACATGGCTTGAGCCCAAAAACACCAGTTACACACTTGCTGGAGAGAGAGAGAGAGAGAGAGAGAGAGAGAGAGAGAGAGAGAGAGAGAGAGATTGATTTCATATATTAGGTTTAATATTGTAAATAACGGATTTTGAGCGAAGCGAAAAATCTATTTTTGGGTGAGATGGCCATGTCGTCCTGATGGAAGTTCCTATAGGGTAGCTTCCTAGGGTATATTACAACTACGGCGATATTCCCTGAGAATTTACCTTAAGGTACCCAGAATTCTAACTCCTGGAGCGAATATCCCTAATGAAAGTACCAGGGATATTGCGAAATATCAGAGGACGTATTCTTGACACGCCACATGGCAATCTGCACCCCGAACAGAGATAACACTTCGAAGGGGTCAATTGGCAAGAAAACGAAAACGAGAAAGAAAAAGGAGAGCCGTTCGCAAGGCTCTCTCTTCTCCCGTTTCGTAAGCGTGCATTGCGCCGATTCTGGCGCCATCTGTATTCCTTGTAGCGATACACGAGGTGCTACAGATACTGTATGTAGGGAGGGGTCCTACAGCCCTTTCATAGAAAGGGAAGGGCGGGTCCATCAGGACGACATGGCCATCTCACCCAAAAATAGATTTTTCGCTTCGTTCAAAATCCGTTTTTTGGGCTCAAGCCATGTCGTCCTGATGGAAGTATACCAGAGCATTACTGTATCTGTGGATTCTCAGAACGTGCCGTACTCCCCGGAGGTATTTCCCCGGTCGACTAGACCTAGAGACCTAAGATGTTACCGTTATACATCTTTTCAACTAACCATAAACCATGTTAGAGCTTCCTGCCCCCTACAGGGAAGAGTCCTATTAGACTCTGGAAAAGTCTCGAAGAGTACATATACCTATGTATGAATACCAGGCAAGCCAATATAGTGGTCTCACCCTATATTAAGTAAAGCATAGTTTGTGAAGAACCACTGCGTCAATATGAAATATCGACCAGTTCTCCACTCAATACTTGTATTGGACAAAGGTTTATAATCGCACAGGAGGAAACTTGTAAATCCGCCACCGTCCCCTTATGGGATGGAGTCCTCCCGCTAAGGGAAAGCATAAACCAATGCAACATTAGCTTGCATAAAGGAACAATCTATTAGAATTATCCCAGATAAATATACATAGAATGAATGCTCAATTATACCAATAAATTGACACAGGTGAAGGAGACGCAAGGTTCTCAAGAACAAGTTTATTGACAGGCAATAAATAGACAGGTTAACAACAATTATATATATATATATATATATATATATATATATATATATATATATATATATATATATATATATATATATATATATATATATAAGAGAAGGATAACCAAAACTTTAAGCATAAGTATGATAGTAAACAGAAACTTGTTTATCTGAAAGAAAAACATTAGTGCCACTTTTAACATACCGAGGTATCAAAGTCATAAAAGTCTGTATTACTAATCAGTCACATTAGCATTAGAAACGCTCGGCACACATGTCTGCACTTATGCCAGGTTCACCTTTGGAAGTGGAACAGTCAACGTGGGCAACTCGGTGCCCTCACTTAGTTTGTAGCACAGTATGTAACTACACACTCATCCTGGAATTAATTGTCCCAATTAAAACCATTGTTCCTCGCAGAGTTAAACAGTAGGGTTAACGACGCAACCCACTGCTACCACAGATCTCTTTAGTTGCTCCACTTGCTTCGCTTAGTGGCGAAAGAACACTCTGGAAGACTTCCAGCCAGTGTATGAACGATGTTCAAAATCCATACAATTAAAGAAATTTAAGGATGAGGCAACTTTCCTCGGATCGTGACCTGCGGGTGTACTGTCAGGATCCGCTCTGCGAATAAAATATGTGATTTTCGCCCAGAGTTGTTTCAGTGATAAATTTGAGCCTGATGTTTCTCCCCTGAATAGTTGACCACCCTTGAAGTCTGAAGTTCTATGAAGATAGACCTTTAGGCATTCTACTGGACATAGAGATGCATCTTCTTTCAGAGGGCAGATTCTCCAGGGACCCCACCTGTTGGTGGGTAACTCATTCTTGGCAAGAAACGTAGGATCCGGAAACATGTTCAGTTCTCCCCCATCCAGGAACTGAACACGACCTTCCTCTCTCGAGAGGGCTACAATCTCCCTAACCCTGGCCCCGGACGCGAGTGCAAATAGGAAAATAACTTTTTGGGTCAAATCCTTTAACGCACACTCCTCATTGTTCAACAGAGAAGCGAAATGAAGAACTTTATCTAAAGACCATGAAATGGCCTTTGGAGGTGCTGAAGGTCTGAGCCTAGCGCAGGCTTTCGGAACTTTATTAAAGATCTCGTTAGCGAGGTCGACCTGGAAGGCATATAGAATGGGTCTTGTCAAGGCAGACTTACACATTGAAATCGTGTTAGCTGCCAACCCTTGACCATGGAGGTGGATGAAGAAAGATAAGCAGAAGTCCGTCGAGATCTCCTGCGGATTCTTTGCCTTGACAAAGGCCACCCATTTTCTCCAAGATGACTCATATTGCCTTCTAGTAGATTTGCACTTATAGTCCTCTAGGAAGTCTATGCTGGCTTTCGAAATCCCGAAACGCTTTCTCACCGCTAGGGAGAGAAAATCATGAGCTGCAGGGTCCTGGTTTTCTGTAATGAAGCGCAGACAGTCGACTTCTGGACTCGCTGGGTCAGAACTGGATCTGGTAGCGGTAGAAACTTCAACCGTAGTTCCAATGCCAGGGGGAACCACACGCTGTTCGGCCACTTGTGGGCCACTATTGCCGCTACCCCCTTGAAGGATCTCAGTTTGTTGAGGACCCTCAACAGAAGGTTGTGAGGAGGGAATAGATAAATCCGGGACCATCTGTTCCAGTCGAGGGACATCGCGTCTACTGCTTCCGCTAAGGGGTCCTCGTACGGGGACACGTACAGGGGCAACTTCTTGTTGTCTTTCGTCGCAAAGAGGTCTATCTGCAGTTCTGGGACTTGACTCAAGATGAAGGAGAACGATCCTGCGTCTAGGGACCATTCCGACTCTATCGGTGTGAACCTGGATAGAGCGTCCGCTGTCACATTGCGGACTCCTTGAAGGTGAACTGCCGACAGGTACCACTTCTTCTTTTCCGCCAAATCGGAAGATGGCCAACATCACCTGGTTGAGAGGTGGCGACCTTGATCCTTGTCGATTCAAGCATCTCACAACTACTTCGCTGTCCAGCACCAACCTTATGTGGATCGAGTGATGCGGGGAGACTTTCTTTAAGGTAAGGAGCACTGCCATAGCTTCTAGAAAGTTTATGTGAAAGGTCTTGAATAGATTGGACCAGGTCCCTTGGGCCTTTTTCCGATGAGAGTGACCTCCCCACCCCTCCTTCGAGGCGTCTGTGTGAATCGTCACCTACGGGGGAGGTGGCTGAAGAAGTACCGACTTCTTTAGATGTCTGGCTTGGGACCAAGGCCTGAGAAGAGTACGTAGCCGAAGCGGAACTGGTCTTCTCAGATCTATTCGCGCGTTTGATGCATAACTTCTCCAAACTCCGGTTGCATCCTTTAACTGTGCTCTTAGCACCGGGTCTGTTACCGAAGCAAACTGGAGAGAACCCAGTACTCTCTCCTGTTCGCGTCTTGATATCCTTTCGGAATCTAGAAGTCTCTTGACAGAACCAGCTTTCTCCATCCTTTTCTTCGCCGGGATGGAGAATTGGTGTGACATTAGGTCCCTGTGGATTCCCAACCACTGGAACTTTTGAGATGGAGAAAATCGAGACTTTTTTCTGTTGATCTTGAAGCCTAGATACTCTAGGAACTGGATCACCTGCAGGGAAGCTTGCAAGCATTCTGTCTTGGATGCTGCCCACACCAGCCAGTCGTCCAGGTAGGCTACTACCTGAATTCCCTTTAGGCGTAATTGTTTGAGAGCTACGCTCGCAAGCTTCGTGAAGATCCTTGGGGCTATATTTAGCCCGAATGGCATGGCTCTGAAGGCGTATAGTCTTCGTTGTAGCTTGAACCCTAGGTAGGGGGAGAGTCGACAATTGATTGGAAAGTGCCAATAGGCGTCTGACAAATCTATGGAGACGGTAAATGCCCTCTTGGGCAGTAAGGTCCTTATGTGTTGCAGTGTTAGCATCTTAAACTTGCAGTTCACTATGAACTTGTTGAGTGGCGACAAGTCCAGAATGACTCTGAGTTTTTCCGAGTCCTTCTTGGGAACACAAAACAGCCTCCCTTGGAATTTGATGGACTTTACCCTTCTGATCACTTTTCTCTCCAACAGATCTTGGATGTACTCCTCCAGAACGGGGGTGGAGTGTTGGAAAAACCGAGCGCACGGGGGTGGAGTGCTGTACCAGCTCCAGCCCAGTCCATTCTTGAGTAGGCTGTGGGCCCAGGGATCGAAGGTCCACCGATCCCGAAAATTCTGAAGTCTCCCTCCTACCGGTATCATCTCACTTGGACTGTTGTCTTGAGGTCTTGCCTCCCTGACCGCGACCACCCCTGAATCCCCTTCCCCTTGAGGGGCGCCTAGACGAGCCTCTGGCTGCTCCTCTAGGCTTTGCTCGAAAGGAAGTTGACTACCCTTCGAACGTTGGGTTGAATGCCGGGGACTGCGTCGACACGGCCTGGGGTACCCACTGGAATGTGGTCGGGATTTGTGCCACCATCTGGGGCACTGAAGGCATCGGCAATTGCTGTTGCTGTTGCTGTCTAAATGGCTTGGCTGGCCGAGACGGTAGCCTAGTCCTCTTAGTCTTCCTCTTTGGTTGGGGACCCTCATCCGGGGAAGACTTTCTCTTGATAGACAGGCCCCACTTCTGGAGAAGGTTTCTATTCTCCGTGGCGGCCTTATCAACAACTTCTTTGACCAACTCGCTAGGGAAAAGGTCTTTGCCCCAAATGTTGGAGGAGATTAGTTTCCTTGGCTCGTGCCTCACCGTAGCCGAGGTGAACACGAACTCCCTACAAGCTCTCCTCGCCCTGACGAAGCTGTAAAGATCCTTCGTCACTGTGGCCAGATGAGTCTTGGCCACTACCATGAACATTTCATGGACCTTGGGGTCACTTGCCATCGTCTCAAGAGTGGTCTGAAAAGACATTGAGGCAGCCAGTCTTTCTTTTGTCTCGAGCTCTCTCCGCAAAAGAAAGTCAGACAGCTTAGGGAGGTTCTCACCGAACTGACGTCCGGCAATATCAGCCTCCAGCTTCCCGACTGAGAAGGTAAGATGAACGTCCTTCCAGTCCTTGTGGTCCATAGGTAGGGCCAGCGACAAGGGTTTACACTCCTCCAAGGAGGGGCAAGGCTTGCCAGCCTCGACTACTTTTAACACAGCCGCAAACCCTTTCTGCAAAAAGGGGAAGGCTCTAGCAGGAGAGGACACAAAGGAAGGGAGCTTCTTACTCAATGCAGCCACCTTTGAGTTCGTGAAGCCCCTCTCTTTCATCGAAGATGAAAGCAAAGCTTGAGCCTTAGCATGGTCCATCACTATGACCTCCTTCGGCTCTGTCTCCTCCTTTGAAGCTGGTTCCTTCCTCAACCGGACATAACAGTCTGGATATGACCCTTTGCTGGGCCAGAATTCCACCTCCTCTAGGGGAACTGAACCCAACTTATCCGACATGACGATCTTCCCACTTGTCATCGGCATGTGCTCAGCATATCTCCATGGGTTAGCATCTGAGCACAAGGGAAGGTCTTTCACATTGAGCCTCTTCTGGGGCCCACGTGATGCTGCAAGTTTCTGCATCTGCAGTTCCATTGCAGCCGCCTTCTCATTATTCTCCTTCTGCATTTGTTGGATCATTCCAACAATGGAGGAGAGGGCCTGTCCCAGCTCTACTGGGAGAGCGGACGATGTTGAGGGAATAGGTTCAGGGATCTGAACCGGAGCAGCCGACACCTCGTCGGCCTCTTCCTCTACAATGTCTGGGGCTTGATCTTCATCCTGGCCTCCTGCCAGGTCTTCCTCCCGACGCTCAGACACGTCTGACATCCTGTCGTCCAACTGGATGTCTTGCAAGGCGACCGTGACTTCAGCATCCACCGGGATCTGAACTTGGGGGATCTCCTCTTGAGGCTGGGGAATCACTGCATCAGCTGATGCCCTAGGGAAAAGGTAAGCCCTCATCTTCTCACTTGGAAGATAAGGTCCAGAGGTGTTCTTCTGGAAGCCCCTTACCCAGGTACGAAGCTTCTCCCTTGCTATATCCCTTGATTCCGCCATCCTAGGGAAATCAAAAGCCTCAGTAATCAGGTTAGAGCACACGGTACATACCTGAGGGTCCCAATACCGGAGATCACCCTTGGAGACAGCGCATGCTGCGTGCCTCCTACATAACTCATGTCCGCAGAAGTTCTTACTGCGGACGTTGCAGAAAGCACTTCCGCACTTCGGACGTTCCTCCTGTAAAGAGAAGAAATTTCCATGAGTATCAAGTGAACTACGTATCACTGGATATGCACAGTTTAGCATAACAAATCAGAAAGGAAAGACACACACTTGTGTTTCCCGCACAACCAATTGTTGCAGCCTTCCAGATAATAAAATCGTATGGTTAATCTGTCCTAGAGTAACCAATGACAAATTTCCAGAGGAAACAGGTGGAGCTCACACCTAAGATATGATTTTAAAATACCGGATAATAGACAAGAAAGAATTCACTTTCTTATCTGTAAGGCAACACCAAAGGGCTGTGCAAGACAACACAAAAGTGTTAGAACACACAGTGTTGTACCAATACTATACTATAGTTTTCTCCCTACAGTATATGCTATACTGAAGAATACTGGTACAGTATAGAAGGTAATGCGCCGGCCGGCACTTGCCGGCCGGCACACACCATAACTAGCTAGTTTAAAGTATACTACTCAACAGCTATGAGGCGGCAGAACGCTGGTTCAAATGCATGTGCCGGCCGGCAGGAACTATCGGCCGGCAACAGCCAATGTCGGCCGGCAATGACTGCCGGCCGGCAACTACACAAGGTAGCACCCGGCTGCCGGCCACCGCTCATAGCGACCGGCAGACAAGGGCGTGACAAAAGCCAGCCGGCAAAGGTAAACAACCGATGCCGGCCAGCAGCAAAAGAACCAGAGAACTTCGACTGCCCGGCTGCCGGCCACATAGGACGGCAGCCGGGTCGGGTACAGCACTAGAAGAAAACAGAATGGATGCCAGGATAAGAGAGTATACTACCTCCAAGCCCGGCAATCCGAAAGAGTGCATATAAGGAAGGGGAGAATCTAATTCAGGCTTCCTGACCAATGCCGTCTGGCTCTACAGACAGACATGGATGAGGGACCAAGGGAGGTCCGGGCAGCACTCAAAGCTGAAGACCTTTGCCGTCCGGCACACTCTGCCGGCCGGCAAGGGACTGAGTCAATTCCACATCCTAACCTATACTAGGTCCAGATGTAGAATGACGTACAGTACTGTAACGGCTAGGCCATTACAGAGATAGAGGGGGAAGGGACAAAGAGGGTCCTACCAACCTTGCTTTAGTAAAGAATCACCCGCAGCCAAGAAAACTCATCTTAGCCTAAGGGAGATCCAAGGGGGGAGGCCAGCAATACTTGCCAACCCCCACTGAACCAAAGCAAGGAAGGTGTTGCTACTCCCAGGGAAAGGATCTTATCCTCCCACCGAGAACAGCAACAAGGACTAGTCTGCTATATCACAAAAGAAGGAATCATCTCGTACAGAAACCTTCGGGAGTGACCTAAGGAGGCTAAGCCTCCTATGTCTGCGTCAGACTGGCGAGGGAGACTCTACCCCAAGCCAGACAAACACAGATTCAGACTAAAAAACTCTGATGTTCTGCCCCTCTCTGAAGCCAGACTTACTGGAACAGGAAGGTACAGTAACACCCCAATATAGTTGTATCGAAAGTTAATTCAGATAAACCACTAGGGTTAAGCCCAAGGCTTAAACAGAGGGAAAGGGATTGCATACCTTCTCCGAAGAAAAGAAAGCAACCGGGGAGTATGAGAAAGTATACTAAGGCTCCATAGGCAACTTAGCCTAGGCACCAAGAGAATCGATTACCTAAATCACCGAAACTCACTCGTATACTATCTTGGAAATAATCAATATAATCTTAAATGTATAAAACTGCCTAAAGCTTCAATAAAATTTTAAAACACTCGGAAATCCAAAAATCATGCAGGAAAGTACTAGGGCCAAACGACTAGGCTACATGGTCTAGCGTAGGCCAGAATTGGCGAATACTTCGCCAAAACAAACAATACTAAAGCACGAATAAGGAAATCCTATGTAACGCTAAATAGCTAAAATGATTAAAGCAAAACAGCCGGGAACGTCGCTCTGGCTAACTAAATCTCATACCTAGCGAGCGACAGCGTCCAGGACGCCTCCGGTAGGCAACGGCTCTTGTAACAAAGATTATTACTATTAATCACTTTAAAAATTACCAAGAGCCTACATTTATACATAAAAGAAATAATACTCAACTTATCAGAGGCAGACAAAGTTGGAGAAAGCATAATAAAGCGATTAAATCCAAGATTTTGCGAGAAACACAGGAAAAAACAGCGAGTTGTTAAGCTACGCAAAAAGGAAAACAGATGGCACCAGAATCGGCGCAATGCACGCTTACGAAACGGGAGAAGAGAGAGCCTTGCGAACGGCTCTCCTTTTTCTTTCTCGTTTTCGTTTTCTTGCCAATTGACCCCTTCGAAGTGTTATCTCTGTTCGGGGTGCAGATTGCCATGTGGCGTGTCAAGAATACGTCCTCTGATATTTCGCGATATCCCTGGTACTTTCATTAGGGATATTCGCTCCAGGAGTTAGAATTCTGGGTACCTTAAGGTAAGTTCTCTGGGAATATCGCCGTAGTTGTAATATACCCTAGGAAGCTACCCTATAGGAACTTCCATCAGGACGACATGGCTTGAGCCCAAAAATAGTTATTATAGATGTATACAGGAAATATGTATAGAATATGTTGTACCAGCTAATATTTCCGCTGGCGCTTATGCATTATAAGTTACTGAGATATGCAAGACATATGGGACCATTGCTTAATGAAACACGCAGAGAGCCATGACCATGGCAAATCAGCCGCTTCATTACATGATGATTCATGCAGACGTACCAGTTTTGAGAATATAATCTTGTGAGAGGTTATAATATTGGTAAATATATTTATTAAATAAAAGTACAGAGATACGCAAGGCATACGGCTGGCAACATTGCTCAATAAAACACACCAGAAGGGGTATGATCCTATGCAAAGTCTTATATCTATTAACCTTGATCCTATGTCAATCAGTTGTTTCGTTATGTAATACTTCACCCGTTGAAACATGACTTAACTACTGATATTGGCCGCGATCCCCTGGCAATCAGCTGTTTCGTTACGTAATACTTCACCCATTGAAAAAAATGACTCAACTGCTCATATTGGCCTCGACACTTAAGCATTTAGTACATCAAATAGGCTGAGTTTGAAATTTTTGTTACTTTGAATTTCATTTTGAATCATTGTACCCTCCAAAATGCAAAAATTTTGCCCTGTTGATCATATATATTTCTTCTGCAAGTTTATTTGTTCTTTGCTGCTTATATACATGTATATTTTCTATTGTTGTTTTGTAGTTTTGACTCAATGTTTTTGAAATGTACAAGTTTAGTCAGGTTAGGCTAGAATACGTATGGTAACTCACGTTCGGAAGTATAGAAGGTGTGAGACAGGAAATATAGAACTTTATTTTAGTTGCTAGGGTAAATCTATGCTGCAATGAAAAAAAAGCTTATTCTTTTAATAATATCCAACGGAAATGAATGGCAAATTCATTCTAGGCAAAGAAAATTATACCAGATTTTTTTTTTTCAATTTGCACAGACATTTAATAAAACCAGGGCCATGCTCAGGTCTTGTTGTGCAGATATCCTAAACTATGCAAAATTTTTGCTTTGCTTATGTTATACATATTAGGCTACTACTGCAGCTTCGGATACCATAACGCTTTCCTTTGATGATATTTTGTTATAAATTTTAAAACAACTGCATAGCTTGGAATATAAGGGAAAAAAAACAAATTGTTTACAAAAGAATATTTTATACAAAGGTTTATTATATACAAAAGATAACTCATATTGTACATCATACCAAAGTTGATTGACTCCAAACTGCACAGTTCCATTGTCAACCAGATACAATAAAAATGGAATAATTCATGTCTTAAGAGCTAAAATAAATACATAAAATTGATACGTTGCCTAAACACTAATCAAAAACTATTGTGAAGTGTGAGAAATACGAATTCAAAAATAGGTTTCCTATTTTCCATTTGAATCAAATATATGCCAATAAAAAAAAAATACATAAATATCACTATTTTTCCCTTAATGATTTGTGCCATGAGTTTTCCCATTGGCCACGTTGCAGTAAATGTTGTGAGCCAAATTACTGGGACGTTTAGGTTGTAAAGATACAGCATCTGTCGGATGACGGCCTTGAGGCGGTGCAGCTCCCATTGGGCTGCCAGTTGAGCGTCTTGCGATGGAGGGGAAGCCACTACCATCAAAATCTAGCAACTCGAGATTTTTTTGTACACTCCATAGTGACTAAAGTACAAGTAACACGACACGACGAAAACAACAGACTATGAGGACTATGGGCTACAGACTCAATCAATTCGACAGAAATTACAGAATAGGAACAGCACATGGAGTTTGTTTACATTGAGCAATGGGGCCATATACCTTTTTATAAAAATAAGCGCCAGCGCAAATGCTAGCTGGTACAACATAGTTGATACGTATAATCTGTATGCATCTATAATAACTAATATATTTAAAAATATTAAAATGTATTATATATCATTAATATTTTCAAAACTGGTGCTTTTGCAAGAATTAAGGAAAGTTTATAGGTGGTGTAGCACTAGGGAGGGCAGAGTCTTATCACGTCACCGCTCCAAAACACTCTCTGATTGGTTCTAAGATTCGAGAGGGTCTATTTTCATCCAATCTCCAGGAATATGCGTCCCGCATAAGACCCTCACGGGACACCCTTTCATCCCACATTTAGTACATCACAAAAAATATGCAATGCAGATGTGGAGCGTGTCTTTTCTATGATGACTGCTCAATGGACAGACGAGAGGAATAAGTTGTATATGTCAACTAAGAAGCTATTTTGCTGTTTAAATGGAATATAATTTGGCATTACAAAGAATTTTACAGACAGGTAATAGGAAGTAGGGACCGTCTGAAAAAGGCTAAGTCATCTCAGAAATACAATTAAAAGTTCATGTTTTATTTCTTTGCTTATGAATTCTTTATTGTTACATATCTTCATTTTTTTCATATGAAAAAGTTAATTTGTTAGTCTCGTTTTCTTTAGTTTCTTTATTGCATGTTGCATTAAATATTAATTTTCCCTAGTTTTTTCTTCATATCCCATTAAAATACTTTCTTGATATTTTTCGATACATCTAAATATTTTTACATGTTGATCTAGGTGTGTGTATATACTATATATGTATAAATCTATAAATAGATATAAGGATTATAGGCTGAGAATTGAGAGATCTAAGAGTGTCCGGGATTGATTATATTGAAATCTGACAACCCTATGCATAAGGCATGGCGTTCTTAAACGAACGAACAAACGAACAAAAAAACGATTCACTTGGTCAGAACAAACCAGATGTCAGAGTTGTAATAATGGATTGCACTGGTTAGGCCGTGCTCTAGTTTTCCTAAATTCTAAAGATTTATTTTATTTTTTAATTGTGAGAAAATTAATAGGTTCCCCAGGGCATCAGCCAGCCGTTGATATACTACCGCTTGAGAGTTATTGGGTCCTTTGACTTATCAGGCAGTACTATATTGGATCCTTCTCTCTGGTTACGGCCCACTTCCCTTTTCGCCACACATGCACCGAATAGTCTGGCTTATTCTTTACATATTCTCCTCTGGCCTCATACACCTGACAACATTGAAATTACCAAAGAATTCTTCTTTGTTCAAGAGGTTAAGTACTGCACTGCAATTGTTCAGTCGCTACTTTCCTCTTGGCAAGGGTAGAAAAGACACTTCAGCTATGGTAAGCAGCTCCTCTAGGAGAAGGCTACTCCAAAATCAAACCATTGTTATCTTGTCTTGGGTAGTGCCATAGTCTCTGCACCATGGTCTTCAACTGTCTGGGGGTAGAGTTCTCTTGCTTGAAGGTATGTTCGTGCACACCATTCTATCCATTTATCCTTCTCTTACTTTGTTAAAGTTTTTATAGTTTATATATGAAATATTGATTTTAATGTTGTTACTGTTTTGAAGATACTTTATCTTAATTCTCTTATTTCCTGGTTTCCCTCCCTCACTGAGCTATTTCCCCTGTTGGAGCTCCTGGGCTTATAGCATCCTGCGTTTCAACTAGGGTTGTAGCTTGGCAAGTAATAATAATAATAATAATAATAATAATAATAATAATAATAATAATACCGTGTGACTTCACCATCCTAGAATTCCCATCTATAGCTTGGTAGCCTACTTTATTTCATTCCTTCAACAAACCGTCATACCACCGAAGGATTGATTTTTTCTGAAACTGTAAATGAAGTTTCTAGAGGCCGTTCATGAATGGTCTCTATCAAAGCTAGGACCAGGGATGGCCAACCAATGGCTGCTGATGACTCAGCAGGTAGACATATAGGCTTCCCCAATCCTTAGCTCTCAAGGATGGTGAGGTTGCAGACACTACAAGAAACTATCGAGCTTGAGCTGAATTCGAACCACAGTCCGGCAGATCGCCAGGCAGGGACGTTTCTTATAAGCCACCACAACCCTACAGATCTTTGATTAAATGCTCATTTGATTTGTTGATTTATGTAGAGGATAAAGATTGGCTTAAATGTCAGGCATTGCGGGGAAATGTAAAATAGATGGGATCGCTACAGTTTTTACTCGTGACCATAGGCCCATCGTCAATCATTGTTGTTGGTGACTGCAAGAGCATGCGATTGTAAAAAACCCTCTGCCAAATTACAAACCAAGCTTGATGATATTAGAGGACGCACCAGGCAACCGACCCCTTAATGTAACGCTAACGGTGGAAAAGAAGAAGAGGTGTATGTTGTAAATTGGTTATTCATAAGCAAAGCTTGCCAGAAGTGAAACTTACCATTTGGTTAAGGGAAATTGTATCCGTTTAACATACATATCAGGAATTGTATATGACAACTGATTAAAGACCATTATTACCTTCACTATACCAGTAAACAGTCCACCCTCCTGTGAGATGAATTCATTCAGAGCGTAGTTCCTGTTTTTCCCCTTTCTTGCTCTTCCTCTAGTTCTATTTTCATTTAGGGTGGAGATCATCGACCTTTTGGCGCTTGCACCGCTTTTCTCCTTTCAAGGGCGCTTAATTTAAGGCCTAGATACCTGGGCTTGATCTACATATTTCGATCCTATTTAGTTATCCAAATCGCAACGTCACTGCATCATTACCTTCGCCAACTTCGTTACGAAGGTTATGTTTTTATAGGCGAGTGTATTTCTTTGTATGTATGTCTGTCTGTCTGTCTGTGTTTGTGATTCGCATAACTCAATAACTATTTAACCGAATCTCATGAAATTTGACGGGATGACTGACCATGATACAAAAAGAATTTAATTAGATTTTGCAGGGATTGGGTCAAAGGTCAAGAAAACGTAAACAAACATCTTTTTGCTGTATCGTTGTAAATTTGTATCCGATTTTCATGAAACAAGTGCCAACACGTGCATAATTCAATTGCATATATTGTGATATACATGATATAGGTGAAGGTATGCGCTCTACCGAGTACCCACTTTAGTTATATGTATTGTTATTATTAGTGGTAGTTTTCAAGTATTATACTGATATATCTCTTTCTTTAAACGTCTTTTGTCCATCCTTAATAGCCTTCAAATGTTTCAATCCTATCTTTGTTATGGATTTAACAATGCATGAGATTAAACGTAACGAGAGCTGGCTTAGTTTTCATATTTGTTTGCTTTTCTCATATTTTCCTAATAAACATTTATTGGTGCAAAATGTTTTGGTCATTATGATTTATTGCAAACTATAATTAGGTAATGGCATTATTCGTAGCGAACCCAACAAAACTGCCATTGGATATAGGCGTCTTTTAAAGGAAATCCATAGGACCATAACATCTCAGGTGTGTCTTTATTCCTTGCACTCGAATGGCTTCTGGATTTCAATGATTTTGTCATATAAACTTCATTGAATATGAAATCCACAAAAAATGGGCTTGTGACTCCCCGGCATAGTTATCGACAACATACTTTTTTACCGGAATTTATTTTGACAACGTAGAGAATTAGATGGCGAGAAAAGGTATGGAGAGAAGAGGTTTAGTAAAAGAGAACGCCTTTGATAAAAGGCATTGGAGAGGGCGCATCATGCAACCGACCCCTTAATGGAAAGATGACGGTAGGAAAGAGGGTCTTAAGCTTAGATAAGATATTTTCTATATCACCCCCCAAAAATAAAAAATATATATATAAACATAAGAGATAGTAATCTACAAAAGATCTAAAAAATGTTATAGGCTGTTCCCATTTCATTTTGGGTTCGGGACATCCCAATTTTTTTTCATATTCATATTCATATTTATTCACTTTCGAGTTTGTAAACATTTTCATAATGCATTATTTGACCTTTAGTTCTTAAGAGTGAATGTTTCTAAAATACTTCAAATTTCAAAAGTTTGCTTGTGTTAGCAACAATGTTCTTAAGAATTTCAGTCGATTCGTGTATCAATATTGTCAGCATCAAGAGATGTTTGTAGAATATTCGTATTCATTTAAAAACTGGATTGATAGATATATGACAAGAGATTGTGTGTAAATAAATAATGATCGTCTTTGGAAGTATGTGTCTGTAGCTGTTCTGTAGTTTCCTCTTATGTTAATTTTCTGTTAAATTCCCAGGGGAAGACTTGTCTGTGACATTTCATAACCAAGAGGATTAATCTAGATTAAAACATCTATTTCTTAACCAAATAGATTTACATTCTACATTGCAAAATTCATATATGCACAGTTAACATACTGCAGCATAAAATGGCATAGTTCCCTCGATATAAAATCAAGGCATTAAATTATACACATCCAACTTCCACTTGGAAGATTTATATTGTCCATTTTCTCGTTGTTATTAACACACTGACTTAGAGAGTGAGGAGCATTTCTTGGTCTCTTCTTTGGGATAATTTGACTACTGTCAGCTACTATCTTAACGCTTTTTCAATTCACTGTCGCAAGTATCTTTGACCTTATGACCTGTATGAAGGCATCTCCTGACCCCAAATGTAGATGAGTGACGTCTAACAGCAGCAGCAGGCTAAACCTTGCTTGCTGTTTCCTTTTTTCCAATACAGTTTTCTTTTCTTTGCATTAGGCAAAGCCAAACATGCACTTGTGTACCCCTCAAAGGTTGTCATTTCTCATGATCAGTCGAAATTACACTGTTTTATTGACCCACCCATAACTAATGACATTATTATTATTATTATTATTATTATTATTATTATTATTATTATTATTAGCTAAGCTAAAACCCTAGCTGGAAAAGCACGCTGCTGAAAACCAATGGTTCCAACAAGGAAAAATAGCCAAGTGAAGAAAGGAAATAGATAAACTATAAGACAAGTAATGAACAATTAGAAATAAAATATTTTTAGGACAATATCAACATTGAAATAAATCTTCCATATATAAATTATAGAATAGTGTGCACGAATGTACCCTCAAGCAAGAGAACTCTACCCCAAGACAGTCGAAGACCATGTTGCCGAGGTTATGACACTATCCCAAGACTAGAAAACAATGGTTACATTTTGGTGTGGCCTTCTCCTAGAAGAGCTGCTTACCATAGCTAGAGTGTCTCTTCTACCCTTACGAAGAGGAAAGTAGCCACTGAACAATTGCAGTGCAGTAGTTAAAGCCTTGAACGAAGAAGAATTGTTTGGTAATCTCAGTGTCGAAAGGTGTATAAGGGCACATGAGAATGTGGGAAGAAATAGACCAGACTATTCGTTGAATGTGTAGGCAAATGAAAAATTAGCCATAACTAGAGATAGGGATCCAATGTATTACTGTCTAGCCAGTCAAAGAACCCAATGACTCGAGCGGTAGAGTAAAAAATCAACACGTAAAGCTTACAGACTTTTATAACCTTTATTCTTCTACTTGATTAAACAGGTGCAACAATGAAGGAATAAATATAAAAGCAATGATGATGATTTGTGAAGAAGAGGATGTAGGCTACTTGCACGAATCGAACTATAAAACTGTCAAGAACATTGTTTTTAATACAAGGAAAGTTTTGAAAATAAAGTTATTACGGTAACATTTAGTTTTCATATGCAGATCATGATATATATATATATATATATATATATATATATATATATATATATATATATATATATATATATATATATATATATATATATATATATATATGTATATATATATTGCACATTTAGACGTGTTTTTCATATTCAAATAAGCCATATATATATTTTTGATACATTAATGTCTGGATTCTCTTAACGACCTGGGATCAGAGCCCCAGGCGAAATCACGCTAAGACAAGAGCTTGGGGTCCGGCCGGGAATCGAACCCTGGTCGGCAAGCTTGTGTAGACAGTGACTAAGCCACTTGGCCACGAAGAAAGATAAAAGTCAATGACAATTCTTCTGTATTTATACCTGTCGAATTCAGGTGTTTTGTACTTAGAATTGAAATCAACCCATCTTCACCATCGTAGCCAATTGGTAGTTTGTTACTTGGCATTCAATTAATGATAAACTTTGCACATTTAGACGTGTTTTTCATATTCAAATAAGCCATATATATATTTTTGATACATTAATGTCTGGATTCTCTTAACGACCTGGGATCAGAGCCCCAGGCGAAATCACGCAAAGACAAGAGCTTGGGTCCGGCCGGGAATCGAACCCTGGTCGGCAAGCTTGTATAGACAGTGACTTCAATTGATTTCCACCGATTCAACTGCCCGATGAACGATATATAGTTTGGAATATGTTATGAATTGAATTAATTGCACCATATGACTGTAGGTTTAGATTTAATTTGCATATTTTGCTTCTACTCAAGAAATGTCTATTAGTTTTACAGAAAGGGAAGCATTTTTTAGATATTGTTATATATTGATATGTAGTGTTCGTAGTTAAATTTGTAGTAGGTTGTCCTGAGCACCAATCATCCGTTGAGATACTACCACTGATGTTATTGGGTCCTTTGACTGGCCATAGAGTACTATATTGGATCCCTCTCTCTGGTTTCGGCATATTTTCCATTTGCCTACACACACATAAAAGTCTGGTCTATTGTTTACACATTCTCTTGCATCCTCATACAATTTACAACACTGGGGTTACCAAACAATTCTTCTTCATAGTGGAGATTAGCTACTGCACTATAATTGTCCAGTGGCTACTTTTCTCTTGCAAAGAGTAAAATAGACTCTTTAGCTATGGTAAATAGCTCTTCTAGGACAAGGACATTCAAAATCAAACCATTATTCTCTAGTCTTGGGTAGTGCCATAGTCTGTGTACAATGGTCTTCGACTTTCTTAGGTTAGAGTTCATTTACTTGAGGGTACACTCGGGCATACTATTCTGTCTTATTTTTTTTCTTACTCTTGTTTTTTTTTTTTTTTTTTTAAATGGTATGTTGGGCATGCTTAATAGAAGTGCCATGAATGCCTGGTGGTTTATCTAGAGATCGTCTTTTCCTTATCTGTTTCTTTTTCTTTTTAAAACTATCCTCTCTGCTGTCCCTTCAGTTGAAGTGGCTAGCCTGGAGGGTGTTTAGCCTTGCATGGTGTATCGGTTCCTCCATATTGACCAGTTTTTCCGACTTTTTTCTATTATCTATGGGTTTCATCAATCACTTTATTTATATTTCTGTACATATCGTTTTTGTTATCATTCATATCAATTCAGTTTTTAAGTATGATGTATCTTTTTATTACCATTAATTCTTATGTTGTCTGGAGACATTGGACGAAATCCGGGACCAGTATGTCCTAGATTTCGTCAATGTCGTCTACTCTATTGCAATATCGTGGTCTTCATGAAAATATTCAAGATCTTACAGTTGCGTCCACAAAGTATGATATTCTTTTGTGCTCAGAAACTTTGGTTTCTAATATGAGGCACTCATCAGAGCTCCTTATAACTGGTTTTAAGAAGTCAACAATTTTGAAACAGGATGCCATTCCTAGGGCCAGGGGAATGGCGGTGTATATTAGGGCAGAGTATCCTGCTTCTCATAAGTCCTGCTATGAATGCGGATGTCATGAGATTCAGGTAATAAAAATTTGTGGTAGGCATAACAACTTCTATTATTGTGTTTCATCTACCAGAATCCAGACATGGATGATTCTATCTTTGACTGTCTTCTTACCATTATAGCTAAGATAAAAGATGATAGAAAGTCCTCTTTTTTTTTCTTTGTTGGTGATTTCAATGCTTACCATAGGGAGTGGTTAAATTCTGTTTCTCCTACCGATAGCCATGACTTAAGAGCTTTGGACTCTGCCTCTGAATCAGGCTGTGAGCAAATCAGAAGTGAAGCTACTTACAGGTCTGGTAACTGCTTGGACATCGTATACACCGACTCCCCTGGTGTTATAACAAGTAAGGTTGCTTCTTATCATGCCTTGATTTCATTAGTAGTGAAGACTGAGCAACCTGTCCCTGATGTATCATACTCATGTAAGATTTATATGAAATCTCAAGCAGACTGGAATGACATTTTGAGTGATCTTTTTTGGCTTGAATTGGTCACAGTTGTATAGTCAACATAATTGATTGGCGTATAATTTCGCGCGCTAATGCTAAGGCACTGAGTGAAAGACAAACCACAGTTCAATGATGATTGTAAACGTACTCATTTGGAGAAGCAGGAAGCCTATCATATTTGGAAGGGTATCAGATCAGATTTGACTTGGAATAACTATACTTAGCTTAGCGCTTTTGCTCAGAGAGTTTATGCTTCAACTGAAAAGGTATACAATTTAACCATAAAAGAAACCCTTTCTGGTACAACTCAGGAACATAAGTGTTGGGATACTCTTAAATTTGCACTTTTTGGTGTAGATGCAACAGTTTCTCCTTTACTTAACCCAGATGGCTCTGTCACTCACTATCCAAAGGAAAAGGTAAACCTTGTGGCTGGCAGTAAGCATAGTAATAAGAAACTTGATCTTGCTCATTTCCCGAGGCTAGACTAACTAGCTCCATTGACGGACCTTGATGCTTATGGAGGTGTAAACCCAAATGGTATTTTTCCACTGTTTTTTTTTTCTTTTATGATGAGTGCATATCTCTTAGCTTCAAAGTTATCTGTTATTTTGCGGAAGGACGCAAGAACTGGAGCTTTTAGCACTTCTTGGAGAACTGGTAATGTTACTCCACTATGTAAATGCGGTTGAGGTACAGTTAAAAGGAAATGTCCTGTCGTCTCCAGTCCCTCTCTGTCACCTCCAATATCAATAGATTCCAGAATTTCAGGTTTAGAAGAGTTTGTTTTAGGGAGAGGTCAACAGGCAGGGGGTGGGGGACGACTGTGGCCCGGGAAGTACTTGTTTGTGCTGTAAGGGGTGTGATGGTAGGGGAACTACGAAAAATTATGGATAATTTCTCCAGATCTTAATTCTGTCATTAGAATGATTCTAACTTTTGTGTTATTAGCTATGCCATTCTCATGAAAAATCTTTCGTAAACACAAGCTAGGAGTCCTCTCTCTCTCTCTCTCTCTCTCTCTCTCTCTCTCTCTCTCTCTCTCTCTCATATATTCTCTCTCTCTCTCTCTCATATATATATATATATATATATATATATATATATATATATATATATATATATATATATATATATTTGAATATAAATATTTATATATGTATATATATAAATTTATGTATATATAGAGAGATATATATATATATATATATATATATATATATATATATATATATATATATATATATATATATATACATACATATATATATATACATACATATATATATATACATACATATATATATATATATATATATATATATATATATATATATATATATATATATATATATATATATATTTGAATATAAATATTTATATATGTATATATATAAATTTATGTATATATAGATATAAATGTATATATATATATATATATATATATATTATATATATATATATATATATATATATATATATATATATATATATATCTATATATATATATATATATATATATACATATACATATATATACATATATATATATATATACATATATATATATAGTATATATATATATATATATATATATATATATATATATTTGAATATAAATATTTATATATGTATATATATAAATTTATGTATATATAGAGATATATATATATATATATATATATATATATATATATATATATATATATATATATATATATATACATACATATATATATATAGTATATATATATATATATATATATATATATATATATATAAATATATATATATATGTATATATATAAATTTATGTATATATAGATATAAATGTATATATATATATATATATATATATATATATATATTTATATATATATATATATATATATATATATATATATATATATTTATATATATATATATATATATATATTTATATATATATATATATATATATTTATATATATATATATATATATATATATATATATGTATATATAAATATGGGGGGTGGTCTACATATGTAAATATAAAATCAATATGTAATGACCACGATCATATCATTAAACCTTGCATTTTAAGTGAAAAGGTAGAGATGGAAAAAATGCATTTTAAATATTTAATAAATTTAAATTTAAATGGTTACACATTTACGAATACATAAATTAAATTTATATAAATTTCACTGTAGCAGCTGGTGGTGGAATGACGTAAACGAGTCTTCGAAATGCACTATAAAAGAGATTTTAAGGTTCACAACTGCGAGGGCTTAACCTTCTTCCTTTCACTCATCCGCTAAAAAATACAAAGTAAAGGAGAATCAACCACGGGAAAAATCAGAACAATAAATACAACACTTTAAAGTAACTAAAATAAATCAACAAAAATTCAACACTAATCAAAATATGAATTACTGTAATCGCCTGACTAAAATCTACAATTTTCATATAAATCAAAATCTTGAAATAAACAAATCACCGAAAACAGCAATTAACTAATCACGAAATCACTCACGTAAAATTTTGCTCAAATCACCACTAAATCACCACAGCTCTCAATTTATCAGTAAAACAACTAGCAAATTTAACGAGTTGTCAAATACTTAAATTTATAGACTGCATAGAAATCACAGGTTCAATCTAGTAAGAATTTAATTAAAATACTTTAAATTATTCTCAAAACACTGGCATATAGAATATGTAACGCAAGAACAAGCATTAAAGCCCCTTATGCTTACCCTGTTGCGATATCAGTTCTGGCGAGTGTGGAAAAAATCATTTAACAGACGATCATCGCTAAGCAGCGTCCGGATCCCATCCTCGATGAATTAGTATGTACTTATTTCCATGGTAGAGGAAAAATCCATATTAGTTAATCCAGCGTTTGTATAAATCCTAAATTCCACTTGAATAATGGAAGAGAGGGAAAGAGCTGCTCCTCCTCACTCCCGAGTAAGGTTGCTGAAGACTGTGCTGTGTGAAAAAACTTCACAACGACGTTAACGGCAGGCAGATATAACTGGATATAACTACTGTATAGTAGTTACTATCTAAAAGCAAAGGGGCAATTAGCGACACTTCTGTATGCCAAATGTATCAATACTTAAATATTCAAATTAATAATTTGAAGTTTTTTCAATCTGCCCCCCGCGGATTTAAATTTAAATTTCTATACAAGACCAGATTGAGCTAGCTGCTTATTCTTCTCAGAACAAACCAAAGCAGCCCCCCGTTGAATTCTTGCAATATTGTCATTAGAAACAACATTAGAATCACTCTGAGGTACAAAATTTAAATCTAACTGATCAATATGAGAATCACTTAACCCATCACCTTTAACCAAAAGAATAACAGACGATATATCCCTAAAAACAACACTTTTATTACCCTTGACCAATTGTACTTGAACAGCCTCACCAAGAGAATTATAAATAACATCAAGAACTCTAGCTAAAGGGTAATTGGGAGCCTTAACCATTGAATCTTTTATCAAGACTATGTCACCTTTTGATATTTTAACGTGCTCCCTAGGGTAATATTTACCTCTGTATTTAGTTGCCTGATCTTGCAATCCAAATAAAAATTCATTGTGATAACTATTACGTAATTTCTCTTTAATATGAATTAAACGCCGAAAGTCCTTACCCAAGTCAGAAGAGTCATAATCATCAAGTTGACCTTCGTGATATATACATTCCATAACCTGTGTATCATATCCAAATTTCAAAAACTCTGGTGATAGCACCTGAAAATCATCATTCACATTCTGTTCCCTTAATGCGCCAAGTTCAGAAATGGGTTTCTTATTAGCGTAACATATGCATTGTTTAATTACATGAGAAAATTCCAGAAAATCTAGAATATTATTATGGATTGCTCCCTGTATTAACTTTCTTACCAGACCAACTCCGGACTCTATGATACCTCCAATACCACGATTCAGAGAACCACGAGGATACTGTGAAAATTCAGTGACATCGACACCCCTCTGATTGAAGAATTCCTGCACCTCACTTGCTTTCAGACATTCCTCAATCCATGTGAATGCACCACCAAGATTTGAGCCAGAATCTGAAAATACTTTGTTAGGCAAACCATAGTTGTAAACATGATTTTGAAAAGCCAATAAAAATCCTTTAGAATCAGCTGAAGTCACTATTTCAACATTAATCATGTGAGACCAAATACATTTAAAAATTACCCCATAGGTTTTAACTTTGTCACTTCCATACCTTGTGAAATATGGTCCAAAGTAATCAATGAAACATACAGAAAAAAACCTCTTTATGGGATTCACATTCCACTCTCTATAGTCATTAGCATTAACTTTAACTGGTCTACTATTAAAACGTTTACAGTAGTAACATTCATTCACAACCTTCTTAACTGTTGAAAATCCCTTGAGCAAAAAAAATGCCGGTTTCAATTTATGTAGCACATAGTAAGTACCCGAGTGATTAAACTTCACGTGAGTGTCCATTATCAGTATTCTACCGAAATCGCTATTATTACTAATGAGTATTGGAGTTCTCGACATCATACCTTTAGACATCTTTCCCATTTTACATTTTACTCTAAGAATACCATCAGTGTCACAAAATACATTAATTCTACTAACTAGCTCAGGAATACACTTTTTTGCTTTCCGTTTTGAAGTGAAAAAATCTTGTAAATCTGGAAAGCAATTCTGTTGATCAAGCTTTAGCAAATCATTACTGCATTTTTTGTAGCTTGCATCTAATAAGGCAATTGACTGCTGGCTCTTAGATTTTATTCTTAATCTTAATTTGTTTATGAAAAGCTTAACTTTCATTAGTACTTTAATTGCTTTGTCAAGTGAAGAATACTTAGTTAAATCAACAACTGTACCAACTGACATATCTTCAACACTTGCCTTATTTACAACCAGCTTCGGTATATCCACATCATTAATCATGCCTGGATTAGGAATTACAAGCCATTCTAGTAAATTTAAATCTTCCCGTAACATCTTGGGTCCGGTCAAGTAACAAGAGTTTCTTAACTTTGAGAAGGATACTAATCTAGTCGTGAAATCTGCAGCATTTTCATTTGATCCTACGTGAGCTAACTTCACCGAGTGTGTAGACTTACAGAGGTCGACAATATTTGCGATTCTATTATTTACATATACACTTCTCTTTTGAAGCTTTGTTCTCAAGTTCTCATAATCAGCTAGCCAACTTAAGGCAATCGTAGAATCTGAAAACAACATTATGTCATTAACTGCAATAGGCACAATACAAGAAGTGAGCATTTTATACAGATCAAAAGCCCTTTGCAATGCATACTCTACTGCTGTGAGTTCGAGTACAGGCATAGTTCGCCCTTTCAGATTTTTATTCAGAATCTTATTATGGGCAGATACGAAGGATACCAACTTTGAATCTCTCTCCTGCAAGTAAATAACACATCCAATAAAGTTTTTACTCGCATCACTCATTACAATTATATCAAAATTAGACTTTCTGCTACCCATATATCTTGGTATCTCTAGCCTTTCACCATTATTGAATTGTGAAGCTATGTTTCTCCATTCATTTAGCTGAGCACCATGAAGAGAAGTATCCCATTTATCTACATAATCAGACTGTAATTGCCTGAGGAAGATCTTACATCTGTTTAAAACAGGCAAGTTAGTATTATTCAAATCAAATATACTCATTACTGAACTCAAAATCTGCCTAAGAGTATTGGCTTCAACATTTAATTTAACACATGTGGCCTTTAGTACATCATTATATCTGTCCCAGCACATGCCAAGAATTTTAACCTCTTGTGGAGTCTCTGTGCCAACTTTACAGTCAATGTCACGCTGAAATTGAGAATAATTAGTAACATACTGCTGCAATGGAAATTTATGCTGCTCAAATATTGTACTGGCTTCCCTGTGAACCATTTCAACTTCATCTTCATCTGCACAACCAATTAGAAAATTATCAACATAACTGCCTTGGAAGATTCTTTTTTTCAATTCCTGAATTTCTTCAGTATCACCATCTGTCTCCAATATTAGCATTTTATAAAGACAGCACTGCAATAGATATGGAGAAACAGACATCCCAAATATTACTCGCTTTGAGCGACACACAACTGGTGTAAAATCTCTAGATTCAACATCCTTAAACCAATAAAAGAGAAATTTTGAGGAATTCTCATCATCAATGGCCAATCTATGAAAGGCTTTTGAAATATCAAATCCAAGTATAAACTTGTCAAACCTCATCATGGTCAATGCATCACTTATTTTAAAATTCTTGTTATAACCTGGGTGAATACATTGATTCAGACTAATGCCTTTACTGCCATCATGTCTTTTTTCTGCAAGATTCGCCATGTAAATAACTCTTACTTTCGTAGTATCTCTTTCTTCTTTAATTACAGGACTGTGGCTAATGAAGAAATATTTTGGAAATTTCCTTTTATATTCTTCAAAATCTTCAACTTTTTCAATGATTCCCAAATCAATTTGTGACTGGAAAACTTCATCAATTCGCTTTAGAACATTACTGTTCATGTATTTCTTCTTCAGACTGCACAGAACCTTGAAAGCAAGTCTCTCATTTGATCCAAGAAGATCTTTATATCTAGTCAACCAAGGAATTGGTACGACATAAAATTTTTCAGAATCTCTGTAAATGTTGCATAAAATAAAATCTGTCACTTCTTGCTCAGTTTCATTGGTAACATATTCAATAGAATCCTCTTCTTCCATATTTATGAATATCTTACAATTATGACCCAACTGAGAATAATCCGCAACCTCTGCTATATCCGACAGGCTTTCAAAATTATATATTCGATCAAGTGTTGGCACTTCATAGTCAAATCCATCAGAATCAATCTCCATAGTGCCAATGTATGAAGTAGTAGATTTTGTTTCTTCAGAAATCTTCCTACGAGACATCAAAGATGTATCTACTGCATCGGAAAGATTCTTTATCCAGTCAGAAATAGAACCAATTAATATTAGTTTATCATTAATTCTGTAAAAGGAAGTCAGTCTGTCTTTTTGACCTAGTACTCCACTTTCCATGCTCATCACACAATGCCAATCCTTTGCACCTATCAGTAGCTTTATATCATCAATATCATGAATTCTGTTTACATTATTGAATTTATCATAAGCAACCTCTTTACCATTCTGTCTTAGCAGTTCTATTAATTTATACATATGAGGAGCTTTCATCTGAATTTTAATCTTAGGAATACAAATACAAGTAATTTCATAACTTACATCACCAATCTTAAAAGGAAAACTCACTGACTTGGTACAAATCTTTTGATTAGTATTAATCCCCTTGATAATCAAATGTATCTTAGGATCTACTATCTTTAAATTCAAAAAATCTGCTAAACTTTCCTCAATAAAGGAATTCTGGCTACCCGAATCCAAAACTGTATCCACTTTAACACGATCATATTCAGTCGTCACTGTTAGTAATGGTAATAAAGAATCAACAATATCCAAATGACTAGATGCTGTAACAGTTGATGGTATTTCATTAACACTCTCGATAACATTAACCACCTTTGTGGTAGTTTGCTTACTATTACCAGAATCTGTTGGCTTTGAACTACACAAAAAACTCCAGTGTTTACCCTTTTTGCATTTGAAGCATACACCTGACGTTTGAAATCTACACTCATTACTATTATGACCTGCTTTTAAGCATTTAAAGCACTTGTGCAATTCTTTCAATCGCTTTATTTTATCAGATACTTGCAAGTACTTTGTACAACTGGCAATTTTGTGATCTTTAGCATTACAAAGCATACATAAACTCCCGGTTAAACTAGTATTCAAACTAGTAGTCAAAACTGCGGTTTTACATGGACTTTCTTTACTAATGTTTAATTGAGCGTTATACCTGCTGCAAGCTTCCAAAAATTTACCAGTGACCTCATCTAAAGTAGGATGAGACTTATTTGTGATCGCAACTATGATATCTTGAAATTTAGTAGGCAATGAAGACCACACAAAATAAAGCATAACAGTGTCCAAATCAATAGCATTATCTATCACTGCATCAATCAGCTTCTTAATATGAGCATAAAAAATATATGGATCATCCTTGCCCCAAACAAACCTCAAGTCAGTTAACTCTTTAATGAGGACAAACTTCTGAGGCATTTCATCAGCAAATGCTGCGATCAAAGTTTGTTTAGCCTGACCAAAAGTTTGCTGGGACACATTTATAGAACTAATCATAGCCTTTGCTCTACTATGACATTGCTGCTCAAGTAAATTATACCTCTCGACTTCATTTAAATTATACGGAGCAGTCAAGTGTTCAAAAACTTCAAAAAATCGCTTACATGTAAATTTATCTTCCTTAGAATCTGCATAATACCAAGGCAAATTCAACTTGGGCAAATCAATTTTAGTTCTGCAAGGAGTTTTATTATCAATCTGTACGGAGAGATTATCAAGTCGAGATTGCATTTTGTTTGACAGTAATTTAATTTTACGATGATATTCCTCACATTCAGAATCCTGCCTATCCAAATCCTCCTGCGGAACTAAGGAGTCCAGTCTAACTTTAGTCAAGATCAAATCATCCAAGGTCTGCAATCTTTGACTGTAATCACTCAGAAAACTCAATTCTGTTTGTAATTCAGCTTTATCTAAAGAATCAACAGCATTACACAATTTAGTATACAATACACTAACCTTACGGCGTATAGTAGTACGTTCACGTTTTTCCGATTCCGCCATTTTTAACTAACAGAAAACACCGCACAAATCAACTTTCAAATAAAAAATTAACACGTATAACGCGAGAGGAGGGGGACCCGGACACCGCCCAACAAGAAACGACCAACATTCCACACCAGTGCTTAAAAAATATTAATCCAAAAGTTCGAAGGACCAAGCGGAAAAATGGGGGGTGGTCTACATATGTAAATATAAAATCAATATGTAATGACCACGATCATATCATTAAACCTTGCATTTTAAGTGAAAAGGTAGAGATGGAAAAAATGCATTTTAAATATTTAATAAATTTAAATTTAAATGGTTACACATTTACGAATACATAAATTAAATTTATATAAATTTCACTGTAGCAGCTGGTGGTGGAATGACGTAAACGAGTCTTCGAAATGCACTATAAAAGAGATTTTAAGGTTCACAACTGCGAGGGCTTAACCTTCTTCCTTTCACTCATCCGCTAAAAAATACAAAGTAAAGGAGAATCAACCACGGGAAAAATCAGAACAATAAATACAACACTTTAAAGTAACTAAAATAAATCAACAAAAATTCAACACTAATCAAAATATGAATTACTGTAATCGCCTGACTAAAATCTACAATTTTCATATAAATCAAAATCTTGAAATAAACAAATCACCGAAAACAGCAATTAACTAATCACGAAATCACTCACGTAAAATTTTGCTCAAATCACCACTAAATCACCACAGCTCTCAATTTATCAGTAAAACAACTATACTCTATCGGATCCTTTAAGGCGAACAAGGCTGGGTTTGGGCCGGGAGCGGCGATGCCATATCAAATATTACCATCACGTTGTATGGTGTATGGAGGCAGCATAAGTTAAAAAAATGTAAATATAATTAATTAATAATAAATATTCGCAATTATTAAATGCCCTCGTAATTTCTTTACTTTTAATAACAATAAAATTACACGTTTCTTCTTAAACGTGGCAGAAAAATTTTACAGCGCTGCCACATCCTTCTCAGGCGTTAAGCTGACCTCGGGGTATGAATATGTCAAACAGCGTGTGTCTCCATAAAGACGGCTCAACCAAAACAGTCAGTCATTAAGGAGTCTGTCGCCCTACCAAGAACATGGAAGGAAGTCCTCGTTATACAAATAAAAAAATGTTACATATTTTTAATATAAAAGATATGCAGAAATAAATCTCTATAATCCTGGCATTCTTGTGTATCGTTATCAGTATAACATTCATGACTCAAAACTATCATCTATTTGTTTTGATAAATCCTTACAAAGACTATGAAACACAAATTGATATTTTCATCAGGTATGACACTCAAGCAAAAGTATCCTATATTTTGAAGATAAAAACGTGCCAAACCTAAAACAAAATATTCAAAGTAAATTGCAAAGCTAGAACAAAGTCCATAGAAAGAAGGCATGAGAATATAAAAAGAAAGTGTATCGGATACTCTTAATGAAGATAATTGGGCGTCTATACTACGTATAGATAATATATTTAATTGTTGTCGATAATTCTGTGTAACCCATGTATCTTTGACACTATTTCAGTTTACCTGCCTAAATTTACACAGGATCTCTCTCTCTCTCTCTCTCTCTCTCTCTCTCTCTCTCTCTCTCTCTCTCTCTCTCACTCTCACTCTCACACACACACACACACACACACACACACACACACACACACACACACACACACACACACACACACACACACACACACACACACACACACATATATATATATATATATATATATATATATATATATATATATATATATATATATATATATATATATATATATATATATATATATATATAACAAATGGTAGAGCCTCCACGAGATGGAATTTGTGAGTGTAGGTAGATAAATTCACACATACGAGTTGATTAGAGAATGCGAAACTCAGTAGTATGGGATAATCCCTAGAAAGGTCCAGAATATTGCCCCAGGAGACATTCGAGCGCAGGGATTAAAAGGGTAAACAGGAGCGGTAGGCCTTTAAACACTCCAGAGAAGGACATTTGGCAACGTAGGAGACAACGCCCGGATTGCCATGAAGGAGCCGATGGAGTATAGCAAATTTAACGAGTTGTCAAATACTTAAATTTATAGACTGCATAGAAATCACAGGTTCAATCTAGTAAGAATTTAATTAAAATACTTTAAATTATTCTCAAAACACTGGCATATAGAATATGTAACGCAAGAACAAGCATTAAAGCCCCTTATGCTTACCCTGTTGCGATATCAGTTCTGGCGAGTGTGGAAAAAATCATTTAACAGACGATCATCGCTAAGCAGCGTCCGGATCCCATCCTCGATGAATTAGTATGTACTTATTTCCATGGTAGAGGAAAAATCCATATTAGTTAATCCAGCGTTTGTATAAATCCTAAATTCCACTTGAATAATGGAAGAGAGGGAAAGAGCTGCTCCTCCTCACTCCCGAGTAAGGTTGCTGAAGACTGTGCTGTGTGAAAAAACTTCACAACGACGTTAACGGCAGGCAGATATAACTGGATATAACTACTGTATAGTAGTTACTATCTAAAAGCAAAGGGGCAATTAGCGACACTTCTGTATGCCAAATGTATCAATACTTAAATATTCAAATTAATAATTTGAAGTTTTTTCAATATATATATATATATATATATATATATATATATATATATATATATATATATATATATATATATATATATTTGAATATAAATATTTATATATGTATATATATAAATTTATGTATATATAGATATAAATGTATATATATATATATATATATATATATATATATATATATTTATATATATATATATATATATATATATATATATATATATATATATATTTATATATATATATATATATATATATATATATATATATATATATATATATATGTATATATAAATATAAATATATATATATATATATATATATATATATATATATATATATATATATATATATATATATATATATATATATATATATATATATATATATATATAAAGAGTGTGATTCTAGATGCAGAAAGTGTGGTGGTTAGATTAGGTTTTTAGAGTGGTTACGAGAAAAGAGTCATTTTGTTTGAAAGTAATTCAATATCGATTCATCAGTATCATAATTTTTTTTAGTAATGATTCCAAATTATAATTACGTTGTATAAACCCATATGTTGTCTTATATAATATCCCAACGGAAATTTTATTCGCTAAAATAATGAGTTTTAGAATAATTTGTAAAAGAATTTCTGACAGAAAAACCTTACTCAAACACAATTCCATAATCCAATAACAATTCATTTTCTCAAGATAGCATATCAATAATTGGTTTGAAACAATTCAGCATATATGAGCAAGTATTTCAGGGAAGATTGTGTGGGAAGTCAATCATCTGAGACCAATGATAATACAAATCATCTTCATATTACTTTATATATTCTCCTACTATGAGATTCAGGGCCTCTGTAACACGGTTTTATCGCAATAATTTTTTATCTATGAATTTCATAAATATAACGCTTCTTCAGAATGCACATTATATCTACACATAAATTTTGATTATATTCTGTAGTACGTAGGTTGAATAAATTTGGTACTTTTAATGTAAAAGTGACGTTTTTTGAAGACGGGCCAACTTACTCAGAGAAAAGCTTTCGAACGCACTCGTTACGTAACTTATGACGGCATATCCTCCCTCTTTCTCGATCGATGATTGGCTATACGTAACGATGGCTATACCTCTGCCAACAATGACACAAAAGTTTAAATAAAAGCAAAGCAGTACACCTTTATGAACTCTGAAACCTCTCCACTGATAATTGTCATAATGAACAAACCAACAAAATATGTTAATAAATACAAAAACACTTTGATTATTAGTCTAACTCCCAAAATAAGTTTCCTAAGAAATAACAGTCTACTTTATAGGTCACAATCAGATTGATAAGGTGTAGGGAATAGTTGGTAATTTTCAAAAACGTAGTAGACAAGCTTGATTTGATAACTGCTATATCCAAAGTCAAGCAATTTTTATTTATTGTCTATCTACTTACCTATTTACTGTAAAAAAAAAAGTAAAAAAAAATAGCCGGTACCGTATTTTGTCTTTAAACCTTCACCAATAATCCTCGTCAGAATGATGACTTCATGTGGCTCCACCCACTTTGGCCTCGTTACAATTCTGGATAACACTGAAGGTTATCATGGGCATTGTTGGATCAGAAAATTTAATTTCTGGCTATAAAAACTCATTTCTCGAGTAGTTGTAAGAAGTGCTAAATGATCCTCAAGGATCCCAGCAGTTGGCCTAAACGTTTAATTCATGTATACTATTGTTGCGGCACTACTACTACAGTAGTATTACTACGATAGCACAGATACCTCACCCACATTTATGTATCGTTCCGCCATGCATAACGTCTTTGTCATGTTTTTTTCACTGTGCAATAAGCCATGGCCTCCTCAGAAATTAAGTTTAACATTAGATGATAGGTTATTTCATTAAGCTGACAAATTATGGCAACTGGGTATGTTATTGCCGATGTTGAAGCTAAAGATGAAATATGGTATCATTCCTTCATTGCATTATCATCTTTACTACTATTTGTTTTGCTACATGTAGTAATTATTTCAAAGGATAAATGAATTATGTTCACTTTACTTCTATAAATTCCCATTAGATGTACAAATAAAACTCCTAAAACTATTCATGATTTATTTACAAAATGCAGTCATGCCCAAAACATAGCCAACATGGTCGTACGGCCTAAGAAGAAGAAAAAAAAATTATGTCGGATGATCCGTTGGTCTGATGGAGAGTTTAGCAAAAAATTCTTATTTTAACAAAAATAGTTATATAAAGACTGTTTACATACTATCTCTCTTTTTCTGTCTCTCTTGGTGGCATAGTGAATAGTTAATGGAAATGTTCAAAAGTCTGAATGACATTATAAGTGTTATAATCATGTTACGCTAAATACAAATCAGACCATAAACATTGGTTTTAAACTAGAAACTGAATAATTACCTATTCAGGCTATAGTAAATATAGCCACGGGCTTTTTCATGACTGTATAAAGTTGCAAGTCGTAAGACAAATACAGTTTTGCACCCACGGGGGCAATGCCAAATCCTGAGAGCCATTCTTGACTGTTATGGGTTTCAGAGCCGATGGAACATGGTGAATGGGTGTCTGGTGGATGGGCGGGGCAAAATTTTGTCAAAAGGTGTTTACATTGCTTACGTAATGAATGTTTTCGACTCTTGGCTCGTTATCACTGGCCATGGCGTTGGCTAGATCATTTTTACTCTATAAAAATTAAAACTATCGGGTTTAGGTTATTGATAATACTGACAAAATTTGTGTGTGGTTGTAAAATATACATATGTCAACTTTCAGCTACATCCGATGCATTGATAAGGAGCAAAGTCCAAAAAACCGTGTTACAGAGGCCCTGAATCTCATAGTAGCTAATGATATGTAATGTTAGATGTATTCATAACTTTTGGTTTCATTAAGTATTTTTTTTTCTAAAGATACGGTTTACATTAATGTAAGAAAGTGTGAGCCACCAAATTCTAATGTAGTTTTTAGATTCTATAGAAAAGTCACTTAATGCTTGAAATATTGCATGACAGAATCCTTAGGCATTATCTGTCATAGTTACTGATTACATGTTAATGACTCTCTCTCTCTCTCTCTCTCTCTCTCTCTCTCTCTCTCTCTCTCTCTCTCTCTCTCTCAAAAGTTGACTTAGTTAATGCAATGGTATTTTCTGTGAGGGTTCTCTAATTAAAAGTGATATGCTAAAATGATATCATTATATGCGTGAAACAAGCACTCTGTGATTGGTTAACTCATAAAACCATAGCGCATGGCTAGAGTAAGGTTTTGGAGAGAGAACGAACGGACAGAAAGAAGTAATGTTCATATATGCTGAACTGCTGCATAGCAATGGTTGCTATGCTATCTGAAGAAAATGAATTGTTATTGGACTCGTGAAATGTGCATGAGTAAGGTTTTTCAGTCTCACCAAAATTTACAAATTATTCCAAAAGTCATTATTTTAGAGAAAAAATTCTTCTGGTAGAATGTTATATCGATTAACGCAACACATGGGTCTATACAACGTAATTATAATTTCGAATTATTGCCAAAAACATTATGATACTGATGAACGATATTGATTAGGGAGCCGAAGTCATTACGTCAGTTAATATGGCAACGGCTACCCTGGTTATACACTGTTCGGAAAAATCCTCGTGCGGACTGGCTGCTTTCAGCATAACGCAGAGTTGGTTTCCTACTACTCTGATGACAAAAATACATAAAGCGTGATAAAAACCACTACATTTCAGATAACATACTGCCCTTATGCTATTCATATGGGATAATAACTGGAAAAGTCTAGTTAAAGTGTGGCTGTGTTAAAACACTGGTAAAGTCCCAAGTCTGTCAGCACATTAAGCAGTTGTTGTGAATCGGCACGTGATAATTTGACATGAGACATTGGTTCCCTGTTACTTTCAAATAAAATGCTTCCTTCCCAGTAACAAAACGCTTCCCATGCCCTACCCCACCATTGATGCCTTTAGAATCACACTCTTTCGATATATATATATATATATATATATATATATATATATATATATATATATATATATATATATATATATATATATATATATATGTATATATATATATATATATATATATATATATATATATATATATATATATATATATATATATATATATATATATATATATGTATATATGTATATACATAAATATCAACACAACATCGTGTTCAAATAGAAATAAATTTCTACCTCATACTTGGGATCGAATGCTAGCCCCTTCTAATGAAAGGCCAGGTCACTTCCAACCATTCCACGAGAGGCCATAAAAGAAGTCGGAACCTAACTGCTAATCTGCAGTTCAGGATTTACCCGGCGAGACATCAGTCTCTTACCATATATATATATATATATATATATATATATATATATATATATATATATATAATCATCATCTCCTCCTACGCCTATACGGTAGACGCAAAGGGCTTCGGTTTGATTTCGCCAGTCGTCTCTATCTTGAGCTTTTAAATCAATACGTCTCCATTCATCATCTCCTACTTTACGTTTCACAGTCCTCAGCCATGTAGGTCTGTGTCTTCCAACTCTCCTAGTGCTTTTTGGAGCCTAGTTGAAAGTTTGGTGAGCTAATCTCTCTTGGGGAGTACGAAGAACATGCCCAGACCATATCCATCTACCCCTAACCATGATCTCATCCACATTTGACACTCGGGTTACCTGTCTTATAATTTCACTTCTAATCCTGTCCTGCCCTTTACCTCCTAATATTTTTTGAAGGCTTTTCTCTCGATTCTACAATATCTGTTGGATAGTGTTTCATTGTCATATCATGACTTATGTTCATACCGTAACACTAAACTGATATATATATATATATATATATATATATATATATATATATATATATGTATATATATACATATATATATATATATATATATATATATATATATATATATATATATATATATATATATATATATATATATATATATATATATATATATACTGATTTTTAAAGGAAACTTCACATAATTTCATTTCCAAATTTTACATAACCTACCTATTTTTCAACCTTTCATCTAACTTAAATTCTAAAGATCCTTTATTAGAGATCATAGTCCTAAATGTTTAAGTGATTTCACCTCATTAATCCTAAATCATTCCAGTATTTCATCTTCCAATGCATATTCCATTCTCCTGATCTCTGCCTTTCTTCTATTTATCTTGAGTCCAACTTCATGTGATATTCATGCAATCTGGTAAGCAGGTTTTGCAAGTCCTGTGGTATACTGCTAATAAGGACAATGTAATCAGCATATTCTAGGTTAGCTAATTTCCTGTTACTTATCCATTCCAATTCTTCTCAATCATCCCCAACTGTTCTATGCATTACAAAATCCACGGGGAGGATAAACAACATAGGTAACAACACATTCCCTTGGAGTACTCCTCTGTTCACTGGAAATTCATTTGATAAGATCCAGTAACATTAACTTTGCAAATGCTATGCTCATGAATATACTTAAATCAAATTGACATATTTAAGAGGAACTTCATGATAATGTAGGACACTTATAAAACTGGCCGGTGCACACTATCGAAGTCTTTCTGGTAGTTCACAAATGCCAACAAAAGTGGATTTTTATATTCTACACATTGATATACCACATTTCTTATAATAAGGATTTTATCAGTACAACTTCTACCTTTTCGAAATCCAGCTTGTTCATCTCAGATTTTCATTAGTCTTTCTCTCTAGACTCTTCAGAATGAGCATACTGTGTATATTCATGAGTACTGACGTAAGTGCTGTCTCTGAAATTATTGCCATTAGTCAGATCATGTTTAATTGCCATTTTCCCCAACACTTCTAGCTCACATTCATTAGGCTTTGGCTCTTCATGCCACATTCTACAAAATAATCTCTTTAGTATTCTGGGAGTCACATCATTTTCGGCCAATATCATCTCAGTAGTTATACTGTGTATATTCATGAGTACTGACGTAAGTGCTGTCTCTGAAATTATTGCCATTAGTCAGATCATGTTTAATTGCCATTTTCCCCAACACTTCTAGCTCACATTCATTAGGCTTTGGCTCTTCATGCCACATTCTACAAAATAATCTATTTAGTATTCTGGGAGTCACATCATTTTCGGCCAATATCATCTCAGTAGTTATTCCATCGTATCCAGGCACTTTCCATATCTTTAGTTTTTAAATGACAACTTCGACTTCAAACACAATGATATCATTCATGGGCACATCAAGGTCCTCCTCAACTTTAGGTATATCAGTCAACTTATTCTCTTCATATCCTCTATCCATGACCTCACTAAAGTGTCCCATTCAACGTTGCCTTTCTTGTTATAACAGATCCATCCCTCTTTTTAAAGAGTATGTGCTTCTTCTTTGCCCCAGTAGATATTTTATTAATCATTCAATTAGCAATTCTTTCATCATAGCCTCTCATTGTATTCATAACTTCGTCAGCCTCATCTGCTTTCCTGTTTAAATACTCTCTCCAGTCATTCATGGCTTTTCTTTTTACTTCACTATTGTTACGCGCCCGTTATTGTGAGTCCAGCCTTGCTTTAGGAACTCAGGGCAATAACAAAGGAAGAGAATAATGAAAAGGTTGCCAGTCGGCAATAAGACAAGGAATACCGACAAAATAGATATATTTACATATATACATACATATACCAAAGGCACTTCCCCCAATTTTGGGGGGTAGCCGACATCAACAAGAAACAAAAACAAAAAAGGGGACCTCTACTCTCTACGTTCCTCCAGCCTAACCAGGGACTCAGCCGAGTTCAGCTGGTACTGCTAGGGTGCCACAGCCCAACCTCCCACATTTCCACCACAGATGAAGCTTCATACTGCTGAGTCCCCTACTGCTGCTACCTCCGCGGTCATCTAAGGCACCGGAGGAAGCAGCAGGGCCTACCGGAACTGCGTCACAATCGCTCGCCATTCATTCCTATTTCTAGCACGCTCTCTTGCCTCTCTCACATCTATCCTCCTATCACCCAGAGCTTTCTTCACACCATCCATCCACCCAAACCTTGGCCTTCCTCTTGTACTTCTCCCATCAACTCTTGCATTCATCACCTTCTTTAGCAGACAGCCATTTTCCATTCTCTCAACATGGCCAAACCACCTCAACACATTCATATCCACTCTAGCCGCTAACTCATTTCTTACACCCGTTCTCTCCCTCACCACTTCGTTCCTAACCCTATCAACTCGAGATACACCAGCCATACTCCTTAGACACTTCATCTCAAACACATTCAATTTCTGTCTCTCCATCACTTTCATTCCCCACAACTCCGATCCATACATCACAGTTGGTACAATCACTTTCTCATATAGAACTCTCTTTACATTCATGCCCAACCCTCTATTTTTTACTACTCCCTTAACTGCCCCCAACACTTTGCAACCTTCATTGACTCTCTGACGTACATCTGCTTCCACTCCACCATTTGCTGCAACAACAGACCCCAAGTACTTAAACTGATCCACCTCCTCCAGTAACTCTCCATTCAACATGACATTCAACCTTGCACCACCTTCACTTCTCGTACATCTCATAACCTTACTCTTACCCACATTAACTCTCAACTTCCTTCTCTCACACACCCTTCCAAATTCTGTCACTAGTCGGTCAAGCTTCTCTTCTGTGTCTGCTACCAGTACCGTATCATCCGCAAACAACAACTGATTTACCTCCCATTCATGATCATTCTCGCCTACCAGTTTTAATCCTCGTCCAAGCACTCGAGCATTCACCTCTCTCACCACTCCATCAACATACAAGTTAAACAACCACGGCGACATCACACATCCCTGTCTCAGCCCCACTCTCACCGGAAACCAATCGCTCACTTCATTTCCTATTCTAACACATGCTTTACTACCTTTGTAGAAACTTTTCACTGCTTGCAACAACCTTCCACCAACTCCATATAACCTCATCACATTCCACATTGCTTCCCTATCAACTCTATCATATGCTTTCTCCAGATCCATAAACGCAACATACACCTCCTTACCTTTTGCTAAATATTTCTCGCATATCTGCCTAACTGTAAAAATCTGATTCATACAACCCCTACCTCTTCTAAAACCACCCTGTACTTCCAAGATTGCATTTTCTGTTTTATCCTTAATCCTATTAATCAGTACTCTACCATACACTTTTCCAACTACACTCAACAAACTAATACCTCTTGAATTACAACACTCATGCACATCTCCCTTACCCTTATATAGTGGTACAATACATGCACAGACCCAATCTACTGGTACCATTGACAACACAAAACACACATTAAACAATCTCACCAACCATTCAAGTACAGTCACACCCCCTTCCTTCAACATCTCAGCTTTCACACCATCCATACCAGATGCTTTTCCTACTCTCGTTTCATCTAGTGCTCTCCTCACTTCCTCTATTGTAATCTCTCTCTCATTCTCATCTCCCATCACTGGCACCTCAACACTTGGAACAGCAATTATATCTGCCTCCCTATCATCCTCAACATTCAGCAAACTTTCAAAATATTCCGCCCACCTTTTCCTTGCCTCCTCTCCTTTTAACAACCTTCCATTTCCATCTTTCACTGTCTCTTCAATTCTTGCGCCGGCCTTCCTTACTCTCTTCACTTCTTTCCAAAACTTCTTCTTATTCTCTTCATATGACTGACCCAGTCCCTGACCCCACCTCAGGTCAGCTGCCCTCTTTGCCTCACGTACCTTGCGCTTTACTTCCACCTTTTTCTCTCTATATTTTACATACTTCTCTATACTATTACTCTGCAGCCATTCTTCAAAAGCCCTCTTTTTCTCTTCCACTTTTACCTTCACTCCTTCATTCCACCATTCACTGCCCTTCCTCATACTGCCTCCTACGACCTTCTTGCCACATACATCACTTGCAATCCCAACAAAATTTTCTTTTGCTAACTTCCACTCCTCCTCTAAATTACCAGTTTCTCTTACTCTCACCTCGTCATATGCCATTTTCAACCTTTCCTGATATTTACTTTTTACCCCCGGTTTTATTAGCTCTTCAACCCTCACTAACTCCCTTTTACATCCACCTACTCTATTCCCCCACTCTTTTGCTACAACTAATTTTCCTTCCACCAAAAAATGATCAGACATACCGTTAGCCATACCCCTAAACACGTGCACGTCTTTCAATCTTCCAAACATTCTTTTCGTTATCAACACATAATCCATTAATGCCCTTTCTACTACTCTTCCATTTGCCACTCTTACCCATGTATACTTATTTTTATCTTTCTTTTTAAAAAAGCTAGCACTTATTACCATCTCTTGTTCAACACACATATCTACCAGTCTCTCACCACTCTCATTTTCACCTGGTACGCCATACTTCCCAATGACACCTTCTACCTCTCCAGCGCCCACTCTAGCATTTAAGTCACCCATAACAACTACATAATTCCTTCTACCCAGTCCTTCTACACACCTAGTTAATTCATTCCAGAACTCATTCCGCTCTCCTTCACTTTTCTCACTACCTGGCCCATACGCACTGACAAACGCCCAACATTCCCTACCCAACCTAACCCTTACCCACATTAACCTAGATGATATCTCCTTCCATTCCACTACTTTACCTGTCATCCATTCACTCAGCAATAAAGCCACACCCTCTCTCGCTCTTCCCCTTTCAATCCCAGACACTCTACCAGACATTTCACCAAACATCACTTCACCCTTTCCTTTCATCTTTGTCTCACACAAGGCCAATACATCCATCCTTCTACTTCTAAACATACTTCCAATCTCACATCTTTTACTCTCTATCGTACTACATCCACGCACATTCAAACACCCCAAAACTAGAGTGCGGGGAGCAGTCACTCTCCCCCCAGCTCCATCTCTTTGATGATGTCTCACAGGAATTTCAATTCAGGAGAGGGGGTTCCCAGCCCCCTCGTCCCGTCCCTTTTAGTCGCCTCTTACGACACGCAGGGATAACGTTGGCGCTATTCTAATTGTTTTATTCAAATAAAAATTAATAAAAAGGAGAGCACAACAGATAACTATATTTTAATTTAAGCCACGAGGTGCTTCGCTTGGAGTTGGATGGACCGTGGATGATGATTCAGCACAGCAATCACATTCCCTGGAAAGGGAAATAAATTAAATTATTAACCGAACACTTACTTCTTCAGGCTGGGAACACGAAGTCGTGTGGTTAAAACTTTTAAGCAAATAAAATGAAAGTGCAAAGCATAGGGATTTAAACACTACACGTGGGAATCAACACTGTCACAGGGTAAATTAATTAAGGTTAGGAGCAACGGCACACGTGGCTGGGACATAAGGAATAGGATAAAAAGGTTCAGTGGGTAGGATCTTTCTTTAAAGGATAAAAGGAAAAAAAATGGGATATGATAAGGGAAGGAGAAAGAAGGCTGTATAAGGACGATGAGGATCTCAAAATCAGACACCTTACCTTGGTAAAAAAGGACTCTGGTTCCTCCCTTGTGGACAACGTGTCACAGGTCCTGCCTCCCTGAAGTCTTGAGAGCGAAGAAGGTGTGATGGTGCTCTCACGGGGTTTGATCAGCGAAGAAAGAAACCCAGTTCAAGTTGTTCCTGGGTCGACTTAACCCCACTTGGCCTCCAATTGTTGGGGGGGGGGGGGGGCTAGGGGAAATTGGCCTGACCGCTGTCCTATTGGTCAGGCCTTGTCACATCAATAGGCCTCGTGTCTTCTCCCGGATCTTCTTTGTTGCAGCCAAGGTCCTTTAATGGGAGAGGTCGGCTCATCAGTGAGGTACGCGCAAGTGGGCGGAGCTTTTGTGACATAATTTATCGGTGACGGTGGCTGAGGTTTGACCTGACTAGACGTAGTCTTATTTGATATCTGTCACGTTCATTAACTTCCAGCAGCCATGCCTTCCACTTGCGCTGTATTTGGATGCCATAATAATAGCAAAAAGACCATTATTATGGGCATTCATTATTTTACTTTCCCAAAAGAAGAAAATACGAAGAAGAAATGGATGCACGCATGCAAACGCACAGACGATGTTAACTGGAAGTGTGGTCTAATTTGTTTAGTCCATTTTAAAGCAGAGGACTATACTGATGACATGAAGTACCGATTTCTGGGAATTGAAAAACCAAAAAATCAACGTGCACTGAAGGAAGAGGCTATTCCATTCCTTTTTTTACCTAATGGTAAGTTACAAGTTGAGCAATTTGCCAAAAACCTGCATGATACATTTTTTTCTCTTCGACTCTATTTTCCTAAAATATTTTACTGGCTGTGACACCTAGATTACGAAAAGTAAATTGCACTAGACTATCAAATTAAAGTCCTCTGCCGTTGTCTTTAAGTGATGATTAAATATATGGAAAATATTAAGTTCTTTGTTCTTAAATTGATTGATTTGAGGTTTTCTGGCGTCCTGGCATCTAAGGTCATTGACGCAGAAATTATAAATTGTTGTGATTTCATAAAATCTGAAATGCAACACTGTCTTTTCAGGTCAATGTGTAACTGAAAAGGAAGAGGAGAGATGTGCACGAGCCATAAAGCGAGGACTGAAGAGGACAGCCCAGGAAACGTTATGTGAAATAGAGAATTCTCATTCAGATACCAATGAAGTTTCTCCAGAAGTCTCTGTTCACGAAATTATTCCACAGCCTGAAGAAAGTTCCGAACAAAATAGAATTAAACAAGCAGAGGAAGTTGAGGAGCTGAAGAAAAAGATAGAACATTTGGAAAAGACCAATCAAGAACTCCTGAAAAGGGTTAGTTTGGAAACGGAAGTGACAAAACCTAAGTTCACATTAACTGAAATAAACAAGTTATTTCAACCTGTGCTAAGTACAACACAGATAAAATTTCTCATAATAATAAGTCTGTCAGTCAATGGAGCGATGAAGACATATCGTTAGCTTTCACTCTCAGAAGGAAGTCTGTCAGTCAATGGAGCGATGAAGACATATCGTTAGCTTTCACTCTCAGAAGGATGAGCACCAAATGCTATTCATATTTGCGAACTAAAAGAGGATTTCCTCTGCCATCAAAAAGTACACTGAATAAACGAGCCCCAAATCTCACATGTGAGCCGGGTATTTTGCATTCGGTTCTGTCACTGATAAAGGCAAAATCAGAAACAATGACGGAAATTGAAAAACTTGCCGTTATTTCATTTGATGAAATGAATATTTCTAGTAAGTGGAGTTGTGACAAAGGGATGGACGTTTTGTATGAACCTTATGATAAAGTTCAAGTGGTTATGTTAAGAGTTTTGACGGCAACCTGGAAGGAACCCATATACTACCAATATGATGACTCTAATGTGCATAAAAAACTTACTGATATCATTGTAAATGTTGAAAAGGCTGCATTTACCGTTGGGGCAATTGTTCATGATCTTGGACCTACTAATATGAGGGTTTGGAAAGAATTTGGGATTGATCCCCTTAACCCAGAAGAAGTCTTTTTTAAAAACGCATGTGCTGACAGGAATGTCTTCATATTTGCTGATGCTCCCCATATGATAAAGTTAATTAGAAATCATTTTCTGGATCACGGTTTTCTTATGGAAAATGGAAATAGCGTATCCAATGTCTGTATCCGTGAAATGCTAATGAAAACCGTATCAGAGTATGCCTTAGCATACAAAATTAATAAAACACATATCAATGTAAGTGGCTTACAAAGACAGCGTGTTAAGTATGCTGCACAGCTACTTTCAAAGTCATGTGCTAAGGCATTTTTTTTTAGGAGAAAGGGGCTTATTAGAGAGCAACAATTGGAAGGAAACTGACGATTTTATAGATACATTGAATGAATGGTTCGATATCATGAATTCCTCTATGATGTTAGGAGACATAAAAGCCTGCAATGCATTTGGGAGAGATTTGGATAGCCAGAAAGTGTTCTAAAAAGAATGATTGATGCTATGCTGGGAATGAGGGTAAAAAATCCAAAATTTGATTGCCTTTACAAATTCCAAAAAGGAATTAAAATGAGAATTCATTGTACCAAAACAACTTTCTCTATGTTAATCCTTAACTCGTTGTGTAGGATTTAGTACCAAGGACAACTTTCTCTACATTAATCTGTACCTCTTTGGTTAGGAATAAGGGACAGTCAATATATTACAATATTTGTGTTTCCTTTTAAGATACATCTATACCCTATGACTATGTTTAGAATCATTAGAATATTATTAAACTTTGATGTATGGTCTGCCATAAGGATAATCTGTACTTTAATAAAAAAATAAAAATAAAATATTAATATGTATTCTCATTTTGGAAAGGTATCCTTGCATCGTGTTACTACGTATACCTGTCAGTCAATGCTGTCAAGGGAGACTATACGAGGTGTGATGTCATGCGCAGACGGAAAGTATTTTCGCTGGCTGATGACTGGAATGAGACTTCAGGGGATAGACTGGTCCTGGAACTTCTGAAAGGTTGGGGGGGGGGGGGGGGGTGAGGCTCTGGGTAGGGTCCCAATGCTGGTGGCATGTCAAGTGGTCCTGCTGGCGGGGTATTTTGTTTGAAAAAAGTGCGTGATGACCGTCATGAATAACACGATCAATACTGGAATCTTTAGCATGCTTTATCTTGTAATTTTCATTACCTTCTCAAAAACTTTCAACGATCAATTTCTGTCTTTGTCTCCTTTTCATAGTATCCCAAGTAACATTTGATATATATATATATATATATATATATATATATATATACTGCATATATATATATATATATATATATATATATATATATATATATACACATATATATAGATATATATATACATATATATATATATATATATATCATATATATATATATATATATATATATATATATGTATACATATATATATATATATATATATATATATATATAATATATATATATATATATATATATATATATATATATATGAGAGAGAGAGAGAGAGGAGAGAGAGAGAGAGAGAAGGAGAGAGAGAGAGAGAGAGAGAGAGAGAGAGAGAGAGAGGACTCCTAGCTTGTGTTTATGAAAGATTTTTCAGTCGGGTCATAATATATTTCCAAACTAAACATCGATCCTTTGTGTCAACAAGCTGTTCGTGAAAATGGCATAGCAAATAACAACAAATATATCATATAATCATAAGATAGAATCATTCTAATGACAGAAGTAAGATCTGGAGAAATTATACTGAATTTTACGTTCATCCATAATTTTTCGTGGTTCCCCTACCATCACACCCCTTACAGCACAAACAAGTACTTCCCCGGCCCACCGTCGTGCCCCCCCCCCCCCCACCTGCCTCGTTGCCCTCTCCCCTAACAATCAAACTCTTCTAAACCTGAGAATTCTGGAATCTATAGATATTGGGGGTGACAGAGGGACTGGAGACGACAGGACATTTGCTTTTGATTGTACTGTACCTTAAATCCAACTGATTACAGCCTAATTTCCATAACTCCCATATAATCTAAAGTTTTTGAACGTCTTTTATAAAAGACGTCTGAACAGATCTGTCCCCTAGTTTGCAATTTGCTTTTCGTAAAGGCCTTGGAGCATGAGATGGCCTTCTTACAATCTCAGATGCCGTACAGAAATCCCTTGATTGTGGTTAGGAAGTTCGTATGATTAGCCTTGGTTTTAGTGCTGCCTTTGATCGTGTTAACTATGAGGCCCTTGTTTTATATCTAGATCTTTCCGGACAGTTTCCATCCTGTTTGTAATACTAGGCATGCAGTTAATTGTATAACATATCCACAAAAAATATCGCCAAGGATTCGGCGGATAGCAATGACAGAATAGAAAAGGGTGATCTCCCTACGGCTACGACCTGTGGTGAAAGCCCTAAGAAGGAAAACAAATTCTTATGAACCATCGATACTGAATTGAATCATTGGGAAGATAAACATCCTTAATAATATTAATAGTCGATTTATTTTGCTAAGCTCTCAACATATTCCAAGAAAAAGCATTTACTCTTCGAATTGGAATGGCGGTAAAATGGAAAGACAAGTTGGTACTCAAGAATCGATGGACATAAAAAGTAGAATATTTATGTGTATACAGGGCTAAAAAAATATTTTGACTAAATAAAATTAAAGTACAGTGCACGAAATAAAGGTTATTTTTTAACACTTTGTTCCCAGCCGTTTAACGCGAAGAAAGAAAGAAAGAAAGAAACTGATGTAGCTTGTCTCTCTAGGTGACCAGTATACGGTATTATCATTGGTCTTGATTACAAGGATGAAAAAGAAAATATGACAGTAGTAGTAATTACAATAAGAATTTTACTTAATCTTAACAACAAATAGAACTATAACAACAATGAAATTTTTCCCTGCCAGGATAAATTATTATTATTATTATTATTATTATTATTATTATTATTATGAGCTAAGCTGAAACCCTAGTTGGAGAAGCAGCATGTTATAAGCTCAGGTGCTCCTACAGGGAAAATAGCCCAGTGAAGAAAGGAAATAAGGAAATAAATAAACTGCAAGAGAAGTAATGAACAATTAAAAGGCAATATTTTAAAAACAAAAAACAGCATTAAATAAATCTTTCATATATAAACTATAATAACAAAAAGACACCATAACTTAGGTGACGTCATGACACAGCGTGTCTGGACTCCCTGGCTCATTGCGAGCAATATCGGATGAATGGCATTCCCTGTCCGCTGATGTCTTAGTGACGTCACCAGGGAAGGAATATCTAAACTATAAAAACTTAAAAAGAAAAAATACAACCTGGTGACGTCATGACAAGGTGTGTCTGGACATCCTGGCTCATTGCGAGCAATATCGGATGGATGGGATTTCCTGTCCGCTGATGTCATAGTGACGTCACCAGGGAAGGATGACGAAGAACCCAGGCATTTAAATCGACTTGATATTATGGTTTCATCTCGGGTAGGAATGCACCGGACATGAGGAGGGGGGGGGGGGTGTTAAAACACCTGGGGTAGTGACCTAGACGTGGGGAGATGTGGGTGGGTTGGTGTGGAGGTTATGTTGCCATAGTAACTGGAATTTTCAGGTCATGTGATTCTATTTTAGTTGTTGTTTAGTGTAATTACAAAAGAAAAAAGAAACGTAATTGCTCCGTATAATAATTTTCTCCTGAACACGTGCAGAATTGCTATGAAAGTTTGTGTATTTTTTTCCTTATTTTACTAGAATTGATCACGCTATACGAATGTGGTTATATGTTGAAGGCTGCTCTCGGGTTATTGAGTTTTCATATGGGTTGCGTGACTTTCATTTTTGGTTGACTGATTCGACAGGATATACTGTTAAGCATATGAATGTAATAAATACTTGAGAATTCACAAGTGTGGAATTTATCACTGTTACCAATTACAGGGGAATCTAGCCACCTAAGAAATAAATTATCTCTCTCTCTCTCTCTCTCTCTCTCTCTCTCTCTCATATATATACATACATACACACACACACACACACACACATATATATATATGTATATATATATATATATATATGTCTACAGTTTTTCCCCTGTTCTGTTTCTTTGATGGTAAATGGTTCCGCGTTAATCTACTTGGTTTACTTACTTTATAATTCCCTTGCTGTGCGTATATCAGAAATTATCAGCAGTCATGTAGATGCAACAAACTTCCATCGTGGTTGAATGCAAACGCACAAATACAATCCAACACTTCCAGCAGGAACGATTTCAGAAAACGTCTCTCTATTTTCTGAAGTTTCAAACGTTAACTGTTATCTATTTCAATCATTATTATCACCACTAATTCACTCAAAACACTACCATTATTTGATAACATCATCAGTAATTATCAATCCACTTAACGAGGCAACACTGCAATATCTTTTAATCCATCTCATTCTGCGACACCTTTTAGACTAAGCGGTAAGAGCTCCTCTTGAGTAAACCTCGTGACCCACTCATTATACGTTCAGTTGTATGATCACCCCCCCCCCCCCCCATGTAGAAAAGAATGGGGAAGGACACAGAAGGACGCCTTAGAAGAGACAACAGGAAGTTGCCTTAATGACGTTGCTTTCTTATTTTACGCTTTTACAGATATGACCTTGATGACATATTTACTATTTTTTTCTATTCTTCTATTCCATGATACGATATCAATATAATTTTCTTAGCTTATTCTTAAGAGAGAGAGAGAGAGAGAGAGAGAGAGAGAGAGAGAGAGAGAGAGAGAGATTTTTTATTTCACAATGCGGTGTCAATATAATCTTCTTAGCTATTTCTAAAGAGAGAGAGAGATTTTTTTTTTCATATATTTTTTATTATTTGTTTGTCTCACAATATCCTATGTAACAAACAAAATCCCCAAACACACACACACACACACACACGCACACTCGCAAACAGGATGATTCCATCAAATCTTCAACCAAAGCAATGAAACTCTTGGCAATCAGACAAACTGTATCAAATTTCACGTTCAAATTAGATACTGAATAATAAAACAAACGTGACTCAGCAACTCTTCGCCTGTTTAGTATTAGTAGTAGTAGTGGATTAAAGCCAACAGTTCCTGCTGGCACGGGTCATTCCCTTGGTCGGCCCATAAACCTGTTTAGGCAAGGTGCTCAGAGTATATAGGATTTGAGTAAATCCTGCCTTAGGTTTCTATTCTTTCAAAACGTTCAAGGGAGGCATTACACGTACCTCATAGTTGTTTCTCTTCTGACTACGCTCGTGGTGCCATTCGAGGTATCTCCCCAGGGAACAAGATTTGAACGTTCAAATACGTTTGTTACGTTATTGCGCGCTTTACGATTTCTTAATCAATATTCTCGCTTCTCCTCATAAGAATCTTGTCCCTTGATTTAGAGAGAGAGAGAGAGAGAGAGAGAGAGAGAGAGAGAGAGAGAGAGAGAGAGGAGAGAGAGAGAGAGAGAGAGTTTGTTATCATTCCACATTACTATAAAATTTTCTTAGATCATTCTTCAGAGAGAGAGAGAGAGAGAGAGAGAGAGAGAGAGAGAGAGAGAGAGAGAGATAGTGTTATCATTCCACATTACTATATAATTTTCTTAGCTCATTCTTCAGAGAGAGAGAGAGAGAGAGAGAGAGAGAGAGAGAGAGAGAGAGTTTGTTATCATTCCACATTACTATAAAATTTTCTTAGATCATTCTTCAGAGAGAGAGAGAGAGAGAGAGAGAGAGAGAGAGAGAGAGAGATAGATAGTGTTATCATTCCACGTTACTATATAATTTTCTTAGATCATTCTTCAGAGAGAGAGAGAGAGAGAGGAGAGAGAGAGAGAGAGAGAGAGAGAGAGAGAGAGAGAGAGAGAGATAGTGTTATCATTCCACATTACTATATAATTTTCTTAGCTCATTCTTCAGAGAGAGAGAGAGATAGTGTTATCATTCCACGTTACTATATAATTTTCTTAGCTCATTCTTCAGAGAGAGAGAGAGAGAGAGAGAGAGAGAGAGAGAGAGAGAGAGAGAGAGAGAGAGAGAGAGAGATAGTGTTATCATTCCACATTACTATATAATTTTCTTAGCTCATTCTTCAGAGAGAGAGAGAGAGAGAGAGAGAGAGAGAGAGAGAGAGATAGTGTTATCATTCCACGTTACTATATAATTTTCTTAGCTCATTCTTCAGAGAGAGAGAGAGAGAGAGAGAGAGAGAGAGAGAGTTTGTTATCATTCCACACTGCTATATAATTTTCTTAGCTCATTCTTCAGAGAGAGAGAGAGAGAGAGAGAGAGAGAGAGAGAGAGAGAGAGAGAGAGAGATAGTGTTATCATTCCACATTACTATATAATTTTCTTAGTTCATTCTTCAGAGAGAGAGAGAGAGAGAGAGAGAGAGAGAGAGAGAGAGAGAGATAGATAGTGTTATCATTCCACGTTACTATATAATTTTCTTAGCTCATTCTTCAGAGAGAGAGAGAGAGAGAGAGAGAGAGAGAGAGTTTGTTATCATTCCACATTACTATATAATTTTCTTAGCTCATTCTTGAGAGAGAGAGAGAGAGAGAGAGAAGAGAGAGAGAGAGAGAGAGAGAGAGAGAGAGAGAGAGAGAGAGATAGTGTTATCATTCCACATTACTATATAATTTTCTTAGCTCATTCTTCAGAGAGAGAGAGAGAGAGAGAGAGATATTCTATTTTCATATATTTTCTATTATCGTTTTTCTCACCGCATCGTAGGTCAAACAAAATCCTCAGACTCTGCAACAGGTGCGCGAAGGAAGAAGCACCACATAGGATTTAGCAACAGGTGTACGTAAGCACAAGCATCAAATAGGACTAAGTTACAGGTGTACATAGGCAAAAGCAACAAATAGGACTCATCAACAGGTATGGATATAGATTGCCTTGCCTTATGCAAGACACAGGCTCTTGTGTTGGCAGCCCATAAATATTTAACAGGTGTACAGAGACACAAACAAAAGGTCTCAGCAACAGGTGTACATAGGCACAAGCACCAAATAGGATTAAGCAAAGGTGTATGTAGGCAAAAGCACCAAATAGGATCCAGCAACAGGTGTACATAGGCACAAGCACCAAATAGGATCCAGCAACAGGTGTACAACCACACAAGCACCAAATAGGATCCAGCAACAGGTGTACATACGCACAAGCACCAAATAGGATCCAGCAACAGGTGTACATAGGCACAAGCACCAAACAATGAGCACAAAACAGATTAAAAGGTTAGTGGTGGAATCACACTATTCATTTCTTGGCCGAGGTTTTCGCCAACCTTCAGCCGATGATAGCGAGCGAAAGCGTTGTCGCGTCACACTACGATATCGCAGTTGGAGGCAAAGACTGGAGGAGCAAATGGGAAAAAGTTAAACGAAACCGATCAGCTGATATCATGGCGTCATGAAATTTTTAAAGTGTTGCATTAATATGTATTATCGGTATATTACCTGAATTGAAGAATTCTACAACTACCGCAGGATGAGCAATGCCCATTTCTATTATTTGATGAGGCTTGTTATATCCAAGATTACCAAGCAAGAGCTGGTCCTAATGGCAGCCGCCATCTTGTGTGTTTACATCTGACGTCATGCTCTAAAGGGGCCATCGTGAAACAGGGCTTCCTCACAGGGACATATAAATTTGAGGTGAGAGTTCATGCCGATGCTACACGATTTTTTTTTTTTATTTAAAACTATAGAAAATAAATAGAAAAGGTGGTGAATCTTAAATGACTATTTGAGAATATACTGAAAACCTTTTATTGAATTTGAGAAAAAAATTTAAAGGAAAAAAGCGATAGAAAACCTGTGAACAATAAACTTCTACCTTATCTAAATCTTGCTCGTTCATCTCTCAGCTTTTCATCAATAATTCTCTCTAGTCTCTTCGGAATGAGCATACTATACTGTATATATTTCTATGACAACTGACATAAGTGTCAGGCCTCTGTAAATATTTAAATGATTCCACCTAATTAATCCTTTCTCCTTCCTATGGTATTTCATCTTCCATTGCATATTCCGTAATCATCATCTCTGTCTTTTTTCTATTTATCTTGAGCCTAACCTCATGTGATATTTCATGCATTCTGGTAAGGAAACTTTGCAAGTCCTGTGGTGTTTTTCTAATAAGGACAGCATCATCTAGGTCAGCTAATTTCCTGTTACCAATCCAATCCAATCTTTCACCATTCCGAACTTTTCTATGCATTACAAAATCCATGAGGAGGATAAAAAACATAGGTGATAAAACATTCCCTTGGAGTACTGCATTGTTCACTAGAAATTTACACTTGCTATGCTCATGAACAGACCTAGTCAAACTTACACATTTAAGAGGAACTCCATAATAACGCAGTACTCTTCACAAAATTGGCCAGTGAACGCTATCAAAAGCTTTTTCATGGTCCACAAATGCCATCAAAAATGGATTTCTATATTCTACCGCACGTCTTAGAATAAAAATTTAGTCAGTACAACTTCTACCTTTTCTAAATCCTGCTTGTTCATCTCTCAGCTTTTCATCAATATATCTCTCTAGTCTCTTTGGAATAAGCATACTATATATTTTTATGACAATTGACATAAGTCTGATGATGCCTCTAATTATTGCAATTAGCTAAATATCCTTTTTTTTTTTTTTTTGCCATTTTCACCAACACCCCTCCCATTCATCAGATTTTGCCTCTTCACGGCACATTCTACAAAATAATCTTGTAACTTTTCTGGTAGTAACTTCATTTTCAGCCAATATGATCTCAGGAGTTATTCCATCATATACCCAGGGGCCTTCCATTTCTTGATTTTTTTCATAATGATAGCTTCGACTTCAAACACACTGAATTCATTCATGGGCACATGAAGGTCTTCCTCAGCTTCACGTATATCTATCAAGTTATTCCCTTCATATCTATTAATTACCTCACAAGTGTTCCATCCAACGTTGCCTTTCTTCATCTTCTGTTGCTATAATAGACCCATCTCTCTTTTTGATGGGTAAATGCGTCTTCTTCTTTGCCCCAGTAGAGATTTCATTAGTAATTCTGTAAGCAATTCTTACACTATAGCCACTCCCTGAATTCATAGCTTTGTCAGCCTCATCTGCTTTCATGTCTAAATATCTCTCCAGTCATTCCTGACTTTTCCTTTGACCTCACTATCATTACTGGAATACTTAGCATGCTTTACCTTGTAATTTCATTACTTCCTCGAAAACTTTCAACAATCAATTTCTGTCTTTGTCTCTCTTTTTTTTTTTAGCATCCCAAGTATCTTTTGATATCCATGGCTTTCTCCTTCTAACTGTGTCCCAAAACTTTACTACCAAGTGACTGATATATGGTCTTAGAATCACAACATCCTTCATTAATTGTCTGCTCTTCCTCTCTCAAAGTCTCTAAGATTGCAAATTGATTCTTGCATTCAATTGCAAAGGTTTCTCTTTGCTCATCTTCTAGAGGCTAAGTTGCATCAAACCTAGGTAATCCATCTACATTTCTGTTGGGTGCTTTCAGTCTTAAATACAGTGTGGCAATGAGGAGCTGGAGATCACTATCAATATCTGCACCTCTATAGCTTCCTACATTTCTCAGATTACGTTCGTGCTGCCATACAGACACACACACACACACACACACACACATATATATATATATATATATGTATATATACAGTATATCATCATCAAGTACGGGGTGTTCCATGTCGAACGGCCGTGGACCTCTGCACAAAACATCTCCATTCATTCCGGTCTTGAGCCTTCCTTTCCTTAGCCCGCACATCTCCTTGATATTGTCACTCAATCTAGTTTTAGGCCTTTCTCTCGTTCTTGTACCATAGACTCATCCAATTAGTAGCGTTCTTTCCAGAGTATTGTGTTTCCGAACCTGGTGTCCAATAAAAGTTAGTTTTCTTTCATCCAAAATTTCAAGTAATCTTTTTTCGATATTGATCTTTTATAGAACTTCCACGTTAGTCTTTTTCTCAATCCAGCTTATCCTAAGGACTCTTCTGTAACACCATAGTTCAAAACTTTCTAATCTTTTCCGATCTGTAGCTTTTAAAACCCAACATTCTGAGCCGTATGATGCGATGGGGAAAACAAGTGATTTGAGAAGCCGCTTTTTTGTGTTTAGAGTGATATGTCTGTCTTTCCACACATTGCTTAGTGCGATGGTTGCATCTTTGCAATACCAATTCTTCTTTTGATCTCTTGGGAATCGTCTCCATTATTGGTCAAAGTTGCTCCGAGGTAAGTAAATTCAGTGACATTATCTAGGGCAACTCCGTCTAGTAGAATTTCTTGAGCAGACGTGGCTTTTTGACACTTCATGACCTTCGTTTTCTTAGCATTTAGGTACAGTCCCACTTTTTCACTCTCAGCTTTTACTTTTGATACTAATGTTTGGAGGTCCTCCATGCTTCCAGCGATTAAAACCAAATCGTTTGCGTACAGTATATATATATATATATATATATGTATATATATATATATATATATATATATAATTTTAACCCAGTAATTTTCATCACTGGGTGGCAGCTGATTTATGACATAAATGTGGATACTGCATCGAAAATGTTTTCACTCTGTAGCCCCTTAAATAGCAAACTTTTTTCCTCTATGACATTATGTAACGATTATGAGTTACCAGGATTTGTTGTCAAATTATCCATATCGTCACCTGAGTTTGAGGTAATATCTGTTTCACATTTTATATCTAATTCCATATTTTTGAAAAAATTAGGCTGGTCATGCAAATTTCCAATGCAAGGTCGCGGTCATTATAATTTCTCGCATTGATATTGCATTCGTTAATACTCATTGATTTGTTAAACAGTCGACATTTTCATGCTCTTTCTTTGTGTTTGTTTGATTACTAATTAAGGCAACATTTTTCCCTGAAGCAGCTCCCCATTCAATATTTAGAGCTTATAGCACCTGGATGATCATGCGGTCCACTCATCTGTCTGCATCATAAGAAAAGCTCTAACACGTCCTGATTTAGTCTTCTAGTCAATATATAGGAAACTTTATAATAAATGGCTAATATTTCATATATGCCCATAAGTGATTGACAGGAAAACTATAAACTATAAAGACTACTTGACCTAGCGTTGCATATTCACATTTTTGTCATTACATCAATGACTTTACACAAAAGATTTTTCTGGTTTTCCAAGTAACTTCCTTGATTTAACGTCTCCTCTCATATTAGATACATTCATAAGATCGAACAAATCATTAACCCTTAAAACAACTTCCGCAGTAGGCTTATCCTTCCAGTTTTTATTTTTTTTTAGCAGTCCTCTTCCTCCTCAATAATCAACAGACGTAGCACAGCTGTTTGACATCAGCTGCGCCAAGGTCTATAGAGTACTCTATAGACCTTGAGCTGCACAGCATACTTTACTCGCAGAAGTTCAGTGTTTTGTAAGTTTAGATGAATTTCGAAAAACTTATGATCTAGACCAAATTCTGTGCGAGTATTACTTAGCACTTCCCTAACACAGTAATCCGATATCTTTGTTCCGTCTTCAAAGCAAAACCCTTCAGTCATAAAGTGATTTATTATCAATTTTATCATGAGTAGGACATCAGATCGAAGGATACCTATCGTCTCCTTGTAAAAAATCCACAATTTTCTATTCGGCTCTTCTGGATATTTAAGCAATGAGAACGTCCGTCATTCGCGCAACGTAAAAATCATTACAATTGGTTTGACTGAAGCCGCCGTTTTCCTTTACGGTATTTCAAATGTACTTAAAAAGTAGGTCTATTTCCTTTTTCATATTTCTTGCAGCACATGATATCAGACTGTAAATGAAAAGAAATAGGCCAAATAGAAGTAAAAACATCACTGTAAATGGCCGATTCTTTAGGATATTGCTGTGAAGAAGAAAAGAAAAGAAAAGAAAAATGGCTTAGGAACGTCAAAATCATTGGGTCTCTCTCTCTCTCATGTATATATATATATATATATATATATACTGTATAATAACGATGTATTTGAATTGCAAAATCATGTAGCTATACAAAGACAATGCGTCGTAGTCTATCAGTAATAGCCTAAAACTTTTGTAACAATGTTTTTATTAAGAATGACGAATAATTTACACAACATTCCAGATTTCGGGATTTAATTTGAATATTTTTGAAATATGAAATCTTTTCCTTCGGTAAAATATCCAAATAAAAAGACGGTCTTCGAAATTGCTAACCATTATAAGTCATTTTCTACACTACTTAATCACGTGTTTTACTAAAAGCGAGGTTCTGTCATAGGATCAGCATTTGAGTGCAACGAACCAGCCGCCAGTGCATATACTTTCCAGGTAGGGGCGGCGCTGCCCAAAATATCGTGATATAGTTAATATTATTCCTGTAAATACTAAAAGCCGAAATCTTATTCATTGTTATAAGGAAAGCATTAATAGGTTTAAAAAAATGTATTGAAGGTAATCAGCCATTACTGATAATACTGCGATAAATGGAAAAGCCAATGTCGTATTTTTTAACCCCACCACAACTGTCTTTATTCTACCTAGATCCAGTTGCAAATGCAGACCTTTGTTTTTCCTGTTTGACACCCGACACATACTGAAGTGTCACAAATAATAACTGGTTGGGTTTTAAGGATGATTGCAAAACAATATTTCCAAATGTCCATTCAGTAAAAATAACAACGAACCAACTGTATCCTTTGCTCCCTGGAAGTCATTAGAAGTTAACAATTGAAGCAATGCGGCCATCCATATTTGAAAAACCAAACAGATTTAGTTCTCAACATTTTTAATGGATGTTATTACAGCAATGCGAAATCTTCGGGGAAAAAAAATGTCTAATTATGATAATACAGCACATTTTATACAGATTTTTTTTTCCTTTTGAGGTCAATAGGTAATGTAAAGAAATGTAAAGAATTAATAATGAATATTGTTAACCACTTACGTGTGATGAGAATGGCATAAAATAGATTTTCTTGTTAGGGATTTTTCAGGAAATATATTCATGATGAACTAAAATGTTATAATAATAATAATAATAATAATAATAATAATAATAATAATAATAATAATAATAATAATGGCAAAACTCCCACATTAGAATGTACAAAAACACCGCAGTGATATTTTGTTAGGTTCTACAAAAAGAGTGTAGTACAGTACAGTATGTTTTACAGATAGATGCAAAATTTATTCCAATATTGAAAACTTCGAAAAGGTAAGACGAGTAAGATACTCACAAAGGCGTGCATAACAAATATTGGTAAATCTTAATCAAGCATCCATTACTCTAATCAATATATTTTTAAGGAAAAAAAAATGTAAAATTTTCTCATGTAACTTACATATATCAATTATATCAAAGAATGTAATATTATGTAAGATAACAAATATATATATATATATATATATATACATATATATGTAAATATATGTATATATATATACATACATACATATATATATATATATATATATATGTATGTATATGTATATAAATGTATATACTGTATGTATATATATATATATATACATATATATATATATATATATATATCAAAACGACGAGTTTTAGAACAAAATAAAATGTAGCTCATTTTTAGAGTTATTTAGTAATGATATTAAAGAAACATTTCATACTATTCTGAATTGGACGTGCAATAACTTGAATGACAGTTTAAGTATAATTATGTATTTCAAGCATTATTCAAAGATCGTTTTCAAATGCATTAATACAATTGTAACTGAACATATCCATTAAGCAATAACCAAATCACTGTTTTATCAGCATAAGATGCAGAGAGCAATGGCCTTTCTTGTAGAATATATTGTTTTGATAAATATTCCTTAACATCTTTTTTTTATCCATCACACTATTGATATAAATTCTCTCGTTAATAGCATCACTTAGAAAACAGTTTTACCAAAGGTCTACAAATCAGTCTAAATATCAATAAGATAATGTCCATTAATTATCACATTTATCAATGGACCCTCTATAGGAAAGTCTTGCAAGAGTTGATACGGGATAATGTCAAAATCCCGTCAATTCGAAATCAACAGGGGACATTTTCATGTGAACTGCGCAATATTTATAATGCAAACATCCACCCGACTCGAACACACATTTGGTTGAGTTTTATTTTCTCCAATTTTAAAAGTGCTCAAATTCAGAAATACCTTTTGCATAACAGCTAAATGGAATGTCATAGTAGGATAGACCTATTCTCTCTATCTCTCCCTCTCTCTGTGAATGCACATTGATTTTTAACAGGTACTTTAAAATTTCGCACTTGCAGCAAATGTTTTTATGTTGAACAGGCTGACATGAGGTTTTTTTTTTTTTTTAGTTTATATATGAAAGATCTGTTTTAATGTTGTTAATGCTCCTAAAATATTTAATCTAAATTTTCCAATACTTATCATCATCATTTCCTCCTACACCTATTGGCACAAAGGGCCTCGTTAGATTTCACCAGTCGTCTCTATCTTAAGCTTTTCATTCAATACTTCTCAAATCATCATTCTCTACTTCACGCTTCATAGTCCCCAGCCATGTAGGCCTGGGACTTCCGGCTCTTCTAGTCCCTTGTGGAGCCAAGTTGAAAGTCTGGTGAACTAATCTCTCTTGGGGAGTGCAAAGAGTATGCCCAAACCACGGTCCAGATATAGACCTTGGCCCAAACCATCACCCTCTACCTTTCACCATGATCTCATCTAGAGTACCTATATAAGACAAGAGTAGCGCCAACCTCAAAATAGGGCGCCATTTTGTATTCAGCAGCCAGCTCGCAAACCCCTCCCTCGTAATGGCGGTTCAGCCTCTCTCTCTCTCTCTCTCTCTCTCTCTAAGAATGATGTTCGATTAATATTATAGGCAATGACCGAGAGGCAGGGGTTATTAAATCATTACACGATGCAATAGTACACTCTCTCTCTCTCTCTCTCTCTCTCTCTCTCTCTCTCTCTCTCAATACTGAATAAAGTATAATAATGCAAATAAGACTATTTGAGTAAGAGAATTAATATATCCACAAACTAAAGCTTATGAGATGTGTTATTGTAGAATAATTAATCCAGGTTTTAATAGAACTTCAGTTACCCTTCAAGTTGAAGAACTGAAGAGAGAATAAATTAAGAGAAAAGAGAAACGCATCAAGTGGAAAAGGAATTTGCGCTCCATAGAATTGTCAAATGTTTCACACCTTTTGTATATTTTGTGCATAATATGTCATGTATGGTTATTCATTTTGTTTACTGTGTGTTTAATGTGTTATGTATGGTTATTCATATATGATTTTACGTTTATTGAAAATGAATTCGTGTTTTTGCTCGATCTTTCTGCATCTGCATACTCTATTTATTACCATCACTCTTCGTGTGATTAAAGCCTTGCTTCTACTCTGTATAATTGTTTTTCCATCCCATATGCTATTGGAAGCAAAATTAGGCCTAATACAATGTTATAATGACAGGGGTGTATCTTTACTGTTTTTTTGTTCATCATCTCAAGTATCTTAAAACATAATAGGGGTCGAGTATGATATTTTTTTTTTTTTTTTATCGTAGTATTGTTTTACAATAATAATTATTGTCCTCGCAGGAGCACTTTGAATAGAATCAGTTTGAAAATAAACGGTTTAATGAAAAATGAAAACTAAGGTGGAACGAAATTCCAACCTTTTTTTTCTCACCATAGCCTCTCTAAACTAGTTATATATATATATATATATATATTTATATATATATATATATATATATATTATATATATACACACATAAATATATATATATATATATATGTGTGTGTGTGTATATGTGCATATGTGTATATATATATATATATATACATATGTATATATATATACATATATATATACATATATATACATATATATATATATATATATATGTGTGTATATGTATTGAAAAAATAGTGAGTTTATATATATCATTATCTACTAATCTTTATCTCTTTCCTAATATATTTTCATGCATTAACTTTTAATATCTTCAGTAAAAATCCATATTTCTTAAAAACAATATTAGTATATGATACATATAGTATTATGATAGTTAGAATATTATTTAGTTGTCAATCATGATAGCTAAAGAATAAAATTGATAGTAATGCAATAATATAGCATTAAAGATAGTTAATATTGATATATTGAAAGTAAGATGTTAATGAACTGTATTGGTATAAGTTGTTGAAAATGTGATATATGATTCAAATATGATGAAATTGGGAAGATATGATATAGTACGTGATATATGTAGTGAAAGTAAGATATAATTGTGGAACTTGTGGATAGTATTGAAATGTGATGTCCTGATATAATGTGATAAAGTAGTGAAGATAAGATATATTTGTGAACATGTAATATAAATTATGATATAATGTGAAAAACAATGGCAATCAAATGAGGGGACAGTTGGTTTCCATTTGTTTTTAAATGTTGGGAAAGTATTCGTAATAAAAAAGAAAGGTACAATAGAAAGGTGCGCACAGGAATAGCAGGCTTTGATATATATATGTATATATATATATATATATATATACATATATATATATATGTATATATATATATATGTAGAGAGAGAGAGAGAGAGAGAGAGAGAGAGAGAGAGAGAGAGAGAATAAAAAGATCTGAAGGAAAGTATTCCTAATAAAATTGAAGCAGATGCAGGATTACTTGGAAGCTAGAGATTTTATATCCTTTTTTTCAGGTCTATTGGCACACTCATAAGCAGAACAGCATGACATTGTATGTTATTACGTCACTAATTATAAGTAAAGCAGAAATAAATTGTTTGGACATGATAATCTGCCTTGCCGGCCACTGGCCACTGAGAGACAGGTTGGCTGTAAGCCTGCCACCCGGAAACAAAATGGCGCCTATCAGCCCACTGTACGGTGACTGGTATGGTGCTACTCATCCACATATGGCACTAGAGCAGTGGTTCCCAACCTTTTTCCTGTCATTTCCCCCCTGCACCCAGTGCAACCCTCCAGATTTCCCCCTTCATGTGTATGAGGGAAAGAGTAGTTGAAATACACTGTGACGACTTACTAATTTATTTTTCCATTATACAAATATACTGATAAACAAATAGTTACAGAGTAAAATGGATAGAAAGCGGTTTTAACAACTAACCGCATAGACATAGAGCTATGAGGTTAGTTGTTACTAACCGCTCTCTATCCATTTTACTCTGTAACTATTTGTTTATCAGTATATGGAGAATGGCTAGTAGCAAAATAAAAGGACTTTTGTTTATCCTTCTACTTCAAAATTGAATTAGTGAGAAGGTTGAGGCTGCTTCTTGTTCACCAGTGTATCAATATCAGGGTTAGCTTTGTCACGTGATATTTTTTTAGTTAGTAGGTAGTGTAATTATTTCCCCCCTGGTAGCTTCAAATTTCCCCCCAGGTTGGGAACCACTGCACTAGAGTAATATCTCTTATAGTTTTATATCTAATCCTGTCCTGCCATTTAACTCCCAATATTCTTCCGAGGTCTTTGTTCTCAAATCTACAAAATCTATTGGGTATTGTTTCATTGTCATACCACGACTCATGTCCATACAGTAACACCGATCTCACTAAACCGATATATAACCTGATTTTTATATGTAATTTCAGGCAATTTGATTTCTAAATTTTACTTAACCTAGTCATTGTCTGATTTGCTTTTTTAAATCTTTCGTTAAACTCTAATTCTAAAGATCAGAGTTCCTAAATATTTAAATGATTCCACCTAATTAATCCTTTCTCCTTCCTATGATATTTCATCTTCCATTGCATATTCCATAATCATCATCTCTGTCTTTTTTCTATTTATCTTGAGCCTAACCTCATGTGATATTTCATGCATTCTGGTAAGCAAACTTTGCAAGTCATGTGGTGTTTTTCTAATAAGGACAGCATCATCTAGGTCAGCTAATTTCCTGTTACCAATCTTTCACCATCCCGAACTTTTCTATGCATTACAAAATCCATGAGGAGGATAAAAAACATAGGTGATAAAACATTCCCTTGGAGTACTGCATTGTTCACTAGAAATTTACACTTGCTATGCTCATGAACAGACCTAGTCAAAGTTACACATTTAATAGGAACTCCATAATAACGCAGTACTCTTCACAAAATTGGCCAGTGAACGCTATCAAAAGCTTTTTCGTGGTCCACAAATGCCATCAAAAATGGATTTCTATATTCTACCGCACGTCTTAGAATAAAAATTTAGTCAGTACAACTTCTACCTTTTCTAAATCCTGCTTGTTCATCTCTCAGCTTTTCATCAATATATCTCTCTGGTCTCTTTGGAATAAGCATACTAAATATTTTTATGACAATTGACATAAGTCTGATGATGCCTCTGTAATTATTGCAATCAGCTAAATATCCTTTTTTTTTTTCCCCCTTTTCACCAACAGTCCTAGCTCCCATTCATCAGGTTTTGCCTCTTCACGCCACATTCTAAAAAATAATCTTGTAACTTTTCTGGGAGTCGCTTCATTTTCAGCCAATTTCATCTCAGGAGTTATTCCATCATACCAAGGGGCTTTCCATCTCATTTTTTTTTCTGACGATAGCTTCAACTTCAAACACACTGAATTCATTCATGGGCACATGAAGGTCTTCCTCAGCTTCACGTATATCAATCAAATTATTCCCTTCATATCTCCTATTCATTACTTCACTAGTGTTCCATCCAACGTTGCCTTTCTTCATCTTCTGTTGTTATAACAGACCCATCTCTCTTTTTCATGAGTATATACTTCTTCTTTGCCCCAGTAGAAATCTCATTAATAATTCTGTAAGCAATTCTTACACTATAGCCACTCCCTGAATTCATAGCGCGTTCAGCCTCATCTGCTTTCCTGTCTAAATATTCTCTCCAGTCATTCCTGACTTTTCTTTCGACCTCACTATCATTACTGGAATACTTAGCATGCTTTACCTTGTAATTTCATTACTTCCTCGAAAACTTTCAACAATCAATTTCTGTCTTTGTCTCTTTTTTTATTGTATACTAAGTATCTTTTGATATCCATGGTTTTCTCCTTGTAACTGCATATCCCAAAACTTTACTACCAAGTGACTGATATATGTTCTCAGTATCACACCATCCTTCATTAATTGTCTGCTCTTCCTCTCTTAAAGTCTTTAAGACTGCAAATCGATTCTTGCATTCAATTACAAAGGTTTCTCTGTGCTCATCTTCTAGAGGCTAAGTTGCATTAAACCTAGGTATTACGTATACATCTCTGTTGGGTGCTTTCAGTTTTAATTACAGTTTGGCAATGAGGAGCTGGTGATCACTATCAATATTTGCACCTCTATAGCTTCTTACATTTCTCAGAGTCCTCTTCCTCTCTTTATTAATGGCTATATGATGTATTTGATTTTTGTAATTGCCACATGGTGAAGTCCATGTATAATTGTGGATGTCCTTGTGCTGAAAAAGAGTACCTCTGGTGACAAGATTGTAGGTTGAACAAAAACTTAAGAAATGTGCTCCATTTTCATTTGCAAGTTCGCCAAGACCCTCGACAACCATCACACTCTATATCCCTTGATTATTCTTTCCAACTTTAGTATTGAAGTCACCGATCACAATTTTCACATTTCTCTCTAGGATCTCATCTATTATACTATGAAGAACTTTGCAGTTCTTCATAGTATTCATCTTTCTTTTCTTCAGGGGAATCATTTGTTGGTGCATAGCAAACTGTATTACTCATATTTCACTGCTTTGATTTAAACTTTGCAAGTAACAATCTGCTATTTACAGCTCTCCATTCCGTTAATGTCTTTTCTGCTTTTGGTGACATCATCATTCCTACCCCTTCTCTTCAAACTCCATCTGTTCTTCCCGAGTATATATATATATATATATATATATATATATATATATATATATATATATATATATATATATATTGCCTTGGTCTAAGAGTTCTTTACCATTCCCATTACAACATGTTTCAGTTATGGCCATGATATCCAAACTATATTTCATAAATTCACTCTCCACTTGCTGTAACTTCCTAATCTGATTCATGGTTCTAACATTCCAATTACAAATTTCAATTTTCTTTAGTATTTATAAACCAGGAGATTCATAGCACCGTACTACGCACGGAACTGGGGAACATTCTGTCATCTTCGCTTTCCATAGACTGACTAAATCCATAGATGATTCATTGGCTATATTCATCATAGGACAGGTAGTTCCTTGTGATGCACAGTGCTTATCTAACTAAGGCAAGTGACCCCTGTCAGTCCATACTAATTCTAGTAAGATCATCCGTTACGCATTAGGAGGAAAAGCCGAAAAGACATTTTGTCTATTGCCTTAAACCCAATCCGTCACCCTGCTGTGAGTGACTTCATCGAGACTTATGGGGGCATTTCCTCCACATCCAAAGTTCTCGTTACTCCATCAAGTTGCTCATCGGCTTATATAACCGTTGACAAACATGTATTGCTAAGATATAACGCCTACAACGGTACTTCACATATAGTTTATTTATTTCCTTTCCTCACTGGGCTATTTTTCCTGTTGGAGCCTTTGGGCGTATTGGCTGACATCCTGCTTTTCCAACTAGGATTGTAGCTTATAGCTGCTATACTTGCCTTAAAAATTCCAGGCAAAATAAGCCCAAGACCCTGATGACGTCATAGCCATTCACGTTGTCTTCCACTTTAACAGCGGTCACTATACATACCTTTACAAATTTCAAACTACACTAACTTATAATCACTTTAATGGGATGTGTTGTGACCACTGCTAACGTAGGAGACAACGTGATTACCTATGGTCCTTTAGCGTCATCAGGGGGTGGGGCTTATTTCGCCCAGAATCTCTGCAGCGACTATAGCAATAATAATAATAATAATAATAATAATAACCAATAAATCCACTACTTGTTTAAGATGGACATAGCACATATGATAGTCTTGTGTGAATGTTTATTTTCATGGGAAGGGAAGTGGGGATATTTTAACGTGGTGGAAGGGTTTGTGTATCGCCATAATCATCAAAACCCACCAATAATAGGTTGGTTTGCTGTGAGTGATCAGACTAAAGTCTCCCACCATCACCAATACGCTGTGGCCAGCGTGGTGATGAAAATGGTCAAACACCAGACATGACTAAGGACATGTCTGAGGCCTTTGTGCTGCAGTGGACAAGAAATGGCTGCATTTTTTGTTGTATATATATGTATACATTAACACATGTGCATATATTTGTGTGTATACATACATATGTGTGTCTACCTATCTATCTATATCTATTCATGCATATATATATATATATATATATATATATATATATATATATATATATATATAAATAAATATATATATATATATATATATATATATATATATATATATATATATATATATATATATGTATGTATGTATGCTTACCCATATGAATAAATACAAATTAACAGTTTTATATAACATTTCTCGCATATTGCATATTTACATGAGGTGTTATTTATATTTTTTTCTAAAAGGAAAATACAAACACGAAACTTGATGACTTATAAGAGACAATGAATCGAAAATAACAGACGGAAACGGATACGTAATTCTTGGGAAACCCAACCTTTAGAACCGGATACGACTCAAGTGAAAACAAAGCAAGAAGGATATCCTACCAATAGAACTTTTTTTTCTTTTGTTTTTGGTTTTGTTTTTGGGATCCAAACGTTTCCTTTCATGTTGTGCAGTGGATTAGCGTCTAGCCAACCCCAAGGTATATCCTTATTCTATATACCTTGGCCAACCCTAGACCTCTATAGACCTTGGCCTAGACCGTGGCCCTCTCAAACGCCGAGGAAGTCGAGAGACGAGAGATTTTATTATTATTATTATTATTATTATTATTATTATTTTTATTATTATTATTACAATAATACTGGGAAAGCAGGATGCTATCAACGGAAGGGCTTCAAATGGGAAATATAGCCCAGTAGGAAAGAAAACAAGGATATAAACTACAAAAGAAGTACCGAATAATGAGTATATCTAAAGAACAGTAACAACAATTATTATTATTATTATTATTACTATCCAAGCTACAACCCTAATTGGAAAAGCAAGATGCTATAAGCCCAGGGGCTCCAATAGGGAAAAATAGCCCAGTGAGGAAAGGAAATAAGGAAATAAATAACTGAAGAGAACAAATTAACAATAATTCATTCTAAAAAAAGTAATGTCAAAAGAGATATATCATATATAAACTATTAACAACGTCAACAACAAAAATGTCATATATAAACTATAAAAAGACTCATGTCCGTCTGGTCAACAAAAAAGCATTTGCTCCAACTTTGAACTTTTGAAGTTCTACTGATTCAACAACCCGATTAGGAAGATCATTCCACAACTTGGTAACAGCTGGAATAAAACTTCTAGAGTACTGCGTAGTATTGAGTCTTATGATGGAGAAGGCCTGGCTATTAGAATTAACTGCCTGCCTAGTATTACGAACAGGATAGAATTGTCCAGGGAGATCTGAATGTAAAGGATGGTCAGAGTTATGAAAAATCTTATGCAACATGCATAATGAACTAATTGATCGACGGTGCCAGAGATTAATATCTAGATCAGGAATAAGAAATTTAATAGACCGTAAGTTTCTGTCCAACAAATTAAGATGAGAATCAGCAGCTGAAGACCAGACAGGAGAACAATACTCAAAACAAGGTAGAATAAAAGAATTAAAACACTTCTTCAGAATAGATTGATCACCGAATATCTTAAAAGACTTTCTCAATAAGCCAATTTTTTTTGTGCAATTGAAGAAGACACAGACCTTATATGTTTCTCAAAAGTAAATTTGCTGTCAAGAATCACGCCTAAAATTTTGAAAGAGTCATACAAATTTAAAGAAACATTATCAATACTGAGATCCGGATGTTGAGGAGCCACCGTCCTTGACCTACTTACAATCATACTTTGAGTTTTGTTAGGATTCAACTTAATACCCCATAATTTGCACCATGCACTAATTTTAGCTAAATCTCTATTAAGTGATTCACCAACCCCAGATCTACATTCAGGGGATGGAATTGATGCAAAGAGAGTAGCATCATCTGCATATGCAACAAGCTTATTTTCTAGGCCAAACCACATGTCATGTGTATATAGTATGAAAAGTAATGGGCCAAGAACACTACCCTGTGGAACACCGGATATCACATTCCTATACTCACTATGGTGCCCATCAACAACAACTCTTTGAGATCTACTACTTAAAAAATCAATAATAATGCTAAGAAACGACCCACCCACTCCCAACTGTTTCAGTTTGAAAACAAGGGCCTCATGATTAACACGGTCAAAGGCAGCACTAAAATCAAGGCCAATCATACGAACTTCCCGACCACAATCAAGGGATTTCTGTACTGCATTGGAGATTGTAAGAAGGGCATCACATGCTCCAAGGCCTTTCCGAAAACCAAATTGCAAACTAGGGAATAGATGATTACCTTCAGCAAACCTATTAAGACGTTTTGCCAGAAGACGTTCAAAAACTTTAGATAATATGGGAATTATGGAAATTGGGCGGTAATCAGTGGGACTTGAGCTACCACAAACACATTTACATAGAGGAGTAACATTACCAATTCTCCAACAAGTGCTAAAAGCTCCTCTTCTTGCTAACTTGCGTAAAATAACAGATAACTTTGGAGCTAAGAAATCTGCTGTCTTTATAAAAAACAAAGGAAAAATACCATTAGGGTCTACACCTCCATAAGCATCAAGGTCCATCAACAGAGCTTTAATCTCACGAGATCGAAAAGCTAAACTAGTTAGTTTAGCCTCAGGAAAACATGAATGAGGAAGTTCAAGTTTTTCATTACTCTGTTTACTGTCAAAAACATCAGCCAAAAGGGTTGCCTTTTCCTTTGGACAGTGAGTGACTGAGCCATCTGGTTTAAGTAAAGGAGGAACTCTTGCATCTACACCAAAGAGTGCAGATTTAAGGGTAGACCACCATTTATGTTCCTGAGTTGTACCAGAGAGGGTTTCTTTTATGATTAAATTGTACTCCTTTTCAGTTGAGGCAATAACATAAATTGTTTATATATAGACTATAAAAAAAGAGAAAAAAGGAAGAGAAATAAGATAGTGTGCTCGGATGTTCCCTCAAGTTAAAGAACCCTGCTTCAGAGGCTATGGATGAGAAATGACGCTTTTAAGGCCAGGAAACATGAATGGAATGACTCGGGTAGGCTCAGGGGAGTCAATACAGATAGCAGCTACGTCCAAGGTTAGGTTATGGTGTATTGATTCTTGCGTGCAATCAATTCAGTAGCAAAGGTTTGTGGGCATTGGTCATTGTCCCTGCTTAAGTCAAAACACCTCAGCTCAAGTCACGTCACGGGAATGGTTGATCATGGGAAAAGATGCCAGGTTATGTTAACAAGATTTAAAAGTCTCTCGGACAATATCCTTTAGACCGAACATAACACACGTACGCTCAGGGCCCTGCCGGCTCTCTACTCCAGCTAGGACCAAGGAAGACTCGGAGAGTAAACATGTGGAAACCACTCTACACCCCACCTCT
>NC_090748.1:65395921-65413421 GCF_036898095.1 Palaemon carinicauda
ATATGTATATTTATTTCGAAAAGTTTTACTTATGTTCAAGCAGCCGTTGCTATATTGTCTTATTTTGTAGATAAAATTTGTTACGTACAAATCATGTACTTTAAATTCATTTTATGTTGATAACGCCCTTGCTTGGTGATCGCCTGGCTGGGGTTCGAGTCCCGCTCAAACTCATTAGTTCTTTTAGTCACTGCAACCTCCCCGTCCTTGTGAGGTAAGGATGTGGGATTTGGGGGAGCCAATAACTCTATCTGCTGAGTCATCAACAACCATTGCCTGGCCCTCCCTGGTTCTAAATTAGCTTGGTTGGAGAGGGAACTTGGGCGTTGACCATATGTATATATGGTCAACCTTTGAAACTATTCATGCAAGTTATATGGTAGAAGATGTCATTGGCTACCATATCAAGTCCAAGCACAACTAATCGTGAACAGATGACTTTTTCGTTGAGCTTCGTGGCCTAGTCGAGTATGAATTTTTGACTTTGATCTGTTGATACTTTGCTTGTGGTTCCTTGCTACGACACCATCTATTCCCACATATCACGCATGTTAGTTTTGGCTTCAAATAATTCTGTGCAACACATTCATCGGTCTCCATCAAAGATTATGTTTATTGAACTGCAGGAGCTATCCAACTATAACCGTTTCCTCTGAGGAAGTCTGTAACTTTTCTCATTGTTGTAGCAGTTCCTGCTTTTTTTCATGCCACTTCGGAGTGTCTCTCTCAAGCCACGATTCATTATCAATAATAGGCAATAGGAGCCCTGCGACCTCATTTTGTCTCGCGTTGCACGCATGTTTTATTCTGACAAAAGGCAATTGAAGCACACGATACAAAGGCTATTTGTTGGACAGCAGCTGGCAGATGATGCATTTGTTGGAGACCGTATTCTCACATTTCTGGCGCTTTTGTTTCTGAATAATAATAATAATAATAATATTAGTAGTATTAATAATAATATTAATAATAATAATAAACATCTCATTGAAGAAAATGTAAAGTAAGTAACTTAAGTAATCATATTACAAAAAATGATAAGCCGACATCATATAAATTGGAAATGCACATTTTCGGAAAATCGCGCATTTTAGGTCTGTCTCAAAGGCCTACTTTTCGAATCCAGCAACTCGTTTGCAAGGTTTTACACCTGGGTGATGTTCTTGAAGGTCTCCCCTTTCCAAAAATACTCCACAACCATTTACATCACGCCATGTGAGGTTTCATCCAAAAATGGTCTTTGGCTCCTTGATGATGATGATTTTTCTCCATTGACGTCTCGCGAGCCGCGCAATGAAGACCACTGTCTAGGCCCTCTAGGGCATTGCCCTGTTTGCTGGTGCAGTGTCACTGCCCCTTGTCTCTGCCATTCATGAGTGCCCTTTAAACTTCATTGTTGTGCACAGATTTGATCAGCATAGTAAGCATGTTTTGGAATTTTATAATTCATATACAGTAAGTATCTCTAGCTCAGGAGTCCTCAACACTTATTTGACCAGCGATCACTTCACGGAATTCTTGAATTCTCATCAACCCCAAAAATAGTTGAATGAAATAATTATTCAGTATTTATGGGTAGAACATCTTGAGTTTGCTTCATTCATTATTGTATCCTGACAGGATTCTTCCTATCCTTTCTACGGTTTGTTATTCCTTCCTCATTTTTGCTTCTTCTCCTTCCTGTTTGAAAAAAGAAAACGTCATGAATTTTATACATGATTTTAAACGAATTAAGAAAGAATTGCCATTCTCTATTGAACTGGTTGAAGACATTTATGAAAAGAAGTATGTGGGAGATGTGCCGTTGCAAGGCCTTTGATATTTGGGTTGGAGATTAATTGGAGTTTTATTCGTTTAGTCACTACACTCTTCATGGGTCAGTTTACTCCTGTGCTATTGTAGTTTATTTATTTCCTTATTTCCTTTCCTCATTGTGTTACTTTTCCCCTTTTGGAGCCATCAGACTTATAGCATCCTGCTTTTCCAATTAGGGTTGTCGATAAGTAATAATAATAATAATAATAATAATAATAATAATAATAATAATAATAATAATAATAATAATAATAATAATAAAATAGCTTGAGTTACACAAGGGCATGTTATTCTTTTTTTTTAAGTTTTTATAGTTTACATATATGAAAGATCCCATTTACTGTTATTGATGTTTTTAAAATGTTTTATTATGAATGTTAATTAATTCTCTTGTAGTTTAAATTATTTCCTTATTTCCTTTCCTCACTGGGCTATTTTTTTCCTGTTTGAGCCCTTGGGAGTGTAGCATCCTGCTTTTCCAATTAGGTTTGTAGCCTAGCTTGTAATAATAATATTAATGATAATAATAATAATAATAATAATAATAATAATAATAACGCTTGGATAAAATCAACTACTACTAAGTACGAACTTGGGAAGGACGACAAAATGGCTGAGGTTGTAGGTTGGTCAGGGCAGAGTAGGGTCTGTTCGACTCGGAGGTGTGGGCAGAGCTAACGACGTGACGTCACTGGAGGTGTTGGCCATTTTCTCCATTGAAATAGCGTAGGAGTCTTTAGTTTTTATACATTAAATCCATTGCATGGCGTGTTAGATTAATTTTTAAAAAAGATTTTACATGCATGATGTTTGTCTAAGACCCAGCGTGTTATTTATTCACCAAGCCTTGTGTTATTTCTAATATATAGCAAATTCAATACAGATAACTATTGTATTTGTTCTTTGCTTATCTATATACTGGTTTGTTGTATTCTCTTTAAGTCTATTATTAAGACAGGAAAACTTGGTTTTTATTCTCTCTCTCTCTCAGATAATAATATTTTCAAGATTTTAGATAATTGTTAAAAAAGCTTTTAATTCTTTCGCTGTTTTCATATGTCATTTTTAAGAATAATTCTTTTCATTTATGATAAAGGGTAGTAAGATAACGTTAATTATATTTTCCAAATTTCATTATGAATACCAATGTTTATACAATAAATACATAGAAAATGTGATAGAGTGCAAAAGAAAAAGAAAAAAGAATACTACTGCGTTAGCAGTTGACCACAAGAAAAGATAATATTAAAGTATATGAATCATATTATATAGATTTTATGGAAATAAAGGAATAAAGGAGGAAGGATATGGTAGAGATAACAAATATCGAGCAAATTTCATATTAACATTATATATATATATATATATATATATATATGTATATATATATATATATATATATATATATATATATATATATATATATTATGAATTAACTAGGTGTGTAGAAGGACTGGGTAGAAGGAATTATGTAGTTGTTATGGGTGACTTAAATGCTAGAGTGGGCGCTGGAGAGGTAGAAGGTGTCATTGGAAAGTATGGCGTACCAGGTGAAAATGAGAGTGGTGAGAGACTGGTAGATATGTGTGTTGAACAAGAGATGGTAATAAGTGCTAGCTTTTTTAAAAAGAAAGATAAGAATAAGTATACATGGGTAAGAGTGGCAAATGGAAGAGTAGTAGAAAGGGCATTAATGGATTATGTGTTGATAACGAAAAGGATGTTTGGAAGATTGAAAGACGTGCACGTGTTTAGGGGTATGGCTAACGGTATGTCTGATCATTTTTTGGTGGAAGGAAAATTAGTTGTAGCAAAAGAGTGGGGGAATAGAGTAGGTGGATGTAAAAGGGAGCTAGTGAGGGTTGAAGAGCTAATAAAACCGGGGGTAAAAAGTGAATATCAGGAAAGGTTGAAAATGGCATATGACGAGGTGAGAGTAAGAGAAACTGGTAATTTAGAGGAGGAGTGGAAGTTAGCAAAAGAAAATTTTGTTGGGATTGCAAGTGATGTATGTGGCAGGAAGGTCGTAGGAGGCAGCATGAGGAAGGGCAGTGAATGGTGGAATGAAGGAGTGAAGGTAAAAGTGGAAGAGAAAAAGAGGGCTTTTGAAGAATGGCTGCAGAGTAATAGTATAGAGAAGTATGTAAAATATAGAGAGAAAAAGGTGGAAGTAAAGCGCAAGGTACGTGAGGCAAAGAGGGCAGCTGACCTGAGGTGGGGTCAGGGACTGGGTCAGTCATATGAAGAGAATAAGAAGAAGTTTTGGGAAGAAGTGAAGAGAGTAAGGAAGGCCGGCGCAAGAATTGAAGAGACAGTGAAAGATGGAAATGGAAGGTTGTTAAAAGGAGAGGAGGCAAGGAAAAGGTGGGCGGAATATTTTGAAAGTTTGCTGAATGTTGAGGATGATAGGGAGGCAGATATAAATGCTGTTCCAGGTGTTGAGGTGCCAGTGATGGGAGATGAGAATGAGAGAGAGATTACAATAGAGGAAGTGAGGAGAGCACTAGATGAAACGAGAGTAGGAAAAGCATCTGGTATGGATGGTGTGAAAGCTGAGATGTTGAAGGAAGGGGGTGTGACTGTAGTTGAATGGTTGGTGAGATTGTTTAATGTGTGTTTTGTGTTGTCAATGGTACCAGTAGATTGGGTCTGTGCATGTATTGTACCACTATATAAGGGTAAGGGAGATGTGCATGAGTGTTGTAATTCAAGAGGTATTAGTTTGTTGAGTGTAGTTGGAAAAGTGTATGGTAGAGTACTGATTAATAGGATCAAGGATAAAACAGAAAATGCAATCTTGGAAGTACAGGGTGGTTTTAGAAGAGGTAGGGGTTGTATGAATCAGATTTTTACAGTTAGGCAGATATGCGAGAAATATTTAGCAAAAGGTAAGGAGGTGTATGTTGCGTTTATGGATCTGGAGAAAGCATATGATAGAGTTGATAGGGAAGCAATGTGGAATGTGATGAGGTTATATGGAGTTGGTGGAAGGTTGTTGCAAGCAGTGAAAAGTTTCTACAAAGGTAGTAAAGCATGTGTTAGAATAGGAAATGAAGTGAGCGATTGGTTTCCGGTGAGAGTGGGGCTGAGACAGGGATGTGTGATGTCGCCGTGGTTGTTTAACTTGTATGTTGATGGAGTGGTGAGAGAGGTGAATGCTCGAGTGCTTGGACGAGGATTAAAACTGGTAGGCGAGAATGATCATGAATGGGAGGTAAATCAGTTGTTGTTTGCGGATGATACGGTACTGGTAGCAGACACAGAAGAGAAGCTTGACCGACTAGTGACAGAATTTGGAAGGGTGTGTGAGAGAAGGAAGTTGAGAGTTAATGTGGGTAAGAGTAAGGTTATGAGATGTACGAGAAGTGAAGGTGGTGCAAGGTTGAATGTCATGTTGAATGGAGAGTTACTTGAGGAGGTGGATCAGTTTAAGTACTTGGGGTCTGTTGTTGCAGCAAATGGTGGAGTGGAAGCAGATGTACGTCAGAGAGTCAATGAAGGTTGCAAAGTGTTGGGGGCAGTTAAGGGAGTAGTAAAAAATAGAGGGTTGGGCATGAATGTAAAGAGAGTTCTATATGAGAAAGTGATTGTACCAACTGTGATGTATGGATCGGAGTTGTGGGGAATGAAAGTGATGGAGAGACAGAAATTGAATGTGTTTGAGATGAAGTGTCTAAGGAGTATGGCTGGTGTATCTCGAGTTGATAGGGTTAGGAACGAAGTGGTGAGGGAGAGAACGGGTGTAAGAAATGAGTTAGCGGCTAGAGTGGATATGAATGTGTTGAGGTGGTTTGGCCATGTTGAGAGAATGGAAAATGGCTGTCTGCTAAAGAAGGTGATGAATGCAAGAGTTGATGGGAGAAGTACAAGAGGAAGGCCAAGGTTTGGGTGGATGGATGGTGTGAAGAAAGCTCTGGGTGATAGGAGGATAAATGTGAGAGAGGCAAGAGAGCGTGCTAGAAATAGGAATGAATGGCGAGCGATTGTGACGCAGTTCCGGTAGGCCCTGCTGCTTCCTCCGGTGCCTTAGATGACCGCGGAGGTAGCAGCAGTAGGGGACTCAGCAGTATGAAGCTTCATCTGTGGTGGAAATGTGGGAGGTTGGGCTGTGGCACCCTAGCAGTACCAGCTGAACTCGGCTGAGTCCCTGGTTAGGCTGGAGGAACGTAGAGAGTAGAGGTCCCCTTTTTTGTTTTTGTTTCTTGTTGATGTCGGCTACCCCCCAAAATTGGGGGAAGTGCCTTTGGTATATGTATGTATGTATATATATATATATATATATATATATATATATATATATATATATATATATATATATATATATATTTATATATATATATATATATATATATATATATATATATATATATATATATATATGACAGCAGGCCGGGAGGAAAAAGGAAACGAAGAGTTGACTAGCGCTTTCGTGTTTTTATTACACCTCTTCACGGTCTTATCATTTGAAAATACAATAAGAATACAAAGAAACCTCTGTGATGACGTAAAACAACGAAAATGAGCAAATTACAAATTACTTAAAAGCTAGTTTTATATATATATATATATATATATATATATATATATATATATATATATATATATATATATATATATATATATATATATATATATACACACACACACGCAACTTTACGTATGAGAAATACTATATACATTTCATAAAAACAAAAATAATGCATGTATCAAATAACTACGATATTTTTTAGGGTAAAGGCTGTAAGTTATTTGCATTTGTTTGGAATCTTAAAAAACTATATTATATATGCTGGTTTATTTTAAGTAAAAATAAATCATCTAACAAATAACACACAGTTTGGGATAGTCTTCTTAAACAAACGTCTTTACTTGAACAAATATTTGGATAAAGAAAAACTCTTTCAAATGAGTTTTTTTTTTCTTTTAATTTTCTTAGTTAGTATCCGATTTGTGCCGGTCTCTTTTTTTTTTTTTATCTATGATAAGTTTGTTATTTAAATGGTGGATTCTGAAGAAAATACTAATTTTAGCAAATAAATGCATAAGATCATCAGGCAAGGATAATTTTTCAGATTTCTTTAATTGGGGAACTAATTTCAAGAGGCAGTCTCTGCCATTTTGAAGTGCCTCGCCATTTATGGCTTTGAATAATTTTCTCATAATTAGAATTTGGGAATAGAAGTGTTCAGATGGAAAGTACAAATTCCCTAGGCTAACACTCTTAATCCAGGTGTTTCTATCATTACCCGTACCATCTTTTGTTCCTAGATGTGGGTATTTAGTGACACATTTTCTTGCCTTATATCCCCCGATGTATCTTAAAGATTCTTCTTCAATTTTATCACCTACATCTGGCATAGGGTTATCAAAATTAGGTCACATATCACAAAAAGCTGGTGCATCATCATCATCATCGTTATAATGAAATCCAATATCACTGAGTAGCATAGGCGTTAAACATAATTCAAGTGCAAGATTGGAGTCATCAGATAGTCCTGTTGTGCTTGATGCAATGCACGGATTGTGAGGGAAACTATCACATGATGTACTTGGATTAGACCTTCCTGAAATACTTCCACTTGAAACACATTCAGTAGTCACTACAATCCTACTGGAATTACTCTTATCACTTATCAGAGACACATTTCTGCTAAGCAGATATTTCCTAAGTCTATACTTGAATTAGACAGGGTTTGGGTGATCATGACTCCCTGCCATTTGTCTGTTGCAGCCCAAAAAAAAAGAAAAAAAAAAAAAAAAAAAAAACGTTCAATACAATCTTGATTGAGCCGTCTTGTTCTTATATGTATTTTATCTTGAAGAGTCTTTTCAACATTTCAAACGTCCCTTTTAATGCTTCGCAAGATAGTATCATCTCTCTCTGGAATGGGTAAAGACTTCTTGTTTTTTCACTTTTCGCTTTCATTGTTTTCATCATTTCACTCATCAAGTATTACAGTTTGTGCATCAATTTGAACTCCAATTGCATTACATGATTCAGCATCTCCATATTTTCCACACAAGTTCATGACATCAGACCAGTCATTAACGAGTGAAATAAAGTTCGAGGTATGTGCACAGTTATCTCCTTCTAACATACCATTCTCACCTAAATAGCTAATTGAAGATGCACATGATTTTGATAAAAGTTTAGGTGCTACACACATACGCGGTCTTTGAGACCCTGACACATTAAGATTGAGCTATTTTAAATTCATCTTTAGATTTCCGTATTATTTCTTGAATATACCGTGCTGATACATAATTCCCAGTAACTAAAACAAATCCTAAATCAATTAGATGGTTCCTTAATAACTTGAGTATATGAGATGCATCTGCAAAAACAGATAGTTCTCTATCTGCTGTAGGGTTTTTGAATGAAATTCTATTCGAGTTGATTGGGTCCATATCAAAATGCTTCCATATTCTCATATTAGTAGGTCGTAGGTTATGAAAAATAACAATAATGATGAATCCTACATTTTCAATTCAGCTATTATATTCAGCAACTTATTGTGTAAATTTGACTCGTCAAAATCATAAAGACCTTTTAACATTATAACCTCCCTTTGTCATAGCTCCATTCACTTGCTATACTCATTTCGTCAAATGATAGGACAGCAATTTTTCAACTTCTTTTCAAGTGTCACTTTTTTATCTTAACGATGATATAACCTCTATCAAAACACCAGGTTCACATATAAATGATTTTGCATACCGGTTCATAGTTGTTATGGATGGCAAAGGAAATTTGTTTCCACCTCCCTTAAATAATTATAACATTTAGGGGTAATACGATGTAAAGTAATGCTTGAAAAAATATCATCAATAGTCCAGTTAGGACTGCGAGAACCAACATTTCTATTGATTATTGTATTAATTTGCTTCACTAAAGAGGGGACTCAATTTGGATTTTATTTCATCTTGCAATTCATTCTTTTGTTTTTCCAAAATAGAGTTATATTGTTCTCGAAGATAGTTATTTTCTCTTGTTAGTTCCTTCAATTTGCTATCTTTATCTATAAGTTCTTTTCTTAGAAGATTATTTTCCTCTTCTAAAATACCCCAATGTATGCTTCATATTCTCCTGTGTGTTTTGACCGTCATCATCCTTCTTCTGAAACTAATTAGATTTACTTATTCCTACACAAGTTGAGGGAATATGTGAAGGAATAAGTATGTGTGTCAGTTGTAAATGATTCATGTGCTTTCTGAGCTCTTCTCCAGTTATTTCTGATATGCCCATAATATTTCTATCATTTATAGCGATATAGTTGTCCAGTTATCTTTTTTTGGTCCATGATGTCCTTTACATGTCTGGTGATCTTGCTCTCCAAGTCTTGCTGATCTTTCAACAGTTGCGTCAAATGAAGAAGCTGCAAAATAGAAATAAAACAACATTATTATTACTATTACTGTTATTGTTGTCGTTTATGTATACACTTCATGATTAGTAATTTTCTATAGAGCTCCCTTTGACTGGTGGTGTATGTCCCAAATGACTTCTACGACATTAAGATTATAATCCTAAACGGATTGACAAAATTATGCATGGTTTGGAAACCTCAGTATCAAAAATTCGTCTTGTAATGTCTAACTAAAATTCATAACATGACTCAGAGAGCATATATTTTAAAGAAGAATCGGTGTAAACACTATGGACTCCAAAACCTTATCAAAAGTGGAACCTTAACATATAAATCTGTGATGATAAGCAAAAAGGCATACAGACAGATAAAAAAGTAATATTTCCCTAACTTTATTGGAGTGGTAGGACAAATAGGACATAAAGTGCGTTTGCAAGAGCAATTTGAGTACAGTAGTGAATTGATGGGGTGATGGCATGAAGGGTGAGAATATTGGGACATGTAACCTTTTATCTTTATTTTCATTTTAAATATCTAATGGAAATCAAATGAAAAGTGAGTTACTGCAGGAGGTGAGGACAATTAAAACTTAAATTCTCAACAATGTTAAAGAGTGCGGAATTGAAAAAGGATCTCATGCTCTGACAATACTACACTGGGTCCTTCTCTCTAATTACGGTTTGCCTACACATACACCCAATAGTCTGACTTATTCTTTACAGATTCTCCTCTGTCCTCATACACCTGACAACACTGAGATTACCAAACAATTCTTCTTCACCCAAGGGGTTAAATAATTGCACTGTAATTGTTCAGTGGCTACTTTCCTCTTGGTAAGGGTAGAAGAGACTCTTTAGCTATGGTAAGCAGCTCTTCTAGGAAAAGGACACTCCAAAATCAAACCATTGTTTTCTAGTCTTGGGTAGTGCCATAGCCTCAGTACCATGGTCTTCCACTGTCTTTGGTTAGAGTTTTCTTGTTTGAGGGTACATTCGGACACACTATTCTATCTAATTTCTCTTACTCTTGTTTTGTTAAAGTTTTTATAGTTCATGCAGGAAATATTTATTTTGATGTTACTGATCTTGAAATATTTTATTTTTCCTAGTTTCTTTTCCTCACTGAGCTATTTTCCCTTTTGGGGCCCCAGGGCATATAACATCCTTTTCCAACTAGGTTTGTAGCTTAGCAAGTAATAATAATAATAATAATAATAATAATAATAATAATAATAATAATTTGGAATGTCATGAAGAGGTAGCTTTAGATATAACACCATACAAAAAAAATCAGCTTTGCTTAAGCCAATTTATGAATTAAAATTTAAGAAATTCATATGAAATAATAAGAGCACAGATTCGTTTACTCAATGATTAATCACTTTATAGGAGGCAGGGACACAGTTCCCTAATCCTATGGTGACAGTTGAGGGTGCTTTCAGGACGTTGCTGTTATGGCCAGTGAGTAGGTAGAGTTTAAAACACCACATGGGCTTCTACCTATCACTGGCCTACAGAAGCTAAAAGGTAATAAATTAGTTCATACAAAAATATCTACTAATATAAATCAACACACACACATATTTATATATATATATATATATATATATATATATATATATATATATATATATATATATATATATATGTATATATATATATATATATATATATATACATATATATATATATGTGTGTATATATATATATATATATATATATATATATATATATATATATATATATATATATATATATATATATATATATATATATAAAAAAGGAAGGGTACAGTTGTGTTAGGTCAAGTAGAATACTTGAATGCCGCTAGTTAAAGAAAAAAAAATACTTGAATGACGTAGGAAAAAATGGGGAGGGTTTATAAGCAAACAAGTAATCCTATTGGTAAAAATAAAGGAGGGCGGGGTTTATGCGCATATCTAAAACTGGTATCCTGGTATGAATACGAACGACCGGGAGCGAATACAACCGGTCTGAAGAATGTCAACAAATAAATGAAAAATACACCGTTAGTATAAGACAGGGGTCGGCAACCTTTTGAACACAATGTGCCACTTGATAATTAATACCATTATTTTTACCACTGATTGTTATTTCTTATCACTATATAAGAAAATTTAGATTATAATTGTTCAGTATGTAGTAACCATTTTAATTATAATTTATTTTCCTGAACATGCATAACACGAATGTAATAATTTTGTTGTATTTAGTATTCTTCATAACAAAAATATCTTATATTTCAAGTTTATACCTCACCATATGCTTGCCCTTGCTTCCCAAACGCCAAATTTGAAATTCCAGGGGAATATTTTGACACCTTGAGTTTCACACAACGTTCCGAGTGAACCGTTGTAAGCCTGCTGCGATAGGGACTGAGGATGTGCTTAATGTGTGAAAATCATATTCTTGATGAACTATTCAGTGGAATTTAAAAATAGATTGCCCAATTTTATACTTAACCATTATGTAAAGCCTTTATTTTTCCTAAAATAACAGGAGGACCATTTGTTGTAATAGCAAAAATCTTTCTTATATCTTCTCTGTTCTTAAAATTGTCAGTGAATGCCTTCAGTATGTCTTTCCCTTGGTATTGTCAGTCACAGGTTTAAAACAACGCATCTCGTGTACCTCTGTGTTACTATACCTGGCAAAAACTACCAAGCAGGGAATGCCATTGATATCCACGCTTTCATCTAGTGCACTCTGAACACATTTGTACTTCTTAAAGCAACCAAATGCTGGTGATTTATATTATCAGCCAATTCAGAAATAAGTCTCTCCATGGTTCTATCTGATGCAGACTTGTATTTTATTCATGAAATGATAACTTGTTTGTTTGATATGATATCCATTAAAACATCAGATCACTCTAGGAAAGCTGCTTTTGAAAATCTGCATCAGTAAAAGTCTTTCCATGTTTAGCAATATACAAGGCTAGTTTGTAGCTGGCTTCAGTTTAATTATTTTTGCTAGCATTTTGAACCCATTACTTTATTTCTAATAGCGGGTTACTACTTTCTTAATCGCTTCAGCTTTGTCAGCATTATTCTTGAAAGCCTGTTCTTCTTTTGTTTCAAAGTGTGGTTTAACACTCGATGTGCAACACATGACATTTTCACAACAGAGAGCACACACACCACGATCATTCTGTTGAATAAATCCAAAGTCATTTTTCCATTATGACTGAAATATCGGACATCAAGCTTGATTTTTTTCGCAGTAGCCATGGCAACAAATAACTAGAAAGAATATTTCATAAGAAGGCTAAGGACTCACTGAAACAACAGGGACCATACTCTGGTACCTTAATCAAGATCTCAAGGAATTATAAAAGGGACCATATTCAGTTACCCAATCTGACCTGATCTGGGAAATTACTTGATCCTGGAGTAAGGCATGAACAATTGTATTTGTGCTGACCGGCACATATCATAGGAAAGGAAACATGGAGAGATGGAGAGGTATAATAATTTAAATCATAAAATTACTAATGTAAACCATAAAGATGAAAGTAATGCTGCATATTACTCATTCTCTCTCTCTCTCTCTCTCTCTCTCTCTCTCTCTCTCTCTCTGTATGTTTTAGGATTTTCTCTTTGCTCCTTCGAATCAAGTGCCGTGCCATAAACAAGCACTTCTCGTTCCATAGGTTGCCGACTCCTGGTATAGGATATAGATAATTTGTGCAGTTTTCCATGGATTCATTATACGTCCAAGAACATAAAGTATAGCGAAGAAAAGTTTTTTACTATCATATACCGTTTCCCCAGTGTTTTCCCCATCCAAAACCCCGCGTTCTCCCTGGGGGTCCCCCATTATCAGCGGATTAAGATATACGTATATATATATATATATATATATATATATATATATATATATATATATATATATATATATATATATATATATATATATATATATATTGCATTAAGTATTTATTTGCGACAAAAATAAGTGTCATTTTCGAAGGAAACGGGCGGTTTTCTTAAGGGAAAAGTTGATTTTTACTAGGAAAGGTTTCCCCGACCGTAAGCACAGTAAAACCGGCATATCCCTGCAGACGTCACACGAAATTAATGTAAATCATGCCCGGGTTAGGTCCCTTCATTTCCAACAGGAGGATTTTGAAGATGATGTAAAGTTCCAGGTACTTGGAGTTCCTCCTAAATGCTTAAAGAGTACAGCTGTGCCATCAATTCATCTTCCTGAATGCAAGTATGATAATTGTCTGCAGTTTATTGATATATATACAGTATAACCGTTCTGACATTGTTGCAACCGATAAAAGCGCAATAAGAAGGCATCTTTCATAAATAATGAACATGTAGGTTGAAAGGTGTAGCTCATGACAATGAAAGCGTTTGGCGTCAGGTGGCAGTCTGGCCATATTGGACGCCGTTGCACAAGGGGCGGAGCTATCTTTAAAGTCGTCCCGTGAACAGATACTTTCTCCATTGACTCTTGACTCTGGGCTAGGGCACTAGCCACCGGTTGAAATACTACCGCTAGAGAAATGTTGGGCCCTTTGACTGGCCAGATAGTACTACATGGGATCCTTCTCTCTGGTTACGGTTCATTTCCCCTTTGCCTACACATATAATGAATAGTCTGGCCTATTCTTTACATATTTTTCTCTGTCCTCATACACCTGCCAACACCGAGATTACCAAACCACTCTTCTTCTTTCAAGGGGGTTAAGTACTGCACTGTTATTTTTCAGTGGCTACTTTCCTCCTGGTAAGGGTAGAAGAGACTTTATCTATGATAAACAGTTCTTCTAGGAGAATGACACTCCAAAATCAAATCATTGTTCTCTAGGTGTTGGGTAGTGCCATGGCCTCTGTACCATGGTCTTCCACTCTCTTGGGTTAGAGTTCTCTTGCTTGAGGGTACACTCGTGCACATTATTCTATCTAATTTCTCTTCCTTTGTTTTGTTAAAGTTTTGTAGTTTATATAGGGAAATATTTGTTTTAATGTTCCTGTTCTTAAAATATTTTCTTTTTCCTTGTTTCCTTTCCTCACTGGTTTATTTTCTCGGGTGGAACCCTTGGGCTTATAGCATCCTGTTTTTCCAACTAGGATTGTAGTTTAGCAAGTAATAATAATAATAATAATAATAATAATAGTAGTAGTAGCTGCGGCACTAAGCTGGAGGTATGTAATAACACTATTTACATGGCTACAATTATCACTTTATTTTTTAAGTTTTTATAGTTTATATATGAGAGATCCAATTTAATGTTGTTGCTGTTTTTTAAATATTTTATTTTGAATGTTAATTAATTCTCTTGCCGTTTAGTTATTTCGTTGTTTCCTTTCCTCACTAAGCTATTTTTTCGGTTGGAGCCTCTTCCTTTTCCAACTAGGGTTGTAGCTTAACTTGTAATAATAATAATAATAATAATAATAATAATAATAATAACACTTACTTCATGGATAAAATCAACTACTACCAAGTACTAACTGGGGAAGGCCGACAAAATGGATGAACTACGGCACTAAGCTGGAGGTATGTTGTAACAGTATTCACATGACTGCAATAACCACTTTATTTTTGAATAGCGATTTAGCTCAGAGACCCATACATACACCCATAAATTCACCTTGCAAGTAAATTCAGTGCCTGCATTGTCTACTAAAACCAAGCGCGTAACAATTCTATTAGGTATGTGATTTTCCTGCAGATCCTCAAAAGTACTTCATAGTTTAAATGAATTTTTCAAGGTATTTAATATACATCACTAAGTCATATTTTTATAATTTCTTTCCTCTTTTTTTATCCTAATGCAAAATGTCTGAAAACACGTAAAGTCTTTGTAGAAGCCTTTTAAAATTATTAAGCTTTGAATAATTGTATCGTCTATCGTGTTTATTCTGTACTTATTTAAATCTTGAAAATATATCGACAAAATAGAAAAACATGTTTTACAATTTTTCAAATTATGGCATAGTAATGAGTCACACCGGTAAGAAACTCCACATGTGAATCATACAACTTGAAAAAGTTTTGCATGACGTCACCTCTTGACTACTACTAACTTTTGTCACAAAAAATTACCGCAATTCTTTTCCGGATATTATTATTATTATTATTATTATTATTATTATTATTATTACTTGCTAAGCTACAACCCTAGATGGAAAAGCGAGATGCTATAAGCCCAGGTGCCCCAAAAGGGAAAATAGCCCAGTGAGGAAAGGAAACTAGGAAAAATAAAATGTTTTAAGAACAATAACAACATTTGAATAAATATTTCTTATATAAACTTCAAAAACTTTAAGAAAACAAGAGGAAGAGAAATAGTATAAAATAGTGTGTCGAGTGTACCCTTAAGCAAGAGAACTCTAACCCAAAACCATGGAAGACCATGGCACAGAGGCTATGGCACTACCCAAGAACAATGGTTTGATTTTGGAGTGTCCTTCTCTAGAAGAGCTGCTTACCATAGCTAAAGAGCCTCTTCTACCCTTACCAGGAGGAAAGTAGCCACTGAACAATTACAGTGCAATACTTAACCCCTTGGATGAAGAAGAATTGTTTGGTAATCTCAGTGATGTCAGATGTATGAGGACAGAGGAGAATCTGTAAGGAATAGGCCAGACTATTCGGTGTATGTGTAGGCAATGGGAAAGTGAACTGTAACCAGACAGCAGGACCCATTGTAGCACTGTCTGGCCAGTCAAAGGACCCCATAACTCTAACGGTAGTATCTCAATGGGTGGCTGGTGCCCTGGCCAACCTACTACCTATAGCAATACAAAAATTCGTAAATTGAGAGGATGTGTATTAATTCTATCGCCTGACCTTATACAAGCTAATTAGGCATTCTGCAGTTCATGACTGAGTTTTATTGGCTATAAAAGGCTTTCCTTGAGTAAGGAACACTGTTAAAAAAAATACAGGCGACCGTAATTTTTAGCCTACTTTGTTATTATCTTTTACGTGTTGGTGACCATAATATCAGTCCTTGACGTCAATATATTCGTTTTTAAAACGGCAAATGCCTGACAACATTTATTCCAGGATTTTTACCGTTATTTTATATTCTCTGTATTGGCGATCCATTGCATCGTCGTTAGCCATTTGGGTAATATGCCATAAGAAAACATTTTCTTTAATCAGTACTGAAATATTGAAAACTTATATCGCCAATTACGCCACATATAAGGGTATTTGGCAAATTAAAAGTACAGTATTTTCGCAGCAGACCTGTGGATGTTGGATGGAAAATTATGTGGCCACGGTAAAGGTAAAAATAATCCAAGACTAAGCTAGAATATGCTCGAAAGTTACAGGACTACACATTACTTCTATCGACGAATAATACTATGTTTATCGAGGATTTAAATAACATAATGTGAACAAATAATCTAATCTAATAGCAGCCCACAGTAGCCGATGGCGACATCTAAAGTTCCTTAGGAAATGAATAGACAAAGACAGAAAAAGAACGAAGAAAACGAAAGTTGAATTCAACCTTGTAAAAATATATATTACATTCACAATTAAGCACGGTCTTGTTTTCTCAACTAATAGCAGATTGTTATAAATATATCATCATTCTTATGTTTCATTAAACAGTATATGAAATTAATAGATAACAACGTTCATTTATATATAAATCAGAACTGTTTCCAGCAAGATTTATTCTATCATATTATTCAATGCCTTTTTATTTCTTGCATGGATGTCAACTATTGACCCAAAAGTACAATTAACCCCAAAATGTTCAGCAGCCCCCTTTTGACCACAAGCAATTATCAACCCCGACCATGGTCTTATCGCACCGTGGGAGTTTGATATCTACCAGGCCAGGGACCCCTGCTCTAACTGATAAGGGAGCTTCCTACTATTTACTGGTCATTTAGAGATACAGCTATCACAGATTTGTCTGATATAGAAAAGACCAATGTCTGCACATTTATTGGCACTTATGGCCAGGTCCGCTGGAAGTTGCCAGGAAGCAAGCAGGTTTGTCGGCAGAAATTGCTTTAATGGTTTGGAAATACTATTATAAGATATTGCTGCACAGGAATGGTTAATAAAACTAAACTTCTCTATTTTTTATCTATGGCATCTAATACCCTTTCTTTATCAGGTAATCATGGAAAACAGTAACCAGCGTCATTTTAAGGGTAAACCAGAGCGGATTTCAAGGACATTTGAGGCCAAAAAGTTTTTCTTTGAAGACCTCTTAATGTCATGCTGAACTCTTTTCGTCAAATTTTCTAGTTCCTTCGAGGGATATTCAAAAAGTCGGTAAAGGACATCTTTTTTTCTAGTTGGAAGGAA
>NC_090748.1:65418421-65433421 GCF_036898095.1 Palaemon carinicauda
CTTGAAATAGTTTTACTCTTTTTTTTATTTTTTTTCGAGGAGGGAGGTGGGCGGAGTTAGCTGAGAGGATTGCCTTGCAAGCAAGGTTAGTTCTGCTGTTCAATTTTTTACGTTGGTAACCTTACACCGCTAGGCCTTTTCCCCATACCACTAAAAGGATCTATTTAGAATTATCTAGGAGTTTTAAGTCATTATATATATGCCCCTAGGAATGCATAAGCAGCAGAAGAGACCCAGCCTGACCCTTTGAAAGAGCCTAAGTACGCCGTCTCTCCGCTCAAGTGCGTCAAGTGTGTGCCCTCTCAAACGTGATTAAAGATTTCTATCCATCATATATCGTGTGTATTATGTTCAAACGTTGAAGAATCCATTGAATGATATTTCAATTGTAATGTTTAACATAAACTTTTGTAACGTCCCCTGTGAGATTTAGGCTAAACAGTGAAGTGTATTTATTTTGGCCAAAAGACGTAAGTGTATCAGTTACATTTATGTAAACTTCGTTAAGTGTTTAATAATTAGAGTGTTAAAGTGTTAACTATTTTGATTCATTATCAAAATTAAATATTTTCATAAATTAACTTCCAGTGAAACTAGTGATTGTATAATTTTCATAAAGTAATATTTTCTTGTCTTAGTCTAAGGTTTTGTTCAGATTTAATATTTCTAGTAATTTAATTTTGGTGTTAATTCTGTTTAGTATTTTTGTTGTAACTTTTTATAGAATATATTTATTTTTGTAAAGTGTGTATTTTTATGATCCTCCGTTTTTCAAAATAGTGCTTGCTTGTAATCCCTGACTAGAACCAAAGTAAGAGTTTGTTTTTGAATAGTTCAAGTAAAATAATCACCCAGTTTTGTTTTGAGTGTCAAGTAAGAGATCTTTGGATATTCAGTGTTCATACATATTGCTGTCTGGGAGTTATATAGTTTTCTCAGATCTCGGGTATTAATTTTCAAGCATAACAGATGTATGTTTAAAATTAACTGGTGAGTTTGGAGCTTGGGAGTTTATGTAATTCTCCAGCCAGAATAATACACACACACACACACATAGCCCGGGTAAATGGGGAGGGTTGGCAGCAGGAAAAGCATCCGGCCATGAAAAATTAGCCACAGCCAATATGACCAGTGAAGATTGTGAGAATATAATCTTACTGGCCATATTGGTTTTGGCTAATTTTTTCATGGCCCACCTCCCTCCTTGAAAAAAAAAAAAAAAGAGTAAAACTATTTCCAGAAATTTCATGCACGTAATACCTCGTGTTATTACGTCATGTTCAAACCTCATATGGGTCATACAGCATACTAAACAAGTTTACTTAAGACTTCATAAAAAAATACTTGAAATAAAAAGTTAATTCTTAAAAATAACGCAAATTTACATATATTGACTGGAAGGAAAAATAAAATTAAATGAATAAAGGATTGCAGATCAACAGGAAAAAGACACAGTATTGAAAGTATTTGAGATTGGAAAATGGGGAGAATGGGGAAGTTAGTTTACAAGGAGAGAGATTGAAAAGAGTTGAAAATTTCAGGTATTTGGGATCAACAGTTGCAGAGGATGGTGATCTGGGGGCAGAAATAAACCACAGAATACAAGCAGGATGGAAGAATTGGAAAACAGTGCATGGAGTACTATGCGACAGGAAAATAGGGGTTAAGTTGAAAGATAAGGTACACAGGACAGTTGTGAGACCGGCAATGATGTATGGAGTGGAGATGTGGGCAATAAAGAAGACAGATGAGAAGAAACTGGGTGTGGCAGAGATGAGAATGTTGAGATGGATGTGTGGGGTGACAAGAAAAGATAAGATACGGAATGAGGTAATTAGGGGGTACCACAGGAGTTAGAGAACTAAGATCCAAGAAAGTAGACTGAGGTGGTATGGTCATGTCATGAGAAGAGATGAACAGTATATTGGGAGTTGAGTGATGGAAATGGAGGAACAGGGAACGAGAAGGAGAGGGAAACCAAAGCGAAGGTGGATGAACTGTATCAAGGATGACCTCCGATCAAAGGGATTAACCGGTGATGAAGTATGGGACAGAGGTAGATGGAGAAAGCTGGCCAGAAATATTGGCCCTACATAGAAGTGGGAGAAGATGCATACAAAGAAGAAGATATATATATGTATATATATATATATATATATATATATATATATATATATATATATATGTATATATATATGTGTATATATATATATTTATATATATATATGTGTGTGTTTATATATATATATATATATATATATATATATATATATATGTATATATATATGTGTATATATATATATTTATATATATATGTGTGTATATATATATATATATATATTTATATATATATATATATATATATATATATATATATACACACATATATATATATATATATATATATATATATATATATATATATATATATATATATATATATCATACTATGGTCCCGTGGTCTGGGAACCAAAATATAATATTACATATATTATGGCTGGCAAGCTATACAACCTCTCGAGCTCTAAACTCACCTCTTTCTTTTTACATTAAATATGTTGCACTTGAAAATATTTATACCTGAACTCTGAGACAATTATATAACTCCCAGACAGCAATATTTTAAACAATGGATATCTAAAGATCTCTTAAGTACATTCAAAACAAAACTGGGTAATTATTCATGAGAATTATTCAAAACCACCTCTTATTTTGATTTATTAACAGGATACGAGCGAGTATGATATAAATCCTTTTGATTGAAATAATACACTTTTTACAAAGATAAATATATTCTATATAAATTACGACACTTTGAAAGAATTTACATAAAAGATAGATCACTTGAAATATTAAGTCTGAACAAAACTTAGATTAAGAAAAAAAAATGTTACGCTCTGAAAATTATATAATCACTTGACTTGAAATATTAAATCTGTATAAACCTTAGAATAAGATAAAAGAAATAATTACACTTTGAAAATTATATAATCATTTGATTCAAAATATTAAATCTGCATAAAACCTTAGACTAAGACAGAAGAAATACCTGTAATCACACCCCAATGCTTAAAATCTTAAAGAACTTATATAAAGTAATTGATAAACTTACTAACTTCACGTATTTACTTATGCAGGGCCAGTTACAAAATTTTACACAATCCCAACACTCACCACAACACAAAATTTCAAAATCACCCTTTTTGTCTTTCGTATCGTTTCGACACATGTTTCACGTTGGGGCACAGAATCACTTTGGAGAGGATACACTAGAGGCACTTGGAGAGAGAGAGAGAGAGAGAGGGGGCCACTTTGGCTCTTTCACAGGAAGGCTGTTTCTCTTTTGCCCCACGCATCCTTGGGGCCGCTTATATATGAATTAGCTACTTGAAGAAAATTCTAGGACCGAGATCTGGAAGCTTGGGGGTTGGCCTAAGGGCATAAGGATTGCCAATGATTGCTCTCTCGGACGCGTACCAATGCGCAATGAGATGACTCTCTCTCAGCTAGCTCCGAACCTCTTTGTCCTCGGAAATAAAAGAAAGACAAAACTCTAAGACTAGAGTTTTTGAGAACCTTCCAAAACACGTGTCACATATAAGAATTGCATATTTTCTCACAAACGTGACGCAATACCTCATAAAAATATAAAAAAACAATTACATAAGCCCTTGTTCATATCTTTTATGGAGCATATAACAATCTTAACAGATTACGTAAAACTTCGTAACAAAATGCGGAAAATAAAAAGTTAATTCTTAAAATTAACGTAAATTTACATATACTGACTTGAATGAAAAATACAATGAAATTAACGACGAAGGTCTTACGTAATTTACATAATAAACTTAGACCTACAAGAGAGGGACTCGTCTTAAGAGATGGATATTCACCTCTTCAGTCCACATATGAAAACGTAAATAAAGTACCTGAATAACTTATTTACTCTACACTACAAGACCAGCTTCGTAAGAATATATATATATATATATATATATATATATATATATATATATATATATATGTATATATATATATATATATATATATATATATATATATATATATATATATATATATATATATATATATATATATATATATATATTCTTACGAAGCTGGTCTAGAGTAGAGTAAATACAATAGTTTATTCATGATTTTATTCATGTTTTCATATGTGCATTGAAAAGAGGTTAGCCAGCTCTTAAGAAGAGTTCCTCTCATGTAGATTTAAGTTTATTATGTAAATTATGTAAGACTTTCATCGTTAATTTCATTGTATTCATTATTCAAGTCAGTATACGTAAATTTTACGTTATTTTAAAGAATTAACTTTTTATTTCACATATTTTTCTGACAAAGTCTTACGTAATCTGTTTGAGAGTGTTATGTGACCATACAGAATATGAACAAGGGCTTATGTATTTTTATATATATATGAGGTATTGTGTCATGTTTGTAAGAGAATATGCAATATGCCATGTGGTTTGGAAATTAATAGAAAAAAGCTAGTGATAGATGTTATGTTTTTTTCATTTCGGGGACAAAGGGTGGGCAGAACTAGCTGACTGAGAGAGTTCGTCTCGTGTTGGTGAATATGTGTTCGAGAGAGCAATACTTGGTAACCCTGACACCTTAACCCAGGCCCCACACTTCCAGAACTTGCTCTCCTGGAAGTTTCTGGAAGTAGCTAAGTTTCATACATAAGGCAACCACAGGATTGCATAGATAGATAGAGAATTCCAGCCTTAAGACAAAGCCATCTCCATCTCTCTCTCACTCTCACACGCAGCTCAATGTATTGTTTTAAAAGTGTTCAGTGAAATATCGAAGTTTTCGTGTGACAAGCTTTTGTAATCATTGTGAGTACTTATAAAAATTCTCTTTGAGTTTTTATAAGTGGCCCTATAGGATGGTAAAAGGTACTTGTATTGTGATCTGGTCATCTATTTTCACTAAGTGTCAAACTTTAATATGGTATTTAGATTTGATTTCAAGTGAAACAAGTAATTGTATAATTTTCATAAGTGTTATTTCTCTTATCTTAGCCTAAAGTTTATTCAGATATAATAGTTCAAGTCAAGTGAATATATGATTTTCAGATCGTAAAATTTTTGTCTTAATCCAAGTTTTGTTAAGACTTAATATTTCGAGTGATTTATTCGTTTTATGTAAATTCTTTCAAAGTGTTGTAATTTATATAGAATATATTTATTTCTGTAAAGAGTATTTTTTCAATCATCAGTGTTTAATGTATATTCCCTCGTATCCTGTTATGAACCGAAGTTAGAGTTATTTGAATATTCGTAATAATAATTACCCAGTTTTGTTTTGGGTGTACTTGAGAGACCTTTGGATAATCAGTTTTTTTATATATTGCAGTCTGGGAGTTGTATAATTGTCTCAGAGTTCGGTTGCTAATATTTTTTCAAGTGTAACAGATTTAATATAAAAAAAACAGGTGTGTTTGTATATCTTGCCAGTCGTAATATATATATTTTATTATATTTTTGCAACCCAGATCCGGGAGCCATAATCATGATATATGTGTATATATATATATATATATATATATATATATATATATATATATATATATATGTGTGTGTGTATATATGTATTGGAAGTTTCCCTGTCTGGCGCTCTGTCGGACCTGGGTTCAAGTCACGCTAGAGCTCGATAGTTTATTGTAGTGTGTGCCACATCACCATCCTTGTGAGCTAAGGATTTGGGTTTTAGGGAGTCTATAGATCTACCTGCTGAGTCCTCAGTAGCCATTGCCTGGCACTCCCTGGTCCTAGCTTGGGTGGAGAGGGGCTTAGGCGCTGATCATATGTGAATATGGTCAGTGTCTATGGCATTGTCCTGCTTGATAGGGCAATATCACTGTAATTTGCCCTTGCTTCATGACCGGCCTTTAAACCAATCTCACACACTAATATATAGATGATTTATAAGCTGTAGGGAGTTAAAAATATCGAAAAGTAGGTTCGCATGTCCATTCAAATTCAGCCAGGAGACATCAGAAAGACTGAGGCTTTCAAGAAGAAAATGAAGACTTTCTTGTTTTCTAAAAGCTTCGATAATATAGATTTGACAATAAACACACAAAATACTGTGGATACGCAAAAATACTTAACAATTTATTATTATTATTACTTGCTAAGCAACAACCTTAGTTGGAAAAGCAGGATGCTATAAGCCTAGGGGTCCCAACAGGGAAAATAGCCCAATAAGGAAATGAAACAAGGAAAAATAAAATATTTTAAGAACAGTAACAACGTTAAAATAAATGTTTCCTTTATAAACTATAAAAACTTTAACAAAACAAGAGGAAGAGAAATTAGATGGAATAGTGTGCCCAAGTGTACCCTTAAGCAAGAGTACTCTAACTAAAGACAGTGGGACACCATAGTACAGAGGCTATGGCACTACCCAAGACTAGAGAATAATGGTTTAATTTTGGAGTGTCCTTCTCCTAGAAGAGCAGAATCTGTAAAGAATGGACCAGACTATTCGGTGTATGTGTAGGTAGTGGGAAAGGGAACCATAACCAGAGAGAAGAGAAGGATCCAATGTACTACTGTCTGGCTAGTCAAAAGACCCCATAACTCTCTAGCGGTAGTATCTCAACGGTTGGCTGGTGTCCTGGCCAACCGACTATAGTGCGTAGGGTTCCCCTGTGTAAAAAGACCAGGAAAACATGCAATAATTTGGTCAGGGGAATTTAACTTTAAAGGGTATTTGAAATTTTGTATAATTTTCAAAGTTTAAAAAAAAAAAATAAAAAGAATAAATATCAATAAAAAAAATGAAACGAAGATAATGAAAATTCCTCTGAGTAATGTTTCAACACTCCAATTATGGCAATAAATAATCAATTCAATGCAGTATTTTTCGAGAAAAACCGAAAAAAGGAAATTTTTTTTTTTTATTCTTCGATAATAATTTTTGTCCGATTCCAATGAAATCTATACAGAATCACCAGAGTAATAATGCAAATAACATATAATAAAATTATGGTAATCCAATGATATCTAACGATTATGGCTTTAATGGCGGACAATGTCCTTAAAGTAAGTCAAAGAGCGAGAAGAAGAAGAAGAAGAAGAAGCGCCTGGAGGTCTGACGGAAGGCAGTTTGGTTTCATCAGTTCGAGCTTTTTTTAGTTATTCATTGATCGCTGCAATATTTGTTTTTACTGTCCTCTTGATTTTTGTTTTGCCATATCTTGAACGTCCGCAATTCTAATGATTTCTTTTTAGTTGATTTCCTCTTATGAGTTATGAATCTTATATTTCTTTCTGCGAAAAATAATCAGTCGTCTATTGCTTTTGTGAATGGCACAAGGCTTAGCTATCATTGCCGATATGATGGAAGTCTCATTTCATTATCATCATTATAATTTCCCCCTCCATATTTTACTATTCTTGTTCTTTATTAAAAAAAAAGAAAAACAAATTCTATGTTAACTTATAATGTTTATTTTAATAACGTAATAAACATATACATTACATTTTTCCCCTCTAAAATAAACAGATTGAAATAAATTTCAGACTCTACTTAGAAATCTCTAATTAAGCAAACAAGTATTTTTTCTTTATTATTTTTCTTCGAAAATAAACATGTGAAAATTAAATTTAGATTTCAGGTAGTATTCTTTATTCAAGCAAACACGTATTCTTGCGTTGACCTTGACATTGCCTCCTCTTGTGCAGCATCAATTATGGTATTTCCTGAGATGGCCTACCATCGGAAGCCAGTGGTCTTAACATGTTGCAATTCGTTGCGGATCAAGACAGTTGCTAGAGGTGTTGAAAGAACAGTCAGTGCAGTGTGGGAAGGGATAAGTGGCAGATACACCTATCTAAGAGGCTGTGATTTTGTTATTTTGCGTATCCAACCGTTTACAGGATACAAAGCATTGATAGAATGTCTTTTTTATATTTGTTTTTTATGTGTTCTATTATCCAACTGAAATTAGTTTGGGTGAAGGAGCCGGCAATCATGATAGAAAATAAGTGTTGTCGTAATACGAGTAAGAGGTAGTCGTGATATCAAAGCTACGTAGACGTAAAGAGCGGATGTTGTGAGAAAAGTTTGTGAACAGACTTCCTTTTAAAGTAGGACACAAAATGTTTCGTTCATTTTCTTTGAAGTGAATCATATGAGATCGACCATAGCGGGTATCTCAAGGATGAGGAATTCCCACATCTTGTTGCTGATGGATGTCCAGATTTGAATTCAAACACCATGGGGAAATTCGTTGCACTTGGACGAAATTTAAAGTTGTGTTTTCTTTATTTAGGATAGCAATTGTGGCTAACTGAAAAATGCCTCGTCAGCACCTTTGGCGAATTGTTTAGGAGATCGCAAAATAAAGCACATTGTAAAGATCCCAAAGAGACTCTTACATAACGGTCCATCAACATATTAGAGGCGATGATAGTGGGAATGCGCTGTCAGTGTACCTCTCGTGACGGACTGTAGACATTAATGAAAGGCGTTTGCTGTGTTCATTCGGCACGCTGCACCTACTTTTTCGCCTTCGCCTCCACCTCTGTTATCGCTTCATAGTGCAATAGGAGGAATCCCTGTAAATTTCAGCAATACCAATACAGTTAACAACAGCAAAACTACAAAAAACCGCTGGTAATCACAGGAATTTATATTTCCACAAACTGATTTTTATGTTTATCGACGATTTCACACGAACGGTATGCTATTTTCTTTAAGATTTCAGATATTTGTAGGCTGGACAAATCAAAATAATGAAATAAAACTTGTGAATGAGTTACGTGAGTCAATAAATTTGAAAGTCAACTGAAAATATTTAAATTGAGTCCCACTTAAGCTCCATAGTTTATTGTAGTGTCTGCAACCCACCATCCTTATGAGATATGGATCCTTGTTTGGGGGAGCCTATAGGTATACCTGCAGAGTCATCAACAGTCATTGCCTGGCCCTCCCTGGTCATAGTTTGGGGGGAGAGGGGGGCTTGGGCGCTGATCAAATGTATATATGGTCAGTCTCTAGAGCATTTTCCTGCTTGCTAGGGCAATATCACTGACCCTTGCCTCTGTCATTCATGATCAGAATTTAAACCTTAAACCTTTATGGGAGACGATATGTTGAGAGTAGTCTTGTGAATATGGCTTTGTTCTCCCCCAAGCAGAATATTTGACGACTCTCCGTTATGGATAAACAGTAGGAAAATAAACCTTCCACACCCTTTTCTCATCATAAAAAAAAAAAGGGGGGGGGGGAGTTGCAGGTAAACGTTTGCTTTTCTGAAAACGTTATAGGTTTTAAATTTCCAACGAATGAAAGAGCTACTGTGAATGAGATGTGACGTTTCTTCAATCAGAGGATTGTTTTGTCCCGAATAGATCATATTCTGTTGCTAATATAATTTTTTTTTTTTGGTATGACACTATTGGGGAAAGTCAATAGTAAAAAGGCGAATACAACTGAAAGAAATCAAAAGGTGTCAATGTCTGTAAAGGGTGACGAGGCAGTATGGAAGGTAGCTATATAAGTCGAGCTTGACTTATAAGGGCAGCATGATTTCTCCCCAATACTAATAAGACCAAGTAGTGTGGCGTAGAATGCTATTGTGTAAGAGCTATTAAAAATTTTTAATAATGAAAAGGAAGCCTCCTCTGGGCCTCAGACAAAATTGGTTAATGTAAATTACACAACTCGGACTGAAATTACAGCAAAACTTTAATGGCTTCAGTACCCTGTATAATTACAATAGGGAAGAACAAATATACAAGTACCACCTATTTACCAATAAAACATATGTTTGAAGCATCCCAAGACAAAATTTCAGATGATTAAAATCATTATTGTTACTATTACTATTATTATTATTATTATTATTATTATTATTATTATTATTATTATTATTATTATTATTATTATTATTATTATTATTATCAACCAGTGATTTTAGCCTTTTGGAAGCATTGTGAACGTTGTAAAAGCTATGCAGTTATTGAATGTGATTTTGTATATAATGATTTTAACCTTCTTGAAGCGTTATAAATATTGTAGAGACTGAATTTTATTATCAAAATTATTATTATGACTTGGTCAAAGTTTTTTTCTTTTTTTATGAATGGAGTAACAAAAAAATGGGAACAGGACAGATGTAGGCACAAGCCTAAGAGATAAGAAATAGTTTGTGTTTGGGGGAGTAACTGGTGTTAGCATTTTCTTATGACAGCGGACAGAAGCTGCGGAAGCTGGTGAAAGGGCTTAACTACTACTCTGTAATTATTCAGTGGCTACTTTCTTCCTGGTAAGGGTAGAAGAGGCTCTTTGTCTATGGTAAGCAGCTCTTCTAGGAGGACACTCCAAAAGCAAACCATTATTCTCTAGTCTTGAGTGGTGCCATAGCCTCTGTACTATGGTCTTCCACTGTCTGTGGTTAGAGTTCTCTTGCTTGAGGGTGCACTCGGGCACACTATTCTATCTAATTTCTCTTCTTCTTGTTTTGTTAAAGTTTCTGTAGTTTATATACGAAATATTTATTTTTGTTGTTACTGTTCTTAAAATATTTCATTTTTCAGTGTTTCCTTTCCTCACTGGGCTATTTTCCCTGTTGGGGTCCCCGGGCTTATAGCATCCAGTTTTCCAACTAGAATTGTAGCTTAGCAAGTAATAATAATAATAATAATAATAATAATAATAATAATAATATAAGTTTAAAGGGAGCACAGGTATGAGGATAAGAGCTTCATAGTCTTAGGTAGTGCCATAGCCTCAGTAACATGACCTTCCACTTTCCTGGATTACAGTTCTCTTGCTAGGGGGAACACCCAGTCATGTTGTTCTATCTTATTTCTCTTCCTCTTTTTTCCTTGTTTTGAAGTTTTTACAGTTTATATGTGAAGGATTTAATTTAATAATGTTACTGTTCTTGAAATATTTTATTTTGATTGTTTATTCTTCTCATGTAGTTTATTTACTTCCTTATTTCCTTTCCTCGTTGGAGCCCTTCGGCTTCTAGCATCTTGCTTTTCCTACTAGGGTTATAGCCAAGCTTGAAATAACAACAACAACAACAACAACAACAACAATAATAATAATAATAATAATAATAATAATAATAATAATAATAATAATACATGGCTGAGGACTATGAAGCGGAAAGTAGGAGATGATGAATGGAGAAGTATTGAATTAAAAGCTCAAGATACAGACGACTGGCGAAATCTAACCAAGGCCCTTTGCGTCAATAGGCGTAGGAGGAAATGATGATGAGGATGATGATGACGATAGTATGAAAACTAATGAACTGAGAAGACTACCTTGGAGAACACCAGATACCACATTCCTGTACTCAATATGGTGCTCATCAACAAATACTTTCCAATTTTACTTAAAGATTCAATAACAATGCTACGAGAAGGTCAACCTACTCAAATCTGTTCGATTTTTAAAACAAAGGAAAGGCAACACTAAAATCAAAGCCAATCTTACGAACTATAGTCCACAATTAACGGAGTTTTGTACAGTATTGGAAATTGTAAGAAGGGCAGCATAATATCCAAGGCCTTTGTGAAAACCAAACTACAAACTAGGGAAAAAATGATTGTTTCAACATGCATATTTAGACATTTTGCAAAATTAATAAAAAAAGAAAAAAAACTTTGGATAATATGGGAATTATAGAAATTGGGCAGTAATCAACATGGCTAGAGCTACCACAAATGCATTTATCTAATGGAGTAACATTACCAATTCTCCAGAAAGGACAAAAAGAACTTCCTATTATTAATTTGCGAAAAAAAAACGTACAACTTAGGGGTTCAGAAATCTGCTGTCATTATTAAAAAAAAAAAAAAAAAAAAAAAAAAAAAAAAAAAAAAAAACCTTTGGGTCTACAACTCCATTAGCAGCAGCCTCCGGCAAGAATATTTTATATGATTTCCTTTCTATAATTTCCTTTAAGAATTCACTTATTGATTAAATTAAAATGGTAAATGTAGATAGTCAAGCAGCCCCATGTCCACGTTGCATGTTGAAAATATCATGATGACAGGCGTGCTACCAATGCATTTCTAAGCTTTATATGGGAAGTGTGACATAGTGGGAGTTGTTAGTAAACTGATTTAACATTTGATTCGACAGTTAAAGGATGACTGACAGTGATTGGTGACTTGTTTTTCGTTTGTAGTTTAACCATTTTATTAGCTTTTAAAATTACTAGTTTGGAGTTCAGGGGGCATTTTTTTTCACTTTCATTTATCTATATATATTGAAATAAGTTCCAGATATGATTCTGGGTCATCTCAGGGACTCATTGATTTAACTCAAGTCGGATGGTGAACGCACAACTAGTTTGATTTTCGAGCGTCCTTCTCCTAGAAGAGCTTCTCACCATAACTAGTCTCTCTCCTACCATTGCCAAGAGGAATGAAGCCCCTGGACAATGATAGTGCAATAGTTAACCTTTAAGAGAAGAATTGTTTGATTAGCTTAGTGCTGTCAGGTATATGAGGACAGAGGAGAATGTGGAAAGAATAGGCCAGACTATCGGTGTATGTGTAGGCAAAGGAAAAATGAGCCGCGACCATGGAGAGGGATCCAATGTATTACGTTCTGGCTAGCCAAAGAACCCAATTGCTCTTTAGCGGTAGTATCTCAACAGGTAACTGGTTCCTTGACCAACTGAACCCGATTTCCCACCTGTTCACAGGTGACCGTAATATAGCAATCTGTGCAGCTGTATCTCTTTAGGACAGTGCAAAATCTTCCAACGCCCCAATTTGTCCTCTTGTTACCATCCTTCTCTTTTATCAATCCACGACTTTTTACATGCCTGGACTTTTAAGGGTTGTGGTATGAGGCTTTAAACTTGGACAGACAAAAGATCGACTGCTTTGTGATTGCCCAAAAACACAGCACATCTAGCCATACAAGGCTTACAGGCTTGCGTGGCATTTCTTGCACACCCTGCACATTGTGTTATAGCCTATGTAACATGGTGGCATATATTTTAGGAGTAAGTTACCTTTTTGAAAGTAAAGACTCCTGGCTAGTACAGTGGTAATGTGTTTGCTAGTGCCTAGCATTCGCATGGCAGCAGATCAATCCCAGCCCGGGACCGTGAGTTTAAGTTGTCTACTGGGGAGGCCATTGCTGTAGTTGGAAACCCCAGATAAGTGTTGGGCTTGCCCGGCTGACGTTCTGGTGAGCAGCTATTCTTTATGAAACTGGAACTGAAACTAGACACCATAAACTTTACCTTATACAATTTTCCTGTGTATAAATCTTGAAATAATTCAATTATATTTCTATAGGCTACTCGTTCCTTTATTATCTTTTTTTCACTCAACATTGTAATGTTTAAGCTTACTACGCAAGTTCAAGGCTTTTGGTTTGACTACATAATGAGAGAGAGAGAGAGAGAGAGAGAGAGAAGAGAGAGAGAGAGAGAGAGTGGTTATGGTGTTGGCAACCGGATGTTATTACAGTTTTATAGTTCATCCCGTCGAACGTTCGCCTCGTGTAGTATACAGATAACTGTAACAATGTTTCCTTTTTAGAAACCCACACCAAACCTGCCACGCATACTCTTTGGGGATTTCTGTTTTCTTATAACCCATTAGTCACCTAAAAATTAAAGAGGGTGACCATTCTTCAAGATGGATCCATTATATATTCGGAAATATTGTATTTCACAATGAAATCACAAAAACCTATTCGATTCCAATGATCTTAGGTGTCAAATCATATATTGTTTCTATGCAGTATCCTAATTTGGAAGTATGTAACTATTCATTAGCTTCCATGTACCGTAATATCAGCTCAGAAATCATAATCAGGGTAAAAACTACCCATATCATATGCACCACAAGTCCGATATATTATTGGATGTACAATGCCAATGGTGCCACTTTGTGGCAGGATTTGTGTTAGTACGATAGTTTCTGGTAGTGTCTGCAACCTCACCATCCTTGTGAGCTAAGAATGGGAGGTTTGGGGGAACCTATAGGTCTACCTGCTGAGTCATCAACAGCCATTGCCTGACACTTCCTGGTCCTAACTTGTGTGGAGATGGGACTTGGGCGCTGATCATATGTATAGAGCATTGTTCTGATAGAGCATTGTCAGTCTCTTGCTTCTGCCATTCATGAGAAACCTGTTTAAACACCCAGGTATTCTAATTCATTTCGAAAATGACAAATCAGTAATCTAGTCTCTCTCTCTCTCTCTCTCTCTCTCTCTCTCTCTCTCTCTCTCTCTCTCTCTCTCTCTCTCTCTCTCTCTCTTCTATGCAATCCCATTGTATGACGTTCTTCATAAACATACTGTTCACATGACTAAACCTTCTTCTTCTTCTTTGTTTCTGGTCAGCTTTCTCCATCTATCTCTCTCCCACACTTCATCACCGGTTAATCCCTTTGATCGAAGGTCATCCTTTTTACAGTCCATCCACCTTCGCTTTGGTCTCCCTCTCCTCGTTCCCTGTACCTCCCTTTCCATCACTCTCCTCCCAATATATTGTTCATCTCTTCTCATGACATGACCATACCACTTCAGTCTACTTTCTTGGATCTTATCTGATAGTTTTCTAACTCCCGTGGTACCCCTAATTACATCATTCCGTATCTTATCTCTCCTTGTCACCCCACACATCCATCTCAACATTCTCATCTCTGCCACATCCATCTTCTTCTCTTCTGTCTTCTTTATTATCCACGTCTCCGCTCCATACATCATTGCCGGTCTCACTACTGTCCTGTGTATTTTACCTTTCAACTTAACCCCTATTTTCCTGTTGCATAGTACTCCACGCACTTTTTTTTCCAATTCTTCCATCCTGCTTGTATTCTGAGGTTTTTTCTGCCCCCAGATCACCATCCTCTGCATGACTAAACCTCGTATTCTCATTGTATCATTATGTTTGTTGCTATTATCATTATCAATGCCATTATTATCATGATCATCATTCTAAATGAGAATCTACTGATCAGAAAAAGCCGG
>NC_090748.1:65438421-65455921 GCF_036898095.1 Palaemon carinicauda
ACACGTACTAGGATAAATGTTTTTTTTCTTTTCTATCAACGTATTCAAACAATATCCGAACATATGATAGTAAAGGATGTAAAGTATTTACTATCAATGTATCCAAACCATATCCTAACATAGGATAATGAAGAACGAAAAGTATATTGGTCCTCATTTCATATATCATGAAATTTTCTGATCAATTAAAGATTTTTGGGATACCAGTTTTCTGTTTTAAGACCAAGAGAACAATGATGGATAAAAATACAAGATCAGAATCTGGTATAGTTTGTTTTTATTGATAGAAATGGCACATCAAAATACAATATTGATACACTCACAAATCATAATTCATATGGACATTGGTACACAAACACACACATTATATATATATATATATATATATATATATATATATATATATATATATATATATATATATATATATACAGAGAGAGAGAGAGAGAGAGAGAGAGAGAGAGAGAGAGAGAGAGAGAGAGAGAGAGAGAGAGAGAGAGAGAGAGAGAGGGAACTGGGAAATATAATACTGCATTTTAAGTTTAATTTCTTTCCTATCTTGTTTTCCGTCAGATTTGTTTTTCAACTTTTAAATTAATCTGATGGCGTTGTTGAAGTCGCGTATTCTGCAAAATACAGATATCTTGGCAAAAAAATTCAACACTTCTTCAGGAATCTCCATTTCAAGTTCTCTTGAAGCCTTTTTAAGTTCTTCCTCAAGTGTTTTAAAACAGTTTTTTTTTTCCTACCCGAAGACTTTGCCCGTGAATGGTGTTAAACACCTCTCTTAACTTAGTTAATTGTAGGAAGAACTCCTTATAGGGAAAATTCAAATAACTCCTACTTTTGAATTCAATCCACGATTTAGCTGAAGTTTCACTAGTTTCTTGATTGCCCAAATGAGGGTATTTGATGGAAAATCTTTTAACTATGTAACCACCAATTAGTAATTTAACTTTTTAATAAAAAGATAAAAAAAAATCTACTGTACCAAGAGCTTCTTCTATAAATGTTGATCGCTTTTTTTCAAGTTTGCATCATCAATTGGCATGTCATCTTGCGTTGAAAAATCAAAATAATTTTCCAAATCTGGCACCAAATCTTTAAACAAAAGGCTTGTCAGGCACACTTCTAACGCCATCTCCTTGTCTTTGGCTTGATTTTTTATTTCATTTGCTGACATATTAGTCAACATGTCCTGAATGTTAAACTTTCCATTAGAGGTATTTTTTTTCCACTCATGATTTCAACAATTTTGCCAAGCAAATAGTGTTCTCATCCCATACTTGAAATCTACAAGATTTGGATGATCATATGGACCGTTCATCTGCCTTATGCAACCAAAGACATATTCTAGGCAGTCCTGATTCAGTCTTTGATTTAAGATATAGTTAACACCGAAAATGTTTTTCACCATATTGAAAAGTCCAATCAGTGACTTTGACGAAAGTATCACCCCTTTGTGAAATCTATAAATATACCTAGTTTTTTATAGATTTGACTTTCATTTTACTCACGCAGTCTATCACTTTATTAAGTAAATTTATTTGCTGCTCCATGTGCATTCCAAATCCACTGCGCATTTGCGAGTCTCCAATCATTTGGTTTGAATTCATGATATCAATCCAATCATTTATGAGAGATATGAAGTCAGACTGAGAGAACCTTGGCCCAGGTCATAATCCTCTGTCTGGCCGACCATCTTTATGTGGGTCCTGCCACTGTCAGGCGTATGAGGAAGAGCTTTATAATCATTATTATGGCAAAAAGGTTATATTTCCGTTATTTATCAACATAATAGGTTTTAACACACATACACAAACTCATTTTTTGGGCTCAAACCATGTTGTCCTGATGGAAGTTTCTTATAAGTAGCCTTCTAAGGGATATTTGGCTACAGTCATATTCCCAGAGAATTTACCTTTAGGTCTCCAGAATTCTAACTCATGGCGTGAATATCTTTAAAATTTCTCTTAAGGATATCGCATAAATCAGGGGACGTATATCTTGATACGACACATAGCAATCTTCACCCCGAATAGCGTTTACGCTTCGAGGGGGAAAAGTGGCAAAATAGAAGGGGAGCCGTTATCAAGGTTACCCTTCCTCCCGTACTTTTATTGAGTATCTAGATGGCGCTTTATCCAAGATGGCGCTTACTCCTATTTTCGTAGCAGTTTCGCACGGTGGTTTTCCCTGTTGCTCTTACGTTTGTGCTCGATACTCAAGGATTTATAATGCAATCTCCAACTTCTTCTGCCTCTTGAAAGTTGAGTATTTATTCTTTACAGTGTATAATTTTCAGCTCCTGCTTCACAGTGAAATTAGAGTAATCTTAAGTGCTTGGAGCTTCGCCGATCATCGGAGGCGCCATGGGTGCTGTTGTTCATAACGCATGTGCTATTTAGTTAGCTGAACGACATTCCCGGTTGGAATTGCATGAATATATATGAAGCTATTCAAATAAGTAATTACTAGGAAGTTATATATTATGTCGATTGTATTCTTTAGAGTTTCGGCGATTTAGGTAACCGAACCTCGCCCGCGCTAGGCTTCCTAGCCTACGAGCATCAGTTTACCTTCATGCATGATATAGAACGACATTCCTAGTTGTAATAGTATTAATATAATATGAAGCTATTTAGGCACATTATACTTGTAAAGATATACTTATTTTTGCATATATTTCCTCTTCCTTATATCGATTGTATATGTTAGAGTTTCGGCGATTTAGGTAACCAAAATCTCACCCTGCGCTAGGCTAGCCAGCCTATGCACTTTAGTATACTTTCATACATGTTCCCGGTTTACCCTCGTGTATTGTTTTACCTATTCATAAGGAGATAGATATCTCCTAGAGTTATTTTATAACTCGATACTCATCTCCAGTGGAGATTTAAGGGTAATCCCTCCTCCCTCTGAGTGGCACCCTGGGTGACAACCCTATTTTGGTCCTGCCATAGAGTAGACACTCAGGCTTGACTAGGCTAGGGTTTTCTGTCTTTTACCCTTGCCGGCGGATAGCTGGCTTTGGTTTTTTCGACAGAACCTCAGAGTATTTAGTCTTTTGCTGGCGGCAGAGCAGCAAGGTGAGTAGTCACTCCCCTGCCGGCTTTCAGCTGCCGGCACAGGAGGCTGTGCCTCCCTAGGCCGCACTTGAAGTGGTTGTATGATGCCGCCACCTTCTCCCCTGCGGTCTAGAAGACTAGTCCTGTGTTGGCAGACCCTAAGCTGAAGAATAGACATTCTTCTTCTGCCTAGGATGGCGCCGACACTGAAACGATGTTTCTCCCCTGTTGAGAGGCAATGGCAATCCTGCCACCTCCTCTTAACACCATTTTGGCAGACCCTAGGCTGAAGAATAGATATTCTTCTTCCGCCTAAGATGGCACCGATATCGAAACAGAGTTTCTTCCTTGTGTGGTAGGGGTGGCAACCCTTTCGCCTTCTTCCACACTTTATACAGGACCCTTTTCCCTGCCCCCTCTGTCCTTTAGCGATGGCCTAGCCATCGCAACCCTGTGGCCATCGTCCTACAATCTCACCGCTTGCAGGTAGGTTGTGGGGCCGGCCGGGCTCCTACATAAGCAGCTGTTTAGTCACTCAGTCTTCCCTTATGGATGCAAGGCTCCGGGAAAAGTTGTGCCGGCTGTAACGGCTGCCGGTGGGAGACCCCTGTTCTGTAGAGTGTTCTTTAGTCCTCTCTTGGACTGCCATTCACATACCTGGGACCGGCAGTGACCGGCAACGGTTTTTGTGGTTGGATGGAAGCCTGAATGATACATTCTCCCCTTCCATTTGAATCCTCACTCTAGAAGAAGGCGGTAAGATTAAATACTTACACCCTTGATAATTGTTGACAAAAATTTATAAGGTAACCCTTCACTCCATGCTTTCTCTCTCTCTGTCAGGTAGTGCTGCCAGGTACTAACCCAGCCGGCCTTCAAGCCATCAGGTACTAACCCAGCCGGCAACATGCTGACTGGGCTGGTGCCGCCAGGTACTGTCTCGCCGGCTGGACCGTGCCGCCAGGTGCTAACCTAGCCGGCAACATGCCGGCTAAACTACAGTATATGATTATACAGTAGCCAGTATATTTGCAGTATAGATCATACTGCAATCAGAAAACCATAGTATATATTATACAGTAGTTATTTTCCAACATACCCTGTGTATCCTTGCACAGTCTATTGTTGAGACCAGTCATATATTGAAAGAAAAGATTTCTTTCAATACACTGATAACTGATCAGTTACCATTTACCCTACATTATTAAAACCTTGGGAAATGTCAGTGTTGAGGTTACACTTATCTACCCCTAGGGGTTAGAACCCTGCCCTTTTGGGTTTCCTGAATAGGAAAACTCTAAGGCTTCAATTTTTGGGTAGGTCACAGCAATTGGCTGGACAGGAAACACAAGTATGTGTCTTTCCTAGTTCCTTTCTAGCTTGACTATCCTAAGCTATAATGATTAAAATATTAATAGTAATATTTTAAATAATTGTTTATCAGGTGAGATAAACTACCGCATACTCATTTAAATTTTCTCTCTTTACAAAAGGACCTTTTGAAGTGCAAAGTCGTCTTCTGCAACGTCAGGAGTAAGGACTTTTGTGGCCATATTGAGTGCAGAGCTCATGCCCCTTGCACTGTTTCTAAGCAAGCTCTTCGGTACTGGGACCCTCAAGACTGCAACATATGCAAGGCCTTGGTTACTGAAGCTTTTGATGACCCCAAGTCAGCGGAGTCAAGGGATGCAGCATGAGAAAAGCTGGGTAGGTGGGTACGTGAGTTTCAGAAAAACACCATGGGACCATACCTTACTAATGAACGGAATCGCAACTTGCTGTTTCCTAAAGCGGGTATGGAAGCTGTTATACCACAACCTCGACCTGAGATTCCGTGCGTCCAGATTGCCGTAGAATCGGAAGTCTCCGACGCATTTCAAGGCATGGACATCCATCAAGAGGAGAGGATGTCTGAAGTGTCCTCGGACACTGAGAAGGATCTTCTGAGGGAAGGTCACGAGGAAGAGTCTACGTTGACTCCTGAAGAAGACGAAGAAGTCGATTCGGAGTCCCTTCCATCGGTAGCGGCTCTGAAGCCGTTACCTTCAACATCTTCTACGTCTCCATCAGATAACATGAGACAGGCACTGGCCAACCTTATGGCGCTGATGGAGAGCCTTCGCAAACTAGGCGAGGAAAGGGAGGCGAAACTTGAGAGATAAATTGCTCATCTCTCCGCCTCCCGTGGGTCTCACAAAAGACTTAGGGTTCAAAACCTCCCAACCTGCTTTAAAAGTAATCCCTGGAGGTATGGTGAGTACATGCCAATCACTAATGGCAAACTCTTTATTTCAGAGAAGTTGGGAGCCGTCCCTATCGAGGATGTTCAGTTCTGGCCAAGCTTCAACGCTTACCCAAACTGCCTCATCTGTCTGAAGCTGGAACCAGCACTGAAGGAAGAAATGGAACCCAAGGAGGTCATTGTATTTGACCATGACAAGGCACAGGCTCTTTTGGCAAGTAGCCTGAAGCAGGTGGGTCATACTAACTCTAAGGTGTGAGCCCTCAGCAAGAAACATCCTGCCTTTCTTGCTCCAGCTTCAATAGCCTTCCCGTTTACATCAAAGGCTCTTAAAGCTGCCGTTAAGGCAATAGAGGCAGGCAAGCCTTGTCCTACACTCGATGAGTGTAGACATTTGTCATTAGCCCTGCCCATGGAGGATAAGGATTGGAAGGAAGTCCACCGTACCTTCTCAGTTGGGAAGTTGGAGGCAGATATCGCTGGATGTCAGTTCAACGAAAATCTCCCAAAGCTGTCTGACTTTCTCTTGCGTAGGAAGCAAGAATCGAAGGAAAGACTAGCGGCATCTCTATCCCTACAGAACTGTTTAGAGATGACTGCAGGCCTAAATAGTACCCCGCATATGGACATGGTCATAGCCAAGATGCACATGGCTATCTTGTTAAAGGATCTGTACGGCTTTATTAAAGCCAGAAGGGCATGTAGAGAGTTCGTGTTTGCTTCAGCAGCGGTAAAACACGAACCCAGGAATCTGATAGCTTCCAATATCTGGGGTAAGGACCTCTTCCCAAGTGAAGTGGTCAAGGAGGTACTTGAAAAGGCCGCCACGGAGAATAGAAACCTTCTCAAGAAGTGGGGCATGTCAGCTAAGGGAAGTCTTCTCCAGATGAGGGTCCCCAGCCTAAGAAGAAGACTAAGAGACCTAGATTACCCTCTCGACCTGCCAAACAACAACAACATCCCACAGTTACCATGACCGCGGTGTTCCAGGTGGTTGCTCTACCTCCAACCACTTACCAGATGGTACCTCAACAGCTGGTTGCCCAGTCACCAGCATTTAACGCTGCCTTTGAGAGGCAAACTACTACCTTTTGTCCCAAAGGTAGAGGCTCTAAATGGGGCTCCTCATAATAACCCCCCCCGAGGTAGGGGGGGGGGGTGGGGTAAGGGAGGACGCGGTCAGGGAGGTAAATCCTCCGGAAGACAGAAGCAATGAGATGGTTCAGGTAGGAGGGAGGCTCCAACAATTTCAGGATCATTGGACATTCGATCCGTGGGCCCACAGCCTAATCAAGAACAGATTTGGATCGAGCTGGAGCGAGGCTCCACCATCATTTCCTCAGTTCTTCCAACACTCCACCCTTGTACTGGAAGAATATACCCTAGAACTATTGAGCAAGCGGGTAATAAGGAGGGCAAAGTCCATCAACTTTCAGGGAAGGCTGTTTTATGTTCCCAAGAAGGATTCAGACAAACTCAGAGTCATTCTGGACTTGTCGCCACTCAACAGGTTCATGGAGAACAACAAGTTCAGGATGTTAACCCTTCAACACATGAGGACCCTACTACCAAAAGGGGCGTACACGGTCTCAATAGACCTTACAGATGCTTACTGGCATATTCCAGTCAATCGCCCTCTCTCCTCCGACGTAGGATTCAGGCTTCAAAAGAAAAAGTACGTCTCCAGAGCCCTGCCCTTCGGACGAAACATAGCCCCAAGGATTTTCTCGAAACTTGCAAACGCAGTCGTTCAATAACTACGCCTAGAAGGCGTTCAGGTAGCAGCATACCTGAACAACTGGCTGGTGTAGGCAGCATCCAGGACTGCTTGTATGCAAGCATCCAATAAAGTGATCCAGTTCCTTGAACATCTGGGATTCAAGATCAACTTCAAGAAGTCTCGACTCTCTCCGGCTCAAGAGTTTCAATGGCTGGGAATCCATTGGAACTTGAAGTCACACCGTCTCTCCATTCCCTCAGGGAAGAGGAGAGAGATTGCTGGATCTGTCAAAAGACTACTAAAGTCTGACAGGATCTCAAGATGCCAACAGGAGAGAGTACTGGGCTCTCTGCAGTTTGCATCAGTGACAGACCCAGTGCTAAAAGCACAACTAAAAGATGCGTCAGGAGTCTGGAAAAGATACGCATCAAACGCTCGAATAGATCTAAGAAGACCGATGCCGACCTTACTACAATCACTTCTCAAGCCATGGGCGAAGGACGAGAACCTGAAGAGAACCGTCCCTTGCAACCACCTCCACCATCAGTCACCCTCCACATGGATGCCTAGACGGAAAGATGGGGAGGTCACTCCCATCAATGGAAAGTACAAGGGACCTGGTCTTCTCTATTCAAGACCTTCCACATCAACATTTTAGAGGCCATGGCAGTCTTTTTGACGTTGAAGAAACTCTCCTCTTGCAGATCAGCCCACATCAGGCTGATCCTGGGCAGCGAAGTGATAATATGTCTGAATCGTCAAGGCTCGAGATCGCCCCAAATCAACCAAGTGATACTGGCCATCTTCCGCTTGGCGGAGAAGAGATGGCATTTGTCAGTAGTTCACCTTCAAGGGTTCCACAATGTGACAGCGGACGCTCTATCCACGCCAATAGAGTCAGAATGGTCCCTAGACGCAGACTCATTCTCCTTTATCTTGCATCAAGTCCCGGAACTGCAGATCGACCTCTTCACGACAAGCGACAACAAAAAACTACCTTGCTATGTAGGCCCATACGAGGACCCTCTAGCGGAGACGACGGACGCCATGTCCCTTGACTGGAACAGATGGAACCAGATTTACCTGTTCCCTCCGACCAATCTCTTAATGAAGGTCCTCAACAAGCTGAGATCCTTTCGGGGAACGGCAGCTCTAATGGCTCCCAATTGGCCAAGAGCAACTGGTTCCCTCTGGTATTGGAACTGAAGCTGAAGCTGGTCCCTCTTCCGGACTCAGCACTGTCTCAACAGGTCCAGAAGTCGACTATCTTTGCTTCATCACAGAGAACCCAAAACCTTCATATCATGATTTTCTCTTCCTAGCGGTACAGAAAAGACTTGGGATCTCAAAAGGCAGTATAAACTTCTTAGAAGAATACAAGTCTAAGTCAACTAGGAGACAATATGAATCGTCTCGGAAAAAGTGGGTTGCTTTTGTCAAAGCAAAAGGACCAAAAGAAATCTCAATGGACTTTTGTCTGTCCTTCTTTATCCACCTTCATAGTCAAGGCCTGGCAGCCAACACAATAACTACGTGTAAGTCGGCTCTGACTAGACCTCTGCTATATGCCTTCCAAGTAGACCTGTTGAATGAAATCTTCAACAAGATCCCTAAGGTGTGCGCTAGACTCAGGCCTGCAACCCCTCCGAAGCATATTTCATGGTCCTTGGACAAGGTCCTACACTATGCTTCAACAGTGAAGAATGAGAATGCTCTCTGAAGGACTTGACTCAAAAAGTCATTTTCCTGTTCGCTATAGCCTCGGGGGCTAGAGTTAGTGAAATAGTGGCCCTATCCAGAGATGAGGGCCATATTCAGTTCACAGAATTGGGAGGACTGAATCTTTTTCCTGATCCAACCTTTCTCGCTAAGAACGAGCTACCCACTAAGAGATGGGGTCCCTGGAGAATCTCCCCTCAGAAGGAAGATGTCTCGCTGTGTCCAGTGGAATGTCTAAAGGTCTATCTTCAAAGAACTTCAGACTTCAGCGGAAGACAGCTCTTTAAAGGAGAAACTTCAGGATCAAATTTATCCCTAAAGCAACTGAGGGCGAAGCTCACCTGCTTTATTCGCAGAGTGGATCCTGATAGTACACCCTCAAGTCATGATCCAAGGAAAATTGCTTCATCACTGAACTTCTTTCAGTATATGGACTTTGAGTGTCTTTGATCATACACTGGATGGAAGTCATCCAGAGTGTTCTACAAACATTATGCGAAGCAAGTGCATGAATTAGAGCATTACGTGGTGGCGGCAGGTAGTGTATTAAAATCTGTCGCCTAGTGCTGCGATGAATAGTGAATTGATTGGGACTATCAATTTTTTGGGTGGAGGTGTTGTCACCTCCCAGCGCAACACTTGTGAAGTGAGTGTCACCATGGGGACACTAAGGACTGTTCAAATTATTTCAGGTGGAGAAATATACAGATAACACTTGGGCCGTGTGTACTTTACACAGTGTTGATAATATTCAACATTACAGAAAACTGTATTAGGAAATTTATTAAATTTTCAATTTTATATGTGGCATTAACAAAATTTTTCCCTTTCAGGTGGAAACAAAAATTTTTCTGTATCATGTTGACTCGTATGCTTCTCATTACATATTAACAGATAGATTACACATGTTACTTTATGTTTTCATTTATTATCAATAAATGATTATCAATGTGTATTTGCATCTTATTTCGCCCCACATTTGATAAAAATAAAAGTATGCCAGAGTTTTTATATCCTAAATAAAACTGCATATATTTTATGTCTGGACATTACACATAGCTGATACATTTGTTCCTACACGAGATCCAAACAATATCTAGTGAGGCTATGTTCCAATACGTTATACGAACAGTGAAACTATTGTATAACTATCTGATGCTATATTCCAACATAATATACAAATTGTGAGACTCCTGTATATATAGTTGATGCTATGTTGTTCATACATTATATGCAAACCTTGAGACTCCTTTCCTATGCCTAGTATGACTCTTCCCTTCAGGGGCCAGGAAGCACTAACATTGTCTATGATTAGCAGTAATAATGTATAATGGTAACGTCATATGCCTCAATGGTCTGGATGACCATAGGAAAATTTATCCCAAGGTTGAAGCACCTATAAAATCCACAGATACAGTACTTTCTAGTAATTCTCTGGTAAACTTCCATCAGGACAATATGGCTTGAGCCCAAAAAACGGGTGAGATCGCCATGTCGTTTGATGGACCCGCCCTCCCAAAATTACTATACCTGTAGCACCATGCTTAATGCTATAAGGAATAAGCGCCATCTTGGATACAGCGCCATCTAAATACTCAATAGTAGTACGGGAGGAAGGGTAACCTTAATAACGGCTCCCCTTCTATTGTGCCACTTTTCCCCCTCGAAGCGTAAATGCTATTCGGGGTGAAGATTGCTATGTGTCGTATCAAGATCTACGTTCCCTGATTTATGCGACATCCTTAAGAGAAATTTTAAAGATATTCGCACCAGGAGTTAGAATTCTCGAGACCTAAAGGTAAATTCTCTGGGAATATGACTGTAGCCAAATATCCCTTAGAAAGCTACTTATAGGAACCTTCCATCAGGACGACATGGCTTATCACCCAAAAATCAATTTTTCTCTTCGCTCAAAATCTGTTTTTCGATGTATGAAAAAAATGTTCATGAAAAATCATTACGGGTGGTCCCTTTAACTGAACCGCAGAGAGAGAGAGAGAGAGAGAGAGAGAGAGAGAGAGAGAGAGAGAGAGAGAGAGAGAGAGGAGGGTTGAACTACCTAACAAACAATCATTCGCTTTGCCTGGGTAAATCTCATGCATGCAATCTCTGAAGAATTTTCTTCACTCTTCTTCTTCTTCATAGTTTATAGGTAGACGTGGTTGTTCGTGACGTCGCGGCAGGGAAAATGTGAGTGGTGATTCTTCCTTCAGCGAGTGTCTCGAGATAAATACTTTTGTATTCATCATTTTACCTTATTTATGTCAGAGATTCTCATCCTTCATTCCTTAGTGGCGTATTTATGAAATATCCTGAACTTTGACGGCGCACCAACTCTACAGCTAGTGTAATTATAACTATTATTATATAAGCCTGCTACATATTCAACTGACACAAAGGTATGAAATATGTAAGGCTACCAATGATATTAGTTCAAATGTGTGTACACATGGGTAATGGTTATGATAATAATAATAATAATAATAATAATAAAAATAATAATAATAATAATAATAATAATTTTTAAGTATGACTTGATAGGAAGTTTCTATTAACCATAATAATTACCTGGAACATAGATGAAGAATTGTTAGTAATTATTTCTCAGCTGATCCCATCTTTTGTCGTCAATTTTTCTTGGTGGGATTTAATGATACGTTGGTATTCTTAAAATACAAGTTTAATGCAACTTATGACTACATTGTTCTATGACAGCTGACTCCTAAGTGTGTGTGGAGCGTCATACACAATCTGACAAAACCAAAACATTTCTAAACAAAAGAGCATCACTCTGAGAAGACTTAAATCCTACTCCAGTACAAAACTATAAAGAATTAGATCCTATCTCTGAGGTAATCACCAAATGTTTGAATCCTAATACCAAAATAAATCATTACACTTATGTACAACGCATAACATGTTTTATTCATGCAATATGATGCAATGTTGCGCAATACCTGCAACACTTGAAATAATATAGTACATTATTACAATAATACATAACAATAATAATAATAATAATAATTGTTATTATTATTTTTTCTATTATTATATATGAATGAATTAATGAGCATATGGGAATGCTGTACAACATACATTCCTGCTGTAGATTAAACATACCTGATTAATGGGACACTTGCGCCTGTCTGGATTTGCATATCCTTTCGATGTTAGGAGGGACACTGGACATGCACATTTTCATTTCCTCTTCAACACTCTGCAATCTAGTCCTCTTCTTAGTTTTGATGTTTGTGAGTGTTGAAAATCCTAGATCACACAGATATGAGGTCGAGAACTGGAGCAATATTTTCTGGGCTTTTATGGCTGTATGAGGGTGTTCCTTTCCAATTCTTATCCAAAAGCTTTCTAGTGACATATCAAAGTACTCCAGTTTTAGTGTGCAGTCATTACTAAGAAGAATTTTCTTCACTTCTCTTCTTCTTCACAGTTTATAGGTAGACATTGTTATTGTTTGTGACGTCACGGCAGGGAAAATGTGAGTGTGGATTCTTCCCTAAGCGAGTGTCTCAAGATAAATACTTCTTTATTCATTATTTTACCTTAAGTATTTAGGTACTTTAAATCTTTCTTAATACAACTCAAGTCTGCTAGTCTAGGAGGTATGGTTGTCCACACACGTAAGCCCGACTTTCCAATTACCCTTTAGTTTCATTTTTGTTTTGTATGCCAGATATTTAGAGTTAGGATTAACTTTGTCCCCTAGAGTTGCATGATTTCTATATGTATTCTAAATAAGGGTATTGTTTAAAACTCACAAGTCACAAGTGTTTCAAGTCAGTCCTAAATTAGAGTTGGAACCTTAAGACCACTGGCCTACGCATTGAGATGCGCCTTTTTTTGGGAGGAAAGGCGGACACGGGCGACATGAACTCGACCTCACAAAGTTACAGGCCATGGTACTAAGCGGAACTGCCAAGCCAGGGTCAATAGGGCCCCGAATCAACCTCGTGCTCCCACGCTCCCCCACTAGCCTGTCCCCTTACACAATAACGGACCCATATTCCACAAAGGACGAGGATAAGCAGATACCTTGAGTGTTAGTGAGAAAGGCACCTAGTTCCACAGAAACCTCTGATCCAGTTTGGGGGCGAGTTGGAAGGGGCCATTGACTCTGCTAAACAAGTGCTGTAGGCCTAGTGAGGCAAAACTGAAGACCGCCACTCTCAGGACACGGGCGCCCAGGATATACCAAATTCTGTGTGTTCAATGAATGGCCATTCCCCCTTTAGAAAAGCATCTTTTTGTCTAATAAGTTGAGTTTAGGTAACTGGCATTACACATTTCTGGCTGCGTGCATGGAAATTAATGTACTTTTAATTTTTGGTCTGTTGGTAATTGCTTGAGGTCACTGACCACATGTTGGGACCTCGCAGCAGCCTACCACACAAGTTATTTATCAGAAGATTTTGATTTTATTTATTCCGTTTGAGGGTTAATCCCACGAGTTAATTATATTTGATATTTTCAATATTTTGTGTTGTAAACTCTGATTCTCTTCTCACTTAATTTTGCCTTGTGAATATATCATAATTGAGTTACTGATTCTCTTTTCACTTATTAATTTTGCCATGTGAATAAATCATAATTGAGCTATTGATTCTCTTTTCACTTATTAATTTTGCCATGTGAATAAATCATTACTGAGTTACTCTGATTCTCTTTTTTGATGTAATAAATTATTTGGAATAGATTACAAACTTTGGAATCTTTAACCCATTATATGAATTTTACCAATTTATACTATAGGACGAGTTAGAAGTACCCAAGATGTTGAGAGTAACCCATTGTAGATATAGGTAAGTTGGTATCAGCGAGAGTGTACGCTCTTTAACTTAGTTGTTTGAAGGTGAAGATCCCCATTTAACTTTACTTTATACTCCACTGCTCCCATTTTTGTTATTGTCTCTAATTACTCAACGTAAGATTCCTGTCCAGCATCTCACTGGGGTCCCTAGGATGGAGCCGAAACAGAGCCTAAGAGTGCAGATGACTATAGACCTGACAAAGCTTGAGTAGGCCATTAAATTACTTTTACTTTCACGTGTGGACTTCTCCGGCCTCTGGACAGTACAATTTCCTTTTTGCATTTAAGAGTGATGGTTAGTGAACTACGTCTGTAAAGTTATTAGCAGGGCGTTTGTGCCCTGAGTGTAAGTGTTCCTTATCGTCCCCTGTTGATCTTTGAGTAACTGACGTAGGGAGACATTTCTGGATGGATGCTAATTAATTCCTCTTCTTCAAGAATACTAAGTTGTGGTTTGCTTGAGGGATCATGGATGAAAGGATTTCTTATCCAATCATATTGATCAGCAGATATATTAGGGAAATATTTTTCAATGTTCAATTCTAGAATTTTAAGGTGTTCCTTGATGAGTGGAATAATGTCTGTATATTTAGTTTCAGCAGTCTTTTGAAACATATTGGCATTGCCATCACTCACGCTATCTTTCCAAAACCTTATTTTCACCAGCAAGCGTTTTATTTTGTCAGATGATGTTAACATATTCTCATTTTTCCCTTGCATACTAGTATTAACCTTGTTTAAATGTTCAAATATATCTGCCAGGTAGCATAACTTTGCGCTTCAAATTTCATCAGCCAGTAATTCACAAAATTCAGGTTTTTCCTGAGGAGTAAAGAAAACTATCATTTCCTGATGCAGCTCATGTACTCTCTACAACACTTTGCCTCTCGATAGCTACCTGACCTCTGTATGGAGGAGAAGGCCTTCGGGGGCAGATCCCATTTCTTCACAGAGAATAGAAAAAAGTCTTGTCTGCTTTTTATGAAGTTTACCATTTCTACAACACTTTCAAGCACAAACTTTAATTCCTGTCCAATTGTCTTTTCAATAAGATTTTCACAATGTAAGAAACAATGTGTTGTAATCATGTGGGGGTCTTCTTTCTGCGCTAATGACACAAAACCTTTAACTAATCCCACCATAGATGGACAACTATCTGTGCAAATTCCCACACATAATTTCCATGTCAGTCCCATTTCTTTCAAATATTCTGCTACTGAGGAGAATCTGTCATGTCCTGAAGTTTGCACAAGTTCTTTGCAGCACAAAAATTGTTCAGTTATTTTATCATCAGCAATACATCTAATAAACACTAGTAATTGGGATTTGCCTCCAATATCAGTTGACTCGTCTGCTTGCAGAGCAAAAATTTTATCTATCATAAGCTCACTGACAGCCTTTTCAATGTCAGACGACACATCCTTGATTCGTTTACTAATAGTGTCGTCCGAGAGAGGTGTTTCTTTTTTTTACTTCTTTTTCAGCCTCATCACCAAACAAAGTTTTCACTACAGCACAACAAGTTGGAAGAAAATTTGACTCTGCAACTGAATGAGGTTTCATATGTTTTGCCGTCTGCTCTGCCACTAAATATCTTGCTCTCTGTATTTTATTTGCTACATTAACTTTTTTCTCAAAGCTAAGTCTTTGCTGTTTGTTATCTTTCAAAAGTCTTTTAAAGTAATCCATAGGTTTCTGAAAGTGGTGCTTATGTTTTGTTGTTAAATGGCTTTTCATTTTCATAGGAGTCACACATTCATTTGACAGTACAATGCCGCAAACAATGCACTTTGGTCTTGGACTAAACTCATCATCACAGCAAGTAAACCCAATTTCTAGATAACTCTCGTTATACAAGCGAAATGATTTACTGAGGATGTCCTTGCTGCTATGTGTACGTTCTGAGGCCACCCTTAGACCTGACGAACTAGACAAGGTTTCAGCTATTACTTCACTTTCCCTGCTTAGACCTGCACAAATAATCTCACTTTGAAGCGTCACTTCATTTTCCCCTATCGGATATGAACAAGAAGGCTGGCTTTCAGTAGTTAATCTTGCTTCATTTTCAGCATCTTCTACATGTATGCCTTGTGAATCATTAACAAATTTCAATCCATCTCTGCTGCTGTCAGTGTCAACAAGACGCTTGCATTTTCTTAAAACTTTTCCATTTTTTGCAAGGTTCAGTCTTATTACCGCCACTGTAATAACATACACAACGGTCAAAGATACAATGTTACTGACTGATACTCTCCTCCCAGGCAGCTAGGATGAACGTTGATAGAAGGGAATGGACTGAGTACCTAGCCACGGTACAGACGAGAGGCTTACGTGTATAGTACTCGTATTATTTTTTAAAGGGAATATGTTCTTCACACTCACACACATAATCATGCATACATACACACATGCATGCAGACACACACACACTATATACACACACACACATATATATATATATATATATATATATATATATATATATATGTATATATAAATTTATGTATATTATACACCGATCCATGAAATTTTCACGGAGCACTTTAGGGATAGTTGTGGCGCAGTAGGGTGCTGCGGCGCACAGGTTGAGAATCACTGATTTAGGTACTTTAAATTTCTCTAATACAACTCAAGTCTGCTAGTCTAGGAGGTATGATTGTCCACACACTTACTAATTACCTTTTAGTTTCATTTTTTTTTGTATGCCAGATGTTTAGAGTTAGGATTATCTTTGTCCCCTCGAGTTGCAAGATTTCTCCTTGTATTCTAAATAAGCGTATTGCTTAAAACTCACAAGTCACAAGTGTTTCAAGCCTGTCCTAAATTAGAGATGGCACCTCAAGACCACTGGCGTACACACTGAGATGCGCTTTTGTTGAGAAGGAAGTCAGACGCGAGCAACCTGAACCCGACTTCGCAAAATTACAGGCCACGGTGCTAAACACAACTGCCAGGGTCAATTGCCCCTTAGTCAACTTTGTGCTCCCACTCTTCCCCACTAGCCTGTCCCCTTGCACAATAACGGATCCAGATTCCACAAAGGAAGAAGATAAGCTGATACCTTGAGAGTTATTAAGGAAAAACATCCCGTTCCTCAGAAACCTCTGATCAAGACTGGGGACGAGTAGGAAGAGGCCATTGATTCCGCTAAACAACTGCAGTAGGCCTAGTGAAGTAAAACTGAAGACCGCCATTCTCAGGACATGGGTGCCCAGGATAAGAAATCTTGTGAGTTTAATTAATGGCCATTCCCCCCTTTAGATAAGCTTCTCTTTGTCTCATAAGTTAAGTTTAGGTAACGTTCGGGCATTACACTTTTCAGGCTGTGTGCATGGGAATGAATGTACTTTTACTTTTTTGCGTGTTGGTAATTGCTTGAGGTCACTGGCCACATGTTGGGATCTCACAGCAGCCTACCGCATAAATTATTTACCATAAGATTTTAATCTTATTTATTCCGTTTGAGGGTTAATCCCACATGTTCATTCAATTTATCAATTTCAATGTTTTGTGTTGTAAATTATGGTTAATATTTCACTTATTAGTTTTGCCATTTGAATGAATCATTATTGAGTTACTCAGATTCTCTTCTTTACTGTAATAAATTATTTAGAATAGATTACAAACATTGGTATCTTTAACCTCATTATTTGAATTGTTCCGTCAGATATTGATTCCCAAACCGCTAAGAAGACAGGTGATCACCGTAGCCCATAAGACAGGACACATGGGAATAAGAAAGATGACGATGAAGATAATGAAACACTTTTTCTGGCCTGGCATGCAGAAGGAAGTGAGCCAGTTTTACCGTGCATATCACGTTTGCCAGATGGCCTAACGAGTACATCAAGAAAGCTCTTTTACACTCAATTGAAATACGAGGAGAACCCTTCAGCAAGGTAATGATCGACATTGTGGGACCGTTA
>NC_090748.1:65460921-65470921 GCF_036898095.1 Palaemon carinicauda
TATATATATATATATATATATATATATATATATACACATACACACACACACACACACACATATATATATATATATATATATATATATATATATATATGTATGTATATATCTATCTACATATATATATATATATATATATATATATATATATATATATATATATATATATATATATATATACTGTATATAGCACAAGGACAGCCACAAATATACATGGACTTCACCATGCGGCAATAACAAAATTCAAATAGATCACATAGCCATTAAAAAAGAGAGAAGGAGGATTCTGAGAAATGTGAGACGCTAAAGAGGTGCAGATATTGGTAGTGATCACCAGTTCTTCATTGCCACAATGAAATTAAAACTGAAAGCACCAAACAGAAAGGTAGATAGACTACCTCGGTTTGATACAATAAAGCTTTTAGAAGATGAGCACAGAGAAACCTTTGCAATTGAATGTAGGAATTATTCTGCAGTCTCAGAGACTTTAAGAGACGGAGAGCAGACAATTAACGAAGAAATGTGTGATATCAAGAACATATATCAGTCAGTTGGTAGTGAATTTTTAGGACATATAGCTACAAGGAAGAAGCCATGGATATCAAATGATACTTGGGATATTATAAAAAGTAGACAAAGACAGAAATTGATTGTTGAAATTTTTCGAGGAAGTAATGAAAATTTCAAGGTAGAGCATGCTAAGTATTCCAGTATTGATAGTGAAGTCAAAAGAAAAGCCAGAAATGACTGGAGAGAATATTTAGACAGTAAAGCAGATGAGGCTGACAAAGGCAGGAATTTAGGGATTGGCTATGGTATAAGAATTGCTCATAGAATTATTATTGAAATCTCCACGGGGGCCAAGAAGAAGAAGAAGCATATACCCATCCGAAAGAGTGATGGATTGTGTTATAGCAACCAAAGATGAAGAAAGGTAACGTTAGATGGAACACTTTAGTGAGGTCATGAATAGGCGATATGAAGGGAATAATTTGATTGATATACCGGAAACCGAGGAAGACCTTGATGTGCCCATGAATGAATTCAATGTCTTTGAAGTCTAAGCTATTCTTGATAAACTCAAGAGATGGAAAGCTTCTGGATATAATGGAATAACTGCTGAGATGATTTTGGCCGAAAATGAAGTGACTCCCAGAATATCTACAAGATTATTTTGTAGAATGTGGCTTGAAGAAGCAAAACCTGATGAATGGAGCTAAGGGTGTTGGTGAAAATGGCAAAAAAGGGAGATTTGACTGATATCAATAATTACAGAGGCATCACACTTACGTCAGTTATCATGAAAATACATATAGTGTTTATTCTACAGAGGCTAAAGAGAAAGATTGATGAAAAGCTGTATGACGAATAAGCGGTATTTAGAAAAAGTAGAAGTTATACTGAAAATTTTTTCCTGTTAAGACATGTTGTACAGCAATGTGTAGAATATAGGAATCCACTGTTGATGGCATTTGTGGACTATGGAAGAACCTTTGATAGTGTGCATCGGCCAATTTTACTATGAGTGTTGCGTTATTATGGAGTTCCTTTTGAATATGTAAATTTGATTAAGACTGTTCATGAGCATAGTAAGTGCAAAGTTAATGTTAGTGGAGTCCTATCAAATGAATTTCCAGTGAACAGTGGAGTACTCCAAGGGAATGTGTTGTCACCTATGCTGTTTATCCTCCTCATGGATTTTGTAATGCATAGAACAATAGGAGATGGTGAAGAATGATTCGACTTGACTGGTAATAGGAAATTAGGTGACCTTGAGTATGCTGATGATGCTGTCTTTATTAGCAGAACGCCACAGGATTTGCAATGATTGCTTACCAGACTGCATGAATTACCTCAGGTGGTTGGGCTCAAGATAAATAGAAGAAAGACAGAGATGATGAGAACGGAATATGCAATGGAAGATAAAATATCATAAGGTAGAATCATTTAAATGTTTAGGAACTATGATTAATACAAGGTCTTTAGGATTCTAATTTAATGAAAGATTGTTAAAAGCATACCAGACCATGGCTAGGTTAAATAAAATTTGAAAATCAAATCACCTGAAATTACACATAAAAATCTAGCTTTATATCAGTTTAGTGAGATCGGTGTTACTGTATGGACATGAGTCGTGATATAACAATGAAACAATCTCCAATAGATTTAGTAGATTTAAGAACAAAGCCCTCAGAAGAATATTGGGAGTTAAATGGCAGGACAGTATTAGAAAGGAAAATATAAGAGATTACTCGAGTGCCATATGTGGATGAGATCATGGTGAGGGGCAGATGGAGATGGTTTGATCATGCTCTGTGCACTCCCTAAGAGAGATTAGTTCACCAAACTTTCAACTGGGCTCCACAAGGAAGACCCAGACCTACAGGGCTGAGGACTATGAAGTGTGAAGTATGAGATGACGATTGGAGAAGTATTAATTTAAAAGCTCAAGAGAGAGATGACTGGGAAAATCTAACTAAGGCCCTTTGTCAATAGACGTAGGAGGAGATGATGATGATGACAATATATATATATATATATATATATATGAATGTATATATATATATATATATATATATATATATATATATATATATATATATGAATGTATATATACAGTACCCGTCATAAAGAATTGCCGAATTTAAAAAAGGCAAATCATTTTGACGCAAATCGGTCGACCCCGTAATTACGGGTAAAAAATCGCCTGGGACAAATTGACTAATTGGCTACTCAAGTAGAGCTTCCGTCGCTACGTGCCTGCTACCAGACTTCAGGCAGTGCTCTCTGTGGTCTTGCCAGGTGCGGTTGTGTGTTCTTGCCTGTCGCAGCAGGTCCCCTTTTACCGTCGCATTTTTCTGTGTTCAGTGTTTCTATTCGTGTTTGTAGTATGTCTACAGGGTATACCTCCATTGAAAATCGTGCTCGAGTGATACAGCTTCACGAGGAAGGATTGAAAACAGGTGTGATTAGTGCGAAAACCGGTGTAAAGCCCTGAACGATCCGGAACATTCTGAAAAAATACCGCGAGCTTGGAAGCAAGGAGGTACCGAAGGCAGACACGAGTCCCGGTAGGCCGAAGATTATTAGCCCGAGGGGTTTAAGGGTCCTTGCTAGGGATATCAAAACCAATCCCACCCTTACAGCCCGTCAGCTTAAGGCTGAAAATCCAGACGCTGTTGCTGGTGCGTCTGTAAGAACTGTTCAGCGGCGCTTACAAAAAGACCTCAATTACTCGAAAGTTAAGGCGCGAAGGAAGCCACTTATAACCGCCAAACAAAAGAGGGATCGGCTTGCTTTTGCTAAATCCCATAAAGATTGGGACCTCGAAAAGTGGAGGAAAGTCTTGTGGAGCGACGAGGCATCTTTCTTTGTGGGGGACACAAAGGGAAAGAGTGTTTGGCGCAAGCCAACATCCGATCCACTCGACCCTAAGTACCTCGCCACGAGTGTTAAGTTCCCTGCGTATGTTATGGTCTGGGGTTGTTTTGGGTATGGAGGCAAGGGATCTTTAGTGTTTTTGCCTAATCATGAGTCGGTGAATAAAGATTCTTATTATACCTTGCTAAACGAACATTTAGAAGACTCGTTTGAGAAAAGTAATACGTGTGTGTTTCAGCAAGATGGCGCCCCTGCTCATACCGCTAAGCAAAACATAAATTGGTTAAAAGATTGCGGAATTGAGTTTATTAGTGACTGGCCCGGGAATTCTCAAGACATTACCCCATTGAGAATTTATGGGCCATCATTAAAAGACAATTACAGGACGTAAATACGTCATCCATTGAGAAATTGACCGCGGAGCTACAGCGCGCTTGGGACAACCTGGACCCGTCCCTCCTACAATCATTAGCAGATTCCCTCCCCAAGAGATTAAAGGAGGTGCGGAAACGTCGTGGCATGCCCATCAAGTACTAGGGCAGGGGTTGGTGAGTGTTAACCATTAATTCCAATGTATTTACTTTATTAGTTGTTTTTTCCTGAATATTTTCCCGTGCGTAAACTGTTTTTTCCCCTGAAATCTCCTACGCGGCAAATCTCTATGACGGGCACTGTATATATATATATATATATATATATATATATATATATATATATATATGTATATATATATATATATATATATATATATATATATGTATATATATATATATATATATATGTATATAATTTAGTATAATTGTATATGTAAATATTATGTTAAATGTTTATATATATTCATATATATACGGTATATACACACACACACACATATATATATATATATGTGTGTGTGTGTATATGTGACCCGATCTAGGTCGTATTAAGGGGGGTTCACACTTCACATCTTGGGGGAAACAAAGATAGAGAAAATCCATTCTATAGTTAACACAATTTGAGAGGGAAGGTCATGCACAAATAATAGCCGAGTTGATCGTTTTATACATGCTGTATTATCTTAAGTTTACAAGGGCTGCCCTTAATTATGATTACGTTACGTTACTAAGAAAAAGCCCTCAGAAAAATGGTACTCGTTCGGCACGCATGGTGGCACCCGTGACCTCTCTGTAGGTCTACCAAAACCAGACAGCCACTCTAGGCCGTTTTCCCCTCGCCCATAGATGGGCATCGCGATGCCTGATCAATGATTGGTTGTTTTGACCCGAAAGTCTCATGAGAACCAATAGGGAGAGATTTTTGGGACGCTAACCTTTAACGAACATTTTTGAGTGCCCAAGCCACGCCGATAACGACATTTTTCCATAGTGCCATATCGTAACCGTCTTTCCTTTAACAAAGAAGAAAAATCTGTTGACACTCACTCATCCCACTCAGTAACAACCTGACTGTGATTAGCTCACCACTCCCTTCCCAAATTTTACGTCCCGTAAAATTCACACTTATCAGATTTTTTTCTCAAAACAATTTTTTTTTCTCTCTCTTTTTTTTATGAAACTTTTCTAATCCTTGTTTTTTTTTTTTTTCCACTAGATGTTGCCTCTGAGTACCACCCTCTTCGGGAGCATGCAAACATTAAAATTAAATACCTAAATCAAAATCACAGGACCGGTTGGCGTGTTACAATTGCAAGTTACACAAAGATGAATATCACGCCCACAATAGATCATACAGAAACCCAAAATCAGGGTTTAATACATCATCACCGAAATTTGGAGCACAAAATCAGAAAAATAATAATGTTTCAAATGCAATAAAATTTCATAAGGACCAACAAATCATCACATACACAAAATAAAAAAAATGATAAAAAATAAGAGAAATCAAAATGAATAACTTACAATCCCAGCACTCTTTGATACATTTACCATTATAAGAAAACCATTTCTAACACATCCGTGACACTGCAATAAAGAGGAAACTCAAACAGTGAATAATAATAAAAAGAAAACCATACTTATTAATAACCGAGCAATATTAATTCTCCCGAAAAACAAAAACATAAGTAATGATGTTCAATTTTCAACCCATGATTAACAATTACCTGTAATAGCACTGAAATTCTTTAAATACAGTACAACAAAATGGAAAAACATACATAAAAGCATTGGTAAAAGCAAAATAAGTATCAACATAGGGTAACGAAATTTGAATTAATTCCAACATAAACATAAATGCAACAAAAAATGTCTCGGTTATCTGTCACCACACCGAAATATATATATATATATATATATATATATATATATATATATATATATATATATATATATATATATATATATATATATTTTTAACCAGCACAACAAAATGGAAAAACATACATAAAACCATTGGTAATAGCAAAATTGGTACCAACACAAAATAACGAAATTTGAATTATTTCCAACATAACATAAATGCAACAGAAATTTCTCAGTATGATAAATGATATACTCGTGATATGCTTAGAACAAAACCAAAAAAAAAAACGAAACAAAATTTAAAACGTCTTTTCACAAAACACTCGGAATGAACATACGTAAAAGAAACCTGATTTTTATGACCTCAATCACCTCGTGGTAGGCATTATCTCAAGGCCCATGTCCTCTCGCACTCTCTCGTGCTTGAAGGACGGCACGGACACATGCTTGTGCCTCCTCCTCACCTTCCTCCCGCAGGTAGCCCGCGGTAAGGGGGTACCTACTCACTTAACTACTTGCTACTTAGGGGAGTAGACCTAGGACGTCAATACGCCCTTCATTAAACTTAAAAGGTGTTACCGACCATGTTCCGGCCATTGGTACCACATGCTTGTGGTTACTCATTGAGTTACACACATGACACTTATCGATAAACCTAACTCCTTAAAAATACTGACACTCTTGCCATCCTTAAGGGAACTTTCTATACCCACATGCCACGCATAAGGTCTTACATCAATTACACAGATGACTTTGTCTACCAAAGGGGAAGGAAAAACAACGTTAGATCAAATTCCGTCTTCAATGAAGAACGCATACTTTTACATGCGCAAAAAATCCGGGAAATTTGATCTCCTACCTCATTCGCGCACTCATTCGCGGGACATCACTCACAGTCACGGGGCATGCATTCCCTCTCTCTTTCTCCGTAGTCGTCAAGATCTTCCCGTTTTCTATGCGCTCCATCCACAGGTCTACTTGAACCTAATTTCTTTCGTTGTCGTTCCTTCTGCTTTACGTAGATCTATTACATCTGTTCTTCGTCGTAGGGTCACTGAGCCCGTGTGTGGGCTCTGGCCGTATTCCGCACCATACACTCCTGCGTTTTGCTGGCATCCGTAACGAGCGGTTCTTCACCCTCGTTACACACATGATTCCACTTCTATTCCAAGACGGGAATAGCATTCCGACTTCCATGATCGGGAGCGGTGGTGAGGGGTTGCTGCTCCACCCCTCCTCCACCTTATACTCTCCCTGGGAAGACGCACTACCACTCGCTGGTAGGTGGGCATCCCCTACTGCTCACTGGGGAAGCGTCAAGCTCCCCTCCCCCACACTCTGGGGCAAAGATGGCTGGCTGACTCCTTGGCACTCCCGTTCCCAGTCCTTGCGCTCTGACGGACGGCCCGAGGGACCGTTGGTCCCCTTCCCGCGTTGTCTTCCCCTTCCTGCGTCGTCTTCCCCTCCCTCTCGTTGGTACAGGGGAAACATGATTTCTTCTGCCAACGCCGTTTTCCTTTTAAACAGCTTTCAGATCGTAGTTTGTGGCCTGACATCCATATCACTACCGCTGGTCATCGTAGGGCCATAAAGGCCGTAGGTGGCCATCTGTTAGTACCACCACACAGTTCCAACAACCGCCAGTCGCCACATCCTACCTCTCTGACCTCTGCCTCTTCGAGGTTCTCTTCTACAAGCGCCTCATCCTTGGTATGTTGTTGATGCCTTTTGGGTGCCGGGCTGCCTCGATGGTTGTGTATCTGCTATCATGTGCGTTGAGAAACTTTTCACCGAGTGTCGGGCATACAAGAGCAACAGAATTCATTTCATCCCTCTCTCTCTCCGTCACCTCCACTCGACGTCGAACTTCTCGTGTTAACCATTGTCACTAATCTCTTTTGTTTCCACATTTTCAAAAATCTCACGTCGGCTAAAATCACTTAGCACAGACGTTAATCGTTAATATTATTATTATTACTACCCCACACCTGACACCATTTAATATGACCCGATCTAGGTCGTATTAAGGGGGGCTCACACTTCACATCTTGGGGGAAACAAAGATAGAGAAAATCCATTCTATAGTTAACACAATTTGAGAGGGAAGGTCATGCACAAATAATAGCCGAGTTGATCGTTTTATACATGCTGTATTATCTTAAGTTTACAAGGGCTGCCCTTAATTATGATTACGTTACGTTACTAAGAAAAAGCCCTCAGAAAAATGGTACTCGTTCGGCACGCATGGTGGCACCCGTGACCTCTCTGTAGGTCTACCAAAACCAGACTGCCACTCTAGGCCGTTTTCCCCTCGCCCATAGATGGGCATCGCGATGCCTGATCAATGATTGGTTGTTTTGACCCGAAAGTCTCATGAGAACCAATAGGGAGAGATTTTTGGGACGCTAACCTTTAACGAACATTTTTGAGTGCCCAAGCCACGCCGATAACGACATTTTTCCATAGTGCCATATCGTAACCGTCTTTCCTTTAACAAAGAAGAAAAATCTGTTGACACTCACTCATCCCACTCAGTAACAACCTGACTGTGATTAGCTCATATGTATATGTATATATATATACATATATATATATATATATATATATATATATATATATATATATATATATATATATATATATATCAACACACATATAAAGTATATATATATACACATATATGTAAATATCACCCACGAACGGCATTTAATACCGAATTCTATCTTGGGAAAATATATCCACTTGGAATTCATTTTATGGTAACAGCTTCTAGCCGGGTGGAGATTCGAACCCCCACCTGTGCGGCTTGAAACTATGCCTACAGTGACTCTACCGAGTGAGCTATCAAGAGAGACTAAAAGTTTATGACAAATCTCCGTACATATTCCTATCGAATTTAGGAATCTGTTCATAGACTTGAAATAAACCTATCTCGACCATGATAGCTGAATCGTGAGTTTGTAACACGTGGTTATTTTAAATGAACATATATCACAAGCACACGTGATTTCAATCAATGTAAATATCACCCACGAACGGCATTTAATACCGAATTCTATCTTGGGAAAATATATCCACTTGGAATTCATTTTATGGTAACAGCTTCTGGCCGGGTGGAGATTCGAACCCCCACCTGTGCGGCTTGAAACTATGCCTACAGTGACTCTACCGAGTGAGCTATCAAGAGAGACTAAAAGTTTATGACAAATCTCCGTACATATTCCTATCGAATTTAGGAATCTGTTCATAGACTTGAAATAAACCTATCTCGACCATGATAGCTGAATCGTGAGTTTGTAACACGTGGTTATTTTAAATGAACATATATCACAAGCACACGTGATTTCAATCAATGTAAATATCACCCACGAACGGCATTTAATACCGAATTCTATCTTGGGAAAATATATCCACTTGGAATTCATTTTATGGTAACAGCTTCTGGCCGGGTGGAGATTCGAACCCCCACCTGTGCGGCTTGAAACTATGCCTACAGTGACTCTACCGAGTGAGCTATCAAGAGAGACTAAAAGTTTATGACAAATCTCCGTACATATTCCTATCGAATTTAGGAATCTGTTCATAGACTTGAAATAAACCTATCTCGACCATGATAGCTGAATCGTGAGTTTGTAACACGTGGTGATATTTACATTGATTGAAATCACGTGTGCTTGTGATATATGTTCATTTAAAATAACCACGTGTTACAAACTCACGATTCAGCTATCATGGTCGAGATAGGTTTATTTCAAGTCTATGAACAGATTCCTAAATTCGATAGGAATATGTACGGAGATTTGTCATAAACTTTTAGTCTCTCTTGATAGCTCACTCGGTAGAGTCACTGTAGGCATAGTTTCAAGCCGCACAGGTGGGGGTTCGAATCTCCACCCGGCCAGAAACTGTTACCATAAAATGAATTCCAAGTGGATATATTTTCCCAAGATAGAATTCGGTATTAAATGCCGTTCGTGGGTGATATTTACATTGATTGAAATCACGTGTGCTTGTGATATATGTTCATTTAAAATAACCACGTGTTACAAACTCACGATTCAGCTATCATGGTCGAGATAGGTTTATTTCAAGTCTATGAACAGATTCCTAAATTCGATAGGAATATGTACGGAGATTTGTCATAAACTTTTAGTCTCTCTTGATAGCTCACTCGGTAGAGTCACTGTAGGCATAGTTTCAAGCCGCACAGGTGGGGGTTCGAATCTCCACCCGGCCAGAAGCTGTTACCATAAAATGAATTCCAAGTGGATATATTTTCCCAAGATAGAATTCGGTATTAAATGCCGTTCGTGGGTGATATTTACATTGATTGAAATCACGTGTGCTTGTGATATATGTTCATACACATATATATACAT
>NC_090748.1:65475921-65485921 GCF_036898095.1 Palaemon carinicauda
AAGCGTCACATGCCTCTGCTCTAATCTCCTCTGCTCTGAGGTCGCCATACTCTACTTCACCATGCGTTGCACCTTACCAGAAGACAGAATGAGGAGATTATCTTTTGAGTCTAGTGTGAATAGGTTGAGGAAACTCTGTACTGCCTTGATGACCTTCTCAGTATTTCTTTGACTCATATCAAGTTTGTTGGTTTTATATATTTCATGACTCATTGATTGTTTCACTTATGCTAGATTCAACATGGATTTGACAAATTAAGGCCTTGGGTTTTTTGTTCTGACCCATCTATGATATGCTTCTGGGTTTGGGAGTATGCATGTGATGTCACTACCACTGCATCCACGAGGCGTAGTATGTCGCATGAAAGTTTATTCCACTATTTTATCTACATCTGAGCAGTCTCCTGGAATGAAAGAATTTGTAATTATAGTGAGCCCCTTATAGCATTCTCTGTGATAACCTTGATGAGACAATAACTTGTCAGGATTAATCTTGATAAAAGTAATTTTGTAATAATGATAATTCTAATAACTTTTAAAATAGTAATAATATTAATAATTTCATTAATAATAATTTTATTAATATTTATAATAAAAAGATTACACTTACTTTTTAATTTCCAGAAGGTTAGCAAGTGCTTCCTCTGCCTCTTCTTCGGAAGGGAATAGTTTAATTTCACCATACATGTGTTTTCAATCCTGGCACATGAAGTACACACACTGAACTCCGGCACAGTGTTGCCAAACTAGCGGGAATCCCGCTAGTTCTGGCGGAATCAAAATTTGATTTGCGGGTTTTAAACCGTTGCTGCGGCTAGCGGGAAATCTGGCGGGATTTCAAAATATTTCATTCATAATACAGTAATTTTCTTACGACTGTTTAGGGACTTATTATAATTAATGAAATTTTAGAATTTAAATGGGTTCAAGATACTTTTATCCTAAATAAATATATAGAGAGAATAAGAAAAGTGTACTCAGAACCTTGGAGGGTAAAATAAATGGGTTCCATTATCAGGTCGCGACTTTTTATACCAGCATGTTATACATGTCAGCAATCTAGCCGTCAACTCACTCTCTCTCTCTCTCTCTCTCTCTCTCTCTCTCTCTCTCTCTCTCTCTCTCTCTCTCTCTCTCTCTCACAACTGTTCAAGTGTTAAACGAGAATACTGACTAGTGAGCAAGTGAGCAAAACCAATTAAACTATGACCCTTGAGTGAGAAGTTCCATTAAAAGAAGCAAACAACTTTGATTACCCTTATGAAAGATACATACGTTAACACTTTTGGAATTATATTGAACATAACAACTCTGACGAAATACTTAGTGAATCTCTTAAGGCGTGAGGCATCACTTAAAACAGTTTATCAGCAGGTTACTAGTGGAATGGTCTGTGCTATCTAATTTTCATTTTTGAATTGTGTTTCCCTCCGTTCTGTAGTAATGGCTCCAAATTACCCCCAGTCTTATAGGAAAATCTGGGAAAGTTTTCCTTTATTGAAGGACTGGTTGAAGCCAGTTGAAAATAGTAGAAGAAGGGCATATTGCATTTTTTGTAAAACTGAAATGGCTGCCAAACTGAGTGACTTACGTAGCCATGCTCGCACTACTAAACATGTAAGAGCAGCTCAGCCGTTTTCAAGTGCACGACAGTCAAAAATAAAATTCACAAATATAGACCATTCCCTGAAATATGCAACTAACGAGGCTGAAGGACAATTAGCATTATTTATTGCAGAACACACGGCATTTTTAACTACCGACCATGTTGTTGAAGTTAGTAGGAAGGCTTTTCGTGACAGTAAACAAGCACCACATGTAAAAATGCACAGAACGAAGTGTAAAGAAATGCTAGTGAATGTGTTAGGACCTCATTTTAACCAGTGCTTGAGAGAAGATATTGGTGATGCTAAATATAGTTTAATAATTGACGAATCTACAGACATAAGCGTTGTCAAATTACTTGGAGTTGTTATTAGGTATTTCAGCCAAAAGTTGCAGAAAATAATATCAACACACTTGGGTCTTGTTGAAATTGAATCTGGAACAGCAGCGAGCATTGTATGTGCTATCAAGAAACTTCTCGAAGATGTTGATCTTAACCCAAAGAAACTACTTGGCGTTGGGGTTGACAATGCAAGTGTGAATACTGGTTTGAATAATGGTGTATGCGAATTGTTGAAAAGGGAATTTGGCCTGCCTAAATTATTCATGATAAGGTGTGTTTGTCACTCTATTCAGTTAGCTGTATCACATTCAGTAGCGGAAACTCTGCCAAGAAATCTTGATTTTCTTGTAAAAGAGACATACAACTGGTTTGGGCATTCGTCTAAAAGGCAGTTGATGTACAAACAGCTGTTTGCTACAATTAATGACGGTAAACAGCCTCTTCAAATACCAAGAGTATGTGATACGAGATGGCTTTCCATTGAACCAGCGGTAACACGTATTTTATCTCAATGGGATGAGTTAAAGCTTCATTTTGAAATTACAAGGTCTTCGGAAAAATGTTACACTGCTGAATCATTGTTTGATATGTACAGCGATCCTGTTAATAAATTATACCTCCTGTTCATGCGTCCCATTTTGCAAGAAACTCAACGGACAATGAAAACATTTCAAGGTGAAAACACAGATCCAATGAAACTTCTGCTTGACCTGTCGAATCTAATCATTTCATTAAGCAAGAAAGTAACAATCCCCACAGCCAGAGTTAATCCATTAACGACCGATATCTCCTCTTACATAGATCCTGGAGCATACATGGGGTATGAATTTGAAAAGGTTTGCAGGGAATCTCAAATTGCAATTGAGGTTCAAGGAAACATTCGCCAGCGTTGCATATCATTTGTGGTCAAGTTATGCAGCGAATTAAGAAATAGACTTCCAGATAACTTTGAGGCATTACGGAAAATATCTCGTTTTTCTGTTCATGAGTGTTTAAATCAAGTCAAAGATCCTATTACTGAAATTGCAGAGATATTTGGCTGTGATTATCAAAACATTGAAAAAGTGGAAAATCAGTGGCGCAACTTAACAATAGTGCAGTGGCAAGAAAAGAAATCAACAGCAAAGTTTTGGATCGAAGTAGGAAACTACCGAGATGCATCAGATTGTAATCCATTTCAGGAATTGCATGAAATAGCAATTGGCATCTTATCATTACCACACTCAAATGCCGAGGTTGAGAGACTATTTAGCCAACACAACATTATTAAAAACAAATTGAGAAATAGATTGAGTCTGAAATCAGTGAATTCAGTTCTTGCTATTAGGAATGGCCTTAAAAGGTTGGAGAAAAACTGCCATACATATGATATTCCTAAAACCGTCTTAGAAAAAATAGGCACGATGGCTGCATATAGTGTATCATATTCAGGTTCTTCAAACTCGACATCTCCAGTCACTGCATTTTCAACTTTAGTAGAGGATGACGATGATCTATTTTTGTTTTCTTTACAAGAATAGATTAAATCTAAGGATACGAAAGGATCTCTGGATATATATGCACAATTTCGAAGTAAAAACAAGTAAGTCAAATTATTTTATTAAAATTAAATTTCCATGCATTTTCATAACATTTGAAAAATCTAGCGGTTTCTGGCCTGAAAATGCGGGTTTTGAAGGCTTGTCTGGCGGGTTTTAGTTCGTCACATTTGGCAACCCTGCTCCGGCATGATGTAAAGGTGTTTAGTTCTCCTCTGTTTCTTGGAGGGCCCGCCAGACGTAGAATCAGCCTGTCACTGTCTGACATACTTCACAATCTCAATTCTCTTCTACCACCTGAAAAAAAAGTTGAAATCAAGTCAGATCATTTTAAAAGACATGATTTGAAATTAGGCACAAATTTTCTGCCTCTTAGATTGAAGGTGAATTTCTTAAAAAAAGTAAATGATAGGTGACTAAAAAGTTTACCAATGGTTTCCTTAACCTAAAAAACATAAATTTAGATACCGAGATTATGTATAATTCCGTGGTATTTAGAATCAGAGATATGATGACATACATCGTTTTATATATCGCTTCAGAACAGCTATCACAGATGAGGGTACATATGAAAATACGTAAAGATTACACACTGTATCCCAGTTTATATACTGTACTTTAACTACTACGATTTGCATAAAAGGAATAAATTTCAAGGCTTTAAAAATAAGTTTCGTTCTGTCATGGGGGGGGGGGGGGGTTGCATGGAGGCCCCTCTAAGCTGGTGGTTGGACGAGTTTTGTTATGAAAGTGTCAATTTAAAATACAGTGAAATACTATCTAGAAAAAACATAGAAGCTATTAGAGATGAACTAACATAAAAAAAGCTAATAATATACATAAAGACTAGATATAAAAAGAAAATTATGCTAATTTCAATTTTATGCTGACAATTGCCAAGGTAAAGTTTGGTACGCTGTCTTACAATATAATTTTTCTAGTGTTTTATCTTATAAGCTTAATGAAAATGACATTGGATCCTTGGAAGAAGAATAAAACAGAAACTGGTCTTCAAAATCTTCAAAATAAAACAGAAAGCTGGGTTTAGATGACCTTCCAGTAAAATCTTATCTAAAAAACTTCGAGCTTTATTGAATTGAATATAGAGCAAAAGAAAATTTAAGGTCACAGCGTTCTCATATAATAACTATTAAAAAAGGAAAGGGATAGAAAAAGACTTGAAAAACTGGAGGCTCATAACTTTACTTTGTGTTAGCTGTTCAGTGGCAAATGTATTCTAAATACATTATAAGTTTTGACAGATTTGGCTCTGGTGAAAACTTCATATACTTATTTGTAATGTTGCATACATATATAAGAAGAGCAATGATGACTAATAATTCACTTGGTAGATCTTCCCCATGACTAGTTTAGGTAGACAGAGTTGTTCTTTGAGTATGATACTATGTGCTGTTCATCAAGAACCTTTCTATGCTGCTATCAAAGAAAGTAGTTTTACAGTGGCTCTGATTTTGCCTGAATGTTGGACCACCAAGACTATTGGAGAAAAAGATGAAAATAGCATCACCAATACACAAGAGGACAGTTTATAGAATATACAAAAAATCCCTTTCAAGGTGCAACCAAAAGGGAAAAGAAAAGTGGCCAGTGAAATGGCAAAAAAGGCAAACTGAATGGGATGTTTAAGAAAATTTTTCTCTGTAATGATTATTAAATCACTCACAGACTTAATTTGAGAATATCTTGTTAAAAATTGAGCTTCAGGCTAGTCTTCCTGATGGCAGCATCTATTAATACTAGTTTACTACCTAAATATGGTATACTTCTCATACAAAGCAAAACTTTTGCTTATATGACAAGTAAAGGAGTCTATAAATATCTATTTGGAGGAAGACATGAATTGATAAGAAGAATGTGGGCTCCGTGTATTTGATTGCTTTCGTCGACAAAAAAAACAGGCCTCCTAACGTATTTCTGTTTCCCAAGAATGAAGAGATACGGACAAAGAAATATCTCTAAATGTATAGCATCTTGCTATAGTTATCTTCTTATATAATAGAACTTGGTGATAAAAGTGTAACTAATCCTAACGTTCTTATTTCTACAAATTTATTAAATTAGAGCAAGAGTTAACAGTGAAAGACAAGTATCTCATATTCACTTTAATAGATATATGCTACAAAGATATAGTTTTTAATCAAGTAGATTACCTATGCTTCATGTAAAAATGAACATTATATGTACTAAATGCAATATTAAGGAAAATGCTCTACATGCCTTTTATTTCTGACAAAGCACCAGACTTCGTTTCTTATTTGGTGTTAGAGTTTATTAATAATATATATAGGTTTCACGAATCAAATAATATTACATTTATACATTTGGCTTTCATTTTGTAAGAAAATAATTACCTAATTTTTAATAGCAGTGGTGGTGTCCCCTAACAATTAAGGCCTTTCGATGGAACAAATTAACGATTTCTTTTTTTTTTTTTTTTTTTTGGTAAAAAGTACCCGAAGCATCCTGCTAATTTACGGTAATGAATAAATTTACATAAAAACAAAATAAATCACTCGAAATATTAAGTCTGAACAAAGCTTAGATTAAGGCAAAATTGTTACAATATGAAAATTATACAATCACTTGTTTCACTTGAAATTAAATCTAAATACAATATTTAAGTTTGATACTTAATGAAAATAGATAACCAGACCACGATAGAAGTACCTTTCCCCTTTACAAAAACCCGTCATACCAAAACTTTTAAATTTCACTGAACACTTTTAAAACAATACACTGGGATGAATATGAGAGAGAGAGAGAGAGAGAGAGAGAGAGAGAGAGAGAGAGAGATGACTATGACTTAAGTCTGGGATTCTCTATCTGATCTATGCAACCCTGGAGTCGCCTTTATATGAAACTTACCTATTTCCAGAAGAATCCAGGTCCAAGCGAGATCTGGAACCGTGGGGGGTTGACCTAAGGGCATAAGGGTTATCAACTAGATAAAAAATGTCAAGAGACAATCCGGGTTTTTAGGCACTCTCACACATACCAACGCATGGCGCGATGACTCTCTGACAGCTAGCTCTGCCCACCATTTGCCCCAAAATAAAAAATAAAAAAATAACATTCTAACACTGGGATTTTCGGGAAATTCCAAAGCACATAGCACAATATAAAAATTGTGTATTTTCTCTCAAACATGACGCAATACGTCATAAAAATGTGAAAACATTTACATAAGCCCTTGTTCTTATCTTGTATGGTCACATAACTCTCTCAAACAATTTACATAAGACTTTGTAACAATAATACATGAAATAAAAAGTAAATTCGTAGAAATAACGTATATTTACGTATACTGACTTGAATGAAGAATACAATGAAATTAACGATGAAAGTCTCACGTATTTTACATACAAATCTTAAATCTACACTAGAGGAACTCATCTTAAGAGCTGGCTATTCACTTCTTCAATGCACAAATGAAATATATAAATAAATCATGAATAAACTATTGTATTTACTCTACACTAGACCAGCTTCGTAAGAATATATATAGTACTTGGGCATGTTACTTTACGTTTAAAATGAATAGGGTAGCATTAAAATCTCGAAGACAGTTTTTCTCTAGGCGGACTGTCTTCCAGGTAGTTTTCAGAATAACATGAAAAATGCATTTAAGTTTTTCCATTTATTATTTGGTGTTGACACGTGTTTCGAGTCTCCTTCAGTACTACATTTAAATATGGAATTTCACTTTAATATGAAGGCCTTGATGGTGAAAATTTTGATACAAAAATATATGGAAACTCCGAAACCAATTAACAAAAATTGATAAATGAAAACTTTGATATATAAAGATGAAAAATTAAAGGTAAATTTTTAAATACATAAACGATTTTCTACAATGCCTCTCAGAATATCATGAAGCTTACGATTCCACTTTTTTTTGCAGCCAGACTGATCTCGGACTTGATTCTTTTTGGAGAGCCGTCTATCCTTAAGACAAACTGCGGTCTCGATGCTCCTGCAGTTTCTCTGCAATGAAATAGTTTCTACACCTCATCCATTTTGATTTCCTTCTTTGTTATCTACATACTTCCCATCAAAAGCAAATCATAATTTAGATTGGTATGATATTTTGCATGACGATCTTATATTTATAAAAACCACGTGACTGTCAACATTCGAAAGTCTAGGTTCAGAGCTCATGAAGGAAACCAACACAAGAATTGGATGTCACAAATAAGGCGTTGCTCTTTCTATAGATCAGGTGTTCAGCTTTGAACATGAACTTATAAGGGACGCAATGGAACCAGTAGTGGAAGAATTTAAAAAAAAAAAAAAAAAAAAAACTGACCGTAAGAGAATAATAATAGGACGCCAAATGGGGACCTTATGTACAATCATCTTGCTTTTAAGGATTCACATAACCAGTGTCTGGAGGCAGCGAATCTGTTAGAAAAGGCATGAATTAATTATATAAGTTAGGATTCTACACAAGCTATGTAAAGCTTGCTTATTCCTCTTTTCTCGGAAGTTCTACTGCTTTCGTTGTCATTGTATTTCATAAACAACAAGATTATTCATTACACTACTAAGATCACTTATCAAGATAACATGCTCGGGTAATGAAAAGATTTCAATGTCTGACAACCTATTAGTTTTTAGTTTTGTATATATAACGAAAAATATGAATTCTGTGTAAATTCAATAGAATAAAAAGCACATTTATGTAAACTGAGTTTAATTACATGACCTATCCACCGACCCTCTTCTAATATGTATGTACCCTAGGGTCTTTAAGAGCTCTTCGTTTTCTTTGAGTGTTAGGTTAGAAAAGATAGAAATGTTTCTAATGACAAAAGAAGAGAGAGAGAGAGAGAGAGAGAGAGAGAGAGAGAGAGAGAGAGAGAGAGAGAGAGGAGAGAGAGAGAGAGAGATAGAGAGAGAGAGAGGAGAGAGAGAGAGAGAGAGAGAGAGAGAGAGAGAGATTCATAATTTGTACATCAAAAGTTTTACACTTTAAAATTAAGTGATCAGCATAATTGAACGACGAAACTTCATGAAAAAGTTGAATAGAAAAGTTAGTGGTTTTAGATATTTTCAAAATAAGTAATAAGGCACGTGGAAGAGTCTCTTAGGGCTATGTCCTCTTTTAATTGAGGAGGTAAAAAAAGTTAAAACTTTAATTTATGCAATTGAAAGGAACTTTACCGGGGAGATGGGTGTAGATAGTCTACCATAAAACAAAAGTTTTCATGTATATATTATCTATGTAAAGACATTTATTGTACAATATTCTGTAGAGCAAACACTTCTTCACATTCGTTATAAAACACACTCAATTCTTTTTAAATCTTTCCATTTTGCCCATCCTTTCAATTCTTACTTCATTGACATATTTTATTATGCTTCTTCCCTTTAAATTAAAGGTTATTTGTATGTGGCAGTGCAAGCGACAGGTAAAATAATTGTCGAACAATCTTGGGGACCAAGTATATACACATAATATGATCAAAAGTCAACTTACTTCCCATCCAATCTATGACCAGAAAGGACAAGAAGGTTGTGAACAGTAATGAAACAATCGTGTTATGAGCAAAGTACAAATTTCCGGGTTTCAGATATAGAGGCGCTAAAACAATCGTGTCATAAGCAAATTACAAATTTCTGGGTCTTAGATTGCAAGGTTCTGAAACAATCGTGTCATGAACAAAGTACATATTTTAGGGTTTTAGATTGCAAGTTTCTGAAACACTTGTGTCATGAGCAAAGTAAAAATTCCAGGGTCTCAGATTATAAATGTTCTGAAACCATAATGCCATGAGCAAAGTACAAATTTCAGATTGCGAGGCTCTGAAACAGTCGTGTCATGAGGTAAGTACAAATTTCAGGGGTTTCAGATTGCGAGAGGCTCTGAAACAATCATGTCATGAGCAAAGAACAAATCTGAGGGTCTCAGATTGCAAGGTTCTGAAACAAACATGTTATGAACAAAGTACAAATTTCAGGATCTTAGATTACGAGGCTATGAAATAAGAGTGTCATGATCAAAGTACAAATTTCAGGGTCTCTGATTGCGAGGCTCTGAAACAATCATGTCATGAGCCAAGTACAAATATTAGGATCTCAGATTGCAAGGTTCTCAAACAATCATGTCATGAGCAAAGTACAAGTTTTAGGGTCTCAGATTGCAAAGTTCTGAAACAATCATGTCAAGAGTAAAGCAAAAATTTCAGGATCTCAGATTGCATGGCGCTGAAACAATCGTGTCATGAGCAAAGTCGAAATTTCAGGGTCTCAGATTGTAGGGCTCTGAATCAATCGTGTCATGCACAAAGAACAAATTTCAGGATCTCAGGTTGTGAGGCTCTGAAACAATCGTATCATGATCAAAGTAAAAATTTCAGTGTCTCAGATTGAGATGCTCGGAAACAATTGAGTCATGTGCAAAGTACATATTTCAGGATCTCATATTGCAAGGGTCTGAAACAATCGTATCAAGAGAAAAATAAAAATTTCAGGGCCTCAGATTGTGAGGCTA
>NC_090748.1:65490921-65493421 GCF_036898095.1 Palaemon carinicauda
TTAAGAATTAACTTTTTATTTCATGTATTTGCTACGAAGTCTTATGTAATCTGTACTGTTAAGAATGTTATATGATCCATACGGGATATGAACAAAGGCGTATGTAAATGTTTTTTAGATATTTATGATATATTGCGTCATGTTTGTGAGAAAATACGGAATTCTTATATTTGCCGCGTGTTTTGGAAGGTTCTCGAAAACCCCAAAGAGAGAGTTGCCTGAAATCAAGGTTTGTCCCCGAATTTCTATCTAGTTGATAACTCTGGCAGCGATGAAGTCCGGCCCCCAAGCCACGAGAATAATCTATTAAAATATTTGAGAAGTTGCTAAATTCAATATATATGTGCCCCCAAGGGGTGCATAGCAGCAGAAGAGAAATAGCCGTCCTGTGAAAGAGCCAAAGTTAATCCCTCACTCTCTCTCTAGTACCTATAGTGTGTCCTCTCCTCCTCTCCTATGTGATTTTGTGCCCCAGCGTATAACATGTGATAAAACGTTGCTGCAAATTATCCAGGTGATTTTAAATTTATTATGTTGAGGTGAGTGTTGGTATTGTGTAAATCTTTGTAACTGGCCTAAGGAGAGTTATGTAGATACATGAAGTTAGTAAGTTTATCAGTTACTTTATAAGTTTAAGCATTAGAGCGTAATTATTTCTTTTGTCTCAGTCTAAGGTTTTATTAAGTTTAATATTTCAAGTCAAGTGATTATGTAATTTTCAGAGCGTACCAATTTTTTTTAATCTAAGTTTTGTTCAGACTTAATATTTTGAGTGATTTTTTTTATGTAACTTCTTTTAAAGTATTGTAATTCATATAGAATACATTTATTTTTGTAAAGAGTGTATTATTTCAATTTGAATAATTCTTAAGAAAAATTACCTAATTTTGTTTTGGGTGTACTTAAGAGACTTTTGAATATTCAGTGTTTTATATATTGCTGTCTGGGAATTATATAATTGTTTCAGCGTTCGGGTATTGATATTTTCAAGCGTAAGAGATTTAATGTAAAAATAAACAGGTGAGTTTGGAACTTGAGAAGGTTGTGTAGCTTGTCAGCGTAATATATGTAATATTATATATATATATATATGTGTGTGTATATATATACATACATATATGTATATATATATATATATATATATATATATATATATATATATATATATATATATGTATATATGTATATAAAATCTAATTTTGTTACTGTTCTTAAAATATTTTACTTAGATTGTTTATTACTTCTTTTTAGTTTATTTCCTTACTTTCTTTCCTCACTGGGCTATTTTTTCCATGTTGGAGCCCTTGGGATTATAGCATCTTGCTTTTCCAACTAAGGTTATAACTTAGCGTGTAATAATAACATTAATATACATATATGTATGTATATGTGGAAATATATCAGCATATGTTTATGTTCTTGTATATATGCAAGAATGTGTAAGTGTATTTAGGTGTATATTTTTATGTTTACGATTGTTTTCATTACATTTATGTATATGTAGATATGTATATTTTCACTCATCTTCCTCTTCACTGTTTTAACCTAAATCTCACAGGGCCAGTTACAAAAAATGATATAATACCAGTACTTACAATAACACAATACATTTGTAATCACATTCAATGGATTTATCATTCCTGAACACACTACACATGATATATATTTGGATAGAAATCTTTAATCACGTTTGAGTGGGCACACACTTGATGCACTTGAGAGGAGAGAGGATGTTGGCTCTTTCACAGGGACAGGCTAGATCTCTTCTGCAGCTTACGATTTCCTAGGGGCTCATATATATTGACTTAAACTTCTACATGATTCTAAATAGATCATTCTCATGGCTTGTGAGCAAGGCCTAGCGGTGTTAGGTTACCAACAGAGATAATTAAATGGGAACAAACCTTGCTTGCGAGATAACCCTCTCTCAGCTAACTCCGTCCACCTCCCTCCTCGGAACAATAAAAACAATATAAAACTAACTCTGGGGTTTTCAAGAACATTCTAACCACGTACAAATATAAACATGATATAATACTTCGTAAACATGACGTATGTGTCATACAGCATACCTAATTGAGATTACATAAGACTTCATAACAAAATACGTGAAATAAGTTAATTCTTAAAAAATAACATAAATTCACACACACTGACTTGAATGAAAAATACAATGAAATGAATGACGAAAGTCTCATGAAATTTTACATACAATTACTTGAACCTACATGAGAGGAACTCACCTTATGAGCTGGCTATACATCTCATAAATACACAAATGAAGTACATGAATAATGAATTTAATCTATACTAGACCAGCTTCGTAAGAATATATATATATATATATATATATATATATATACATATATATATAAATAAATATATATATATATATATATATATATATATATATATAAATATATATATATATATATATATATATATATATAAGTACAGACACACACACACACACATATATATATATATATATATATATATA
>NC_090748.1:65495921-65553421 GCF_036898095.1 Palaemon carinicauda
GAAATTTGATGGGATGATTGGCCATGATCCGAGGACAATTTAATTATAAATTGGGAGTGATTGGGTCAAAAGTCATGCCATATTAACGAAAAGGTTAAAAACGCCTTTTTGCCATATCGTGTTTAATTTTGATCTGATTTGCATGAAAAAGAAAAACAAACCTAGTACCAACGTGCATAAATCAGTCGCCTATCTTGTTATATACAACATGATATAGTGATGTTATTATCATTGCTATCGGGTGTGGGTCAAATGTCAATGGGGTCAATGAACTTGCTGAAAGTGAGGGTTTTGCCATTGTTATCCAACTTGGAGGGGGCGAAGGTATGCGCTCACCCGAGAGCCCGTTCTATTTATTATTATTATTATTATTATTATTATTATTATTATTATTATCAATTGCTAAGCTACAACCCAAGTTGGAAAAGCAGGATACTATAAGCCCAGAGGCCCCAACAGGGAAAATAACCTAGTGAGGAAAGGAAACAAGGAAAAATAAAATATCTTAAGAACAGTAACAACATTGAAATAAATATTTCCTATATAAACTATAAATACTTTAACAAAACAAGAGGAAGAGAAATTAGATAGAATAGTGTGCCCGAGTGTACCTTTACGCAAGAGAACTCTAACTCAAGACGGTGGAAGACCATGGTTCAGAAGCTATGGCACTACCCAGGAGTAGAGAACAATGATTTTATTTTGGAGTGTCCTTTTCCTAGAATAGCTTCTTACCATAGCTAAATAGTCTCTTCTATCGTTACCAAGAGGAAAGTATCCACTTAACAATTACAGTGCAGTAGTTAACCCCTTGGGTGAAGAAGAATTGTTTGGTAATATCAGTGTTGTCAGGTGTACGATGACAGAGAAGAATCTGTAAAGAATAGGCCAGACTATTTGGTGTATGTGAAGGCAAAGGGAAGAACCGTAACCAGAGAGAAGGATCCAATGTAGTACTTTCTGGCCAGTCAAAGGACCCCCATAACTCTCTAAGAGCGGTAGTATCACAACGGACGGCTGGTGCCCTGGCCAACCTAATGCCTATACGGGGAAGAGTCAAAACTAAAGGGAAGATAAGATACATATTGTAAAAAAGAAACATGATTGATATATAAATACTTATAAACAGATCAACAGAGAAATGGATGTAAATTGGTGCCTGATGTTGTCTATCTTTTAGTTTACTTAGTGATATGTTTTTAACTATATATATATATATATATATATATATATATATATATATATATATATATATATATATATATGTATATATATATATATATATATATATATATATATATATATATATATATATATATACTTACATATTCAACGTTTTATGTGTTTATCATTTTATAAAACGTAAATTTTCTGCCTTATTCAATCCTGCGTTAATGGCCAACGCGTCTGCTCCGTTCTCTTTATGAGTGCATGATTTTGACTTTCTTTCTGTTATAAGGTTGATTTACACGGCTCTTTCACCAGCGAGTTTTACCTATCATCCCGACCAACCAGCTGACCCAATTGTTAGCATTTAATTCAAATGAGGGTCATTGGGATTTAGTTTTGGTCTGTTTAAGATAGATTTTGTCTTTATTTAGAACAAAAACGAAAAGAAAACCACTGTGTCGTGTGTGGTAGGTATTGTCTTGTGATTTAAAACAAAAAGAAAATCTAAAGGAATAATGAAGGCTGTATTCTTTTAGTATAACAATTTTCTCGATTGGCTTCGTAAACTACAGTATTTTATGTTATAAATGAAAAAGATTCTGACAACACGTGTCTGTTAAAGCAACGTCTTTATTAGCATCAAAAGTAATAATAATAGTGAAATATTCTGACCATTTCTAATATATATATGTTATACTGAGGTTTCCAAAAAATCTGGAATTACACTCGAGTAATGCTCGGTGCATATCTCATCGTACATTTCTTTTTCATACCTCTCTCTCTCTCTCTCTCTCTCTCTCTCTCTCTCTCTCTCTCTCTCTCTCTCTCTCTCTCTCTCTCTCTCTTTCTCTCTCTCTCCAACACATGATAAATTATTTATTGCATGAAAAGTTCTTCCTTTTGGTTCCTCTTAGTTGTTATCATCCTTATCTTTCTTATAATTAGGCCAATGATTTCTTGACCTCAACAATAATTGTTTCCATCTTTTTCTTTTATATCTGTATATCAATTTATGTTTATTTCTCTGATGATATTTTTAGCTTTATTGATATAATATTCTCATCACTATTTAAAATGTTATCCTTATGTTATATTTATGCATTCTTGTGCCTGGGGTATATTACTAATTTCAGAAATATTTATTAGTTTACACAGTGATTGTGTGGTCTTCTAGGATATTCTGTGACACAAAATATGAGTGAACATTTTCTCCGTCTAACCAGCGAGAGAGAGGATGAAGCCTTCTGGGGGGTAATTTAAATGGCTTTCCGTGATGAGATTTTAGTTAGATGATTCTTATAAGACATTTCCGGAATACGCACACCCACATACATATTCAGACGTGAATATACTGCATATACAAATATATGAGAGAGGAAATTACTGAGAAATTATATGACTAAGATTGAGACAATGAAAGTAATGTAAATGAGGAAGTTACACAAATGTTAATATGCTGTAGGTGGTGTAAGAATGGAAATGATTTACTCGTGCATGTACAGTATGTTGAAGGAAATCTAACGAGTCATGAAAATATGAGATCAAAGTATAGGCGAGTCATAGAAAGAGATTGCAAAGAGAGATAACAAGACGTATAGGTATTATGTCCAGTATTATGCATTTGATGTAGTTTTCAATGGTGAAGAGCCTTGAGTTACCCATTTATAATCAGATGGACTAGTTGGTCAGTGTTCAATCACATTACATGGGTTTAAAGGTTTAAAAGCCGCGTAGAAATGGCAGAGGCAAGCAGGACAATGCCTCAGAGACTGACCATATAAACATATGATCAGCGCCCAAGCCCCCTCTCCACCCAAGCTAGGACCAGTAAGGGCCAGGAAATGGCTGCTGATGACTCAGCAGGTAAACCTATAGGCTCCCTGAAACCCCCATTCTTAGCTCACAAGGATGGTGAGGTAGCAGACAGACACTACGGAAACTATCGAGTTTGAGCAGTACTCGAATCCCAGTCAGGCGAGCGCCAGACAGAGACGCTTCCAATAGGCCACCATGTAATCCATGCGTACATCAACACTTTTTCCTTTGATGACCTCACCTTCCAAAGATAGGTTTACATTTGTAGGTCTCCAAATCTCATAATAATCATCATAATACTCAAGTGACTGATAATGTAGGCAATAGTTTTAACCGAGCATAGCAACGACTTGTTATCATCATTCGCAAAAAAAAAAAAAAGTACTCTAGCAAACAATATTCTTTTTCTCAGGAGTTAATCACCGGTACTTGATAGGTCATTACCTTCGTCAGTGTCACACTTTCTTGAGAGATAACTTTCAAATTTTGTTAATAGGTTAAGGGTGTTTTTCTGGGACATACACCTTTTATGTAGCACAATGTAATGTCTACCAAAGGGTGTAGGCAGTGTTCCTTCGCCATAGATGAATGCAAATTGCATTTCAATTTGCATTCGTCTCCTCTGAACTTTTCTTACAAAGCTCTCCAACTTCTTGAACTTCACGTACATCAATATTTTCCTAAATGTCAAAAAAAAAGTTTTGGTGGAGCATTGAATATAACGCAAGCTACGTTGAAATGATAATAATAATAATAATAATAATAATGATAATAATAATAATAATAATAATAATAATAATAATAATAATAATAATAATAATAACATTATTATTATTATTATTATTATCATTATTACTTGCTAAGCTATAACCCTAGTTAGAAAAGTGGGATGCTATGAGCCCAGAAGCCCCAACAGGGAAAATAGCCAAATGAGGAAAGGAAACAAGGAAAAATAAAATATTTCAAGAACAGCAACACCATTAAAATGAATATTTCCTCTATGAATTATAAAACCTTTAACAAAACACGAAGAATAAAAATTAGATATAATAGTGGGTTCGAGTATACCCTCAAGAAAGAGAACTCAAACCCAAGACAGTGGAAGACCATGGTACAGAGGCTATGGCACTACCCAGGACTAGAGAACAATGTTTTGATTTTGGAGTGTCCTTCTCCTAGAAGAGCTACTTACCATAACTAAGGAGTCTATTCTACCCTTACCAAGAGGAAAGTAGCCACTGAACATTTACATTGCAGTAGTTAACCCCTTGGGTGAAGAAGAATTGTTTGGTAACGTCAGGGTTGTCAGGTGTATGAGGACAGAGGAGAATCTGTAAAGAATAGGTCAGAATATTCAGTTATGTGTAGGCAAAGGGAAAGTGAACCGTATCCAGAGAGAAGGACCCAATGTCGTATTGTCTGGCCCAGTCAAAGGACTCCATAACTCTCTAGCGGTAGTATTTCAACGGGTTGCTGGTGCCCTGGCCAACCTACTACCGATTACCTAATACTACTACTACTACTTCTACTACTACTACTACTTCTACTACTACAACTATTATTATCATTATTATCATAAATACTTGGCAGGCTACAACCCTAGTTGGAAAAGCAGAATGCTATAAGCCCGGGGCTCCAACATGGAATATAGTCCACTGAGGAAAGGAAACAAGGAAAATTAGAAATATCTTACGAACAGAAACAACATTGAAATAAATATTTATTAAATAAACTATAAAAACTTTAACAAAACCAGAGGAAGAGAAATAAGATAGAATAGTGTGCCTGATTGTACCCTCAAGCAAGAGAACTCTAACCCAAGACAGTGGAAGATCATGTTACAGAGGCTATAGCACTACCAAAGACTAGAGAACAATGCTTTCATTTTGGAGTGTCTTTCTCCTAAAAGAGCTGCTGACCATAGCTAAAGAGTCTCTTGTACCCTCACCAAGAGAAAGTAGCCACTGAACAATTACAGTGCAGTAGTTAACCCCTTAGACGAAGAAGAATTGTTCGATAATCACAGTGTTGTCAGGTGTATGAGGACAGAGGAGAATCTGTAAAGAATAGGCCAGACTATTCGGAGTATGTGTAGGCAAAGGGAAAGTGAATCGTAACCAGAAAGAAGGATCCAATGTAGTACTGTTTGACCAGTTAAAGGATCCCATAACTCTCTAGCGGTAGTATCTCAACGGGTGGCTGGTTCCCTGGCCAACCTACTACTACTACTACTACCAATACTACTACTACTACTAATAATAATAATGATAATAATAATATTCAGATGAACACAAAAGTTAAGAAAATATGAAACTAGGGTTAGTGTTTTCAGTAATCTACCGTTTGATGTATTTCTCTCTTTTACTGTTTTCATCACATTTGAATTACTTAATTTGCCCGCCGAGTTGGAAGACTTCCTTAACCCGTGGAAGGGATTCTGTAATTAAATCTGTTAATAGTGAAGAACAGCAAAGGAAATATTATTAATTTTACTCATTTTTTTGTGGGGTCCAATATCATATGAATTTAATGATTTTTTCTTTTAACTTTTGCCATTTGTTGGGTAATGATTAAATCTTTTTCGAGATAACTACAAAAACAAGTACAATATTTCAGTTTTTAATTTCGTGTCTCGCCTCTGTTATATTCATGAAATTGAAATGTGAGGAGCAGATTAAAAGTCATTTCTGGCTCTGAACCGTAAAATCTCTTGAATTACCTGCTAATATTCTTAGCTATCAAGTATATGAAAGTGTAATGTAATGCTTCCTTTAAAATTTGTTTGTGATGGTCAAAAGTGCTGGGCGATGACCTAAATAAATATTTTGTTTGTAAGATTTTCTTGTGGTTTTTGTTTCGACGGCTAATCTATAAACACTTTTATGTTTTAGTCACTTTTACTATTCTATTTGTATACTTCTGTTTGAAGAAGATGGATGCTTATATTTTTTACATACACACACATATATATACAGTATATATATATACATATATATATACATATATATATGTATATATATACATATATATATATATATATATATATATATATATATATATGTATATGTATGCATATATGTATATATACAGTATATATATATATATATATATATATATATATATACTGTATATATACATACATATATATATATATATATGTATATATACAGTATATATATATATATATATATATATATATATATATACATATATATATATATATATATATATGTATATATATATACATATATATATATATATATATATATATATATATATATATGTATATGTATGCATGTATGTATATATACAGTATATATAAATATATATATATATATATATATATATATATATATACTGTATATATACATACATATATATATATATATATATATATATATATATATATATATGTATATATACAGTATATATATATGTATATATATATATATATATTTATATATATATATATATATATATATGTATATATATATATATATATATATATATATATATATATATATATATATATATATATATATATATATATATATATATATATATACGCATTGATAGGTGATTGACTATCTCTGGACCAATCTCTTTAGGAATAGGTTTGAATCCCCGTCGGATGTAATGTATTCCCAAAGTAGAGTGGATTTGGTATGATAGCATGAAGAGATATTTGGGATTTTATATTTGAAATCATTATAATGCAACGCTCCCTATCCGGATAGTGCCCTTTTCCTTGTTATAAAACGAGCATTGGTTTGATAGTTTATTTTTGCGGTAATCGTAAATTTATCATTCGTTGTCGAATCAAAAATTGTTTGTCACGAATCATAGGAAGTCAGACTGATAATTCCCATACGTCAAATGAAAACGTTCGAGATACTAGGATATTTATCTTAATATGATTTTTCCTTCATTGTTATATATATTTGTTTTGTTTTTATCTTTAATATATTTTTGTTTTCACAGTAAAATTCTCGTCAGTTTTATTTTGTTTATAGAATCATTGACGTATTTTGACACTGTCCGTTAGAGTATTCCAATCTATTGCCGACAAGTTGGGAGTTGTTTGAACGCAGACATGAAGGATAATTTATGCTTCACTGACACCCTTAGATTTACAGTAAAATCTTGTATTTGAGAAAAAATTAATTTGCTATACCGTACAAACATAACTTATAATTTTGAGAAACAAAAAAAAAAAAAAATAATTTTCCTCCACATACCTGAAAGTTGTTGGTTTGAAAACACACTGAAAATCACTAGTGTTTACTTTGACAAAATTCAAATATTACAGAATGCCTTATCCATTTCATCGTATCTGTGCAAGAGATTCGTTATTTACATGCAACGAGAAAAACGCTTCTTATTAGTTTCGACACTCTTGGTTCGGTACTCAGTAAGTTTGATTAAAAAATAAATATTTGCTACAGAAAAGCTTTAGTTTGGCCTGGCTGAGAATTAATTTCCTTTTTTTTTAATCAGAAATGCATTCCTTTGTTATTAAATGCTACTTAGGCCTATATCTAATTTGATACTCCAATTTTCTACGTTCAGTCGTAGAAAAATATAATTTTAGTTTGATTATGAATGGAATATTTACTTGATGTTACTCTAGGAAATATTATCTCCTTTCTAACACAAATTGCAATTTCATGTTTAGATTTAAATCCTACTTTCATTAATTTAAAAAAACAAAGTTTTACATATTTAGTCAAGGAAACCTGTTTTTGTATATTTCTATTTCAAACTAGACACACTAATGTTTCATTTTATTTGGATTTATTTTCTTTCATTTATATTAATTATGATTACTTTGACACAAAGAAGAGAATGTCCTGATCTGTAAGGATATTCTAAAATGAATATCTTTGTAGCAGAAAACTGAGCCACCTTAATGCTCAAAGCATCTGGTCTAAATAGCATTACAAAAAGGTATTACAGTTGTTTTATATTTTCTTCCATAAAGTCATTTACCTTTATTTACGAAAAAAATTTCCTTACCTTTTAAATGCTCTAAGGATATTTAGATCACTGAAGAGTCCTCTTCAGTTGTTAAAACCACATATACAGAACTTTGAAATTGTTTGTATCCTATCTTTTATTTGAGGCCTATCTTGCAATATTGTCTTCACCAAAAAAGTGTTTTCTTCTGTTATGAAACACAAGGTCTGGGATTGCTTTAGTATAAGGACACTACTTTTTTCCCAAAGTTGATGGTAACATTTTATTTTACCTATTCGTACACTCACATAATAATGACTTTCTTCGTTTGTTTTCTTTTCCTGAGATTATTTTTTTCAGAAGAAAATATCAATTTAGTTTCCCGGGTTTTCATATTGAATCATCGTTCTAAGGATTGAATCATTATGTATGCATAGATTCTGACACCGAGGCAAGAATTGTTAATATAAAGCAATTATGAAAGAAAATTTTACCAGGAACTCTTCACCCCACCTTTTTTTTGCCAAGCTACAACTCTAGTTGGAAAAGCAAGATGCTATGAGTGCAAGGGCTCCAACAGCGAAAAATAACCCGGCGAGGAAAAGAAACAAGTAGGCAACAACTAAAATAGAATATTTTAAGAACAATAACAACATTAAATTAGATCTTTCATACTGTATATAAACTATAAAAACTTGAAAAAAAAACACGAGGAAGAGAAATATGATAGAATAGTGAGCACGAGTGTACCCTCAAGCAAGAGAACTGTACCCCAAAACAGTGGAAGACCATGGTACAGAGACACTAGGACTACCCAAGACTAGAGAACAATGGTTTGATTTTGGAGTGACCTTCTCTTAGAAGGGCTGCTTACCATAGCTAAAATGTCTCTTCTACCCTTACCAAGAGGAAAGTGGCCACTGAACAATTAAAGTGCAGTAGTTAACCCCTTGAGTAAAGAAGAATTGTTTGGTATTCTCAGTGTTATCAGGTGTATGAGGACAGAGAAGAATGTGTACAGAATACGCCAGACTATTGGGTATATGTGTAGGAACAGGAAAACTGAGCCGTAAGCAGAGAGAGGGATCCAAATAGCATTCTCTAGCCAGTCAAAGGAAACAGTAACTATCTAGCAATAGTATTTAAATGGGTGGCTGGTGCCCTGGGCAACGTACAACTATAATTCATTATTTAAATGAATTATTTTGATGTTAACATATGTGAAAATTGTTTACTACGATTGATATATCAATAAATCAACCCCAGAGGACTTCCTCAATCCTAAAATAGCTTCCCTATCCTACATTTTAGGTAGATTTCAAGTGATGGTCTTTTATCCATCATTCATTGATATACGTTTCTCACAAGAGGAGAGAGAGAGAATGCATCTCTTGTGCCAATAGTATTTTTAAAAGAATGATTAGAAACCTGAGGATCATGGGAAACGTAAATGTAAACAATACGATTTGGTCTGACTGATTTGTCAACAACAAAAACCTTGAGAGAGAGAGAGAGAGAGAGAGAGAGAGAGAGAGAGAGAGAGAGAGAGAGAACACGCTTAAGGCATATAAGATCCTATACATTGAAAATTGTTACCACAATAGAAATTCAACTGTATGAACTTCTGTGGTCGTGAAAGTTTTCCATTGTTTCTAAAACGTCATTCAATTAAAGACCTCTTGATTCTCGATATTGCCAAGCGAGTCCCTTTGTAATTTTACTAATACAAAGCATCTAAGCAGGAGATAAAATACAGGATAGAGTTAAGCTTGACGAAATATAAAAATATAGTTTATTTACATATAAGATTTTCATAGCTATGGATTATAAGCAAAACGGAGAACATTTATGTGTGTTACGGTTGCAAAACCTTCATATATAAGCTGGTATTTCAAGCCACAACTAGTGAATATTGAACAGTAAGAATACACCCACACACACAAATATCTATCTATCCATCTATCTATCTATCTATCTATCTATCTATCTATCTATATATATATATATATATATATATATATATATATATATATATATATATATGTACTGTATATTTTATAAATATAATTTATATATATATATATATATATATATATATATATATATATATATATACTATATATATATATATGTATATATATATATATATATATATATATATATATATACTTACGAAGCTGGTCTAGTGTAGAGTAAATAAGTTAATCAGGTATCTTATTTATGTTTTCGTATGTTCATTGAAGAGAGGAATAGGCAGCTCTTAAGAGGAGTTCCTCTCATGTAGATACAAAATTTGTTTGGAAATTATGTAAGACTAATTCTTCATTCAAGTCAGTATATGGTAATTTACGTTATTTTTCAAGAATTAACTTTTTATTTCACATATTTTGTTACGAAGTCATACGTATCTGCTTAAGAGTGCTATATGATCCATACAAGATATGCACAAGGGCTTATATAAATGTTTTTATAGTTTTATTAGGTATTGCATCATATTTGTGAGAAAATTCGCAATTCTTATATTTGCCACGTATTTTGGAAGGTTCTCAAAAACCATAGTGTTAGATTTTATCTTTTTTTATTTCGAGGACAAAGGTGAGCGGAGCTACCTTTGAGAGAGAGTCGTCTCGCTGTTGCATAGGTACGCGGCCGGGAGAGTAATCATTGGCAAACTTATGCCCTTAGACCAACCTCCAAGTTTCCAGATCTCGGACCTAGAATATTCTGGAAGTAGCTAAGTCATATATAAGCTCCCCCAGGAATGCATAGGGGCAGAAGAGAAACAGTCGTCCTGTGCAAGAGCCAATACAGTAGTGGCTCCCTCTCTCACTCTAGCACCTATAGTGTGTTTTCTCCTTAGTGATTTTTTGCCCCAGCGTATATCATGTGTAGTGAATTAAAACGTTGCTGTAAAAATTGCCAGAAATTTAAAATTTATCGGTTTGTGGTGAGTGTTGATATTGTGTAAATCTTTGTAACTGGCCGAGGGAGATTTATGGAAATATATGAAGTTAGTAAGTTTATCAGTTACTTTATGTAAGTTCTTTAAGAGTTTGAGCATTAGAGTGTAATTATTTCTTTTGTCTTAATCTAAGATTTTATTCAAATTTAATATTTCAAGTCAAGTGATTATATAATTTTCAGAGTGCAACATTTCTTTTGTCTTAATCTAAGTTTTGCTCAGACTTAATATTTAGCGTGATTTAATTTTGTTTTTATGTAGATTCTTTCAAAGTGTTATAATTTATATAGAATATACTTATTTTTATAAAGAGTTTGTTATTTTAATCATCAGTGTTTATTTCAGTGCTCACTCGTATCCCAGTTAAAGAGTCTAAGTAAGAAGTTGTTTGAATATATTGTAATAATAATTACCTAGTTTCGTTTTGAGTTTACTTAAGAGACCTTTGGATATTCAATGTTTTATATATTGCTGTCTGGGAGTTATATAACTGTCTCAGAGCTCGGGTATCAATATTCTCAAGTGTAACAGATCTAATGTAAAAACAAACAGGTGAGTTTGGAACTTGAGAGGTTGTATAGCTTGCCAGACGTAATATATATAATACTATATTTTGGTTCCCAGACCACGGGACTATAGTATGATAACAAGAAGAATAAGAGTAATAATAATAATAATAATAGTATATATATATATACATATCTATCTATCTATATATACATATATATATACATATATATGTATATATATATATATATATATATATGTATATATATATATATATATATATATATATATATATATATATATATATATATATATATATATATATATATATATATATATACACCATGCGGTTAGTTGGTTTATCACCGGGGAAGAAATCTTCAAGGGGCGAAAATAATTGCATAATCAAGGATCAACTACGTTTAGAATCAGGGTGTTGTTTCGGACAGTGCTAGTCTCTTCAAAACAATGGTTTGAAGAACGTCACAATAATACATAAAAAAGGAAACGTATACCACAAAAAAGTGTTGTAGAGTTGTTAAAATCTGTAAAAGGTGTAGTGGTAAGTAAAGATACGGCACCCCTGTTGAGAGGTACAAATAGATTGCAATCTTTCCTATATAAATCCAATGAACCCTTAGTGGCTTGATGCCAGCTTCCGAGTTTAGTTGCATATACAGTCAAAACCTTCGGATTTGAACTTTAAAAGTATGTATCAAGATATTTACAACAAGTTTATTAGAAGGTATTTCGAACACAACAAAATTCACAAACCCTTGGATGAATACATCTTAGAAATGAATATAGATATGAATGAGAACAATATTTATAGATAGAAATTATGACCTATTATCATGAGTAAGTTGGGCGTCCACTGAAATTCTATTCTCGAACCCATACCATAGAAAACCTTTAGAATACGAACAGGCAGACAAGTCTCAGAAAAAACAACTAGCTATAAATAGCTTAAAGAATATGGTTAGGAAGTTCATTGAAATTCTGGTATTATACGATAGATGATGGTGACTTTTCCATTTGTCGTAGCAGGCAAAATCTTAAGACTTGGCTTCATCAGTTACAGAACAAGTTTATCATGAACTATCATCAGTCGTGATGGTGTTTTGAAGTTCTGTGTTTCTTTGCCTTAGGAACAGTGCTTATCTCCTCAGTTATTCTTTTTTACACAAAAGGTCCTTATACATGTATATCATATCATGTAGCTTGTTATCAATGATCTTTAGGCTTATTTTGGAGTAACATGGCACATTATTAATACTTGTAATGATAATGATATCATATCCAACTTTGTTTGCTTTTTATAAAGAGACGTTGACAACATGCATTTTTGACCTCTTACTGTTTATATTCCATAAAGAAGAAAAAAAGATGAAAATATGGAAGAAAGTAGGAATGGGAAAATCTTAAGGGGAGGAAAACCAAGGAATGAGGTGAAGCAAAATCAATTATCAAATAATTTGGGCTTGAACATCTGTTTTCAGACATTGCTGGGACAAATTGATAAACTACATTACTCAGAAATGTTATGCAGTTAGTTCAGATGCATTACTGTAACGCAAGGAGGGTTTGGTTATTGAAATGTATCGATCAGAAACATGTGTTCACTTAAATTATTTACTGAACATTCAAATCTATTCATAAGCCTTTGTAACTTATCTAACTCTTGAATTTTCTTTGCTACTCTTTCGCTCCCATATTGAATTACGAATGATGGATCTTTGGGAAAATTAAAAATGAAAAATAAAACGCATAGGACTAACCCTCTTTTAAATCTGATTCTTTCCTTTTATTTCTCTGAGCAACTGGATTTACTCAATATAGCACGGACATGAAGAATGGTCTTTTCGTGGTTAGTTCTGGACTTGGATGAGTATAAAAAGGAAAAGAAATAAGAGCATCGGACATGTAAGGCTGTGCCTGGTGATGGCAGGCTAGTGGACTTCTTCTTCTCCTTTGTCTACATCTTTTCCCACTTCTATGTGGGGTCGATGTTTCTGGTCACCTTTCTCCACCTACCTCTGTCCCACACCTCATCACCGGTTAAACCGGATACGCTTACCCAATGGCTCCGAATTAGGTATAAACAACTCCCAGGTTTCTATAAATATATATAGTCTCACTCAGTTTGGATGGCTCGTCTCTAACCGCAGTGTTCATTTTTCCTTAAAGTGGTCGAAATATTTTGACATGGGTACGCTGTACAGGGGAACAGAAATCGTATCAGCGGCCACGTCAGAATGGTTTGACTATAGCAGATTTCTTTTACTAACAGAAGGCAAAGGAGTAACCGAAAACGTTGTTGCATACTTTCTTACTTCACCTAACAGTCCATGAGAGAGAGAGAGAGAGAGCGAGAGAGAGAGAGAGAGAGAGAGAGAGAGAGAGAGAGAGAGAGAGAGAGAGAGGGGGGTGAACGACCTTCCAAACGAACGTTCGCTTCGCCTGGGGAGATTTACATTTTCTTTGTTTCTATCCCGTCAACTAAGCCATGGCCCGGCCCAGAGAGAGAGAGAGAGAGAGAGAGAGAGAGAGAGAGAGAGAGAGAGAGAGAGAGAGACTAACTACTTAAAAATAATAATTCCTTGATGATACGACAAAAGAGCATAATGAAGATAATAGCGATAACAAATCGCTCTAGGTTTATGGGGATTCGTAGCTTAGTTCTTTAATAAAGAAATAAAATAAGAAAAGAACATAATCCCTAGGAATAGAGAAACATTTGAAGTCCCGTCGAAAAGCAAAGAAATTAATCTTAACACCTTTGAGTGGTAATCTCATTCTTATCTGTATCTTGCCACTTAGATTTACCTGTGAAAACAACTTTATTAAGCTTTATGGTTAACTGATAAACAAAGTCATAAGAGAATTAGGTCATTAATGATTATAATTTTTCTTTTCAAAAAAGGAAGTGACTAAAGAAGATACGTTCTTCAGTTTCCAGTCTTCAAATTTTCGAGGAATCGCAAGCCTGTAGTCCACTAGCAACCCAGCCACTGCAGGGGGCAAGCTGAAAGGTAAAGTACACAGGACAGTTGTGAGACCGGCAATGATGTATGGAGCGGAGACGTGGGCAATAAAAAAGACAGAAGAGAAGAAGATGGATGTGGCAGAGATGAGAATGTTGAGATGGATGGGTGGGGTGACAAGAAGAGATAAGATACGGAATGAGGTAATCAGGGGTACCACAGCAGTTAGAAAACTATCAGATAAGATCCAAGAAAGTAGACTGAGGTGGTATGGTCATGTCATGAGAAGATATGAACAATATATTGGGAGGAGAGTGATGGAAATGGAGGTACAGGGAACGAGGAGAGGGAGACCAAAGCGAAGGTGGATGGACTGTAAAAAGGATGACCTTCGATCAAAGGGATTAAACTGTTATTATCCTGTGCAGACATCCAAGTGACGCTCTTGCCAAATCTAACTTACTTAATTAAACTAAATACCCACATTTTACTTACGCAAGCCTAATTAACATGATGTTACCTCACCTAACATAGTTTGATAATACCAAACTGGGCTTCTTGTCCAGCCCACCATTATCTGCGTTCCATCTAAAGTTCTTTGAACCTACAAGTTCCTACATCAAAAGATCGAAATGGATATTTTTTTAAAATATGGAGTCTTGATTTTAGAAGAGGTGTTATGAAATAATCATTAGGTGAGGTATCATTATAATGGTCATCTGTTCGATAATTTGTTCTTATTTTCTTTTCCATCTCAAAATTAAAATCTTCTATTTTGCTTGGGTGAAAGATAGAAGGCTATGTTGGGTCTTGTATAACAAGGAGAGTAACAGCTGAACGGGTATGAACGGGTATAACCAGGGCAATACCTTGAGTATATATTGTGGAGAAAAAAAAATATTCGGATACAAAATATAATTTTTAATCGGTCTTTTTTCATTTTGTTAGGTAGATATAGCATTTTCTTTTTTAGTAATTGTATTATTGAAAATATACTCACCCATCTATTTACGTGTCAGTTTATTGTCTTGCTGATGCAAAACTGGTAAAGTTAGACTGGTTGATAAAAACAAAAGTATCATTAATTTTATCGTGGGAAATTGCATCCTTATTTTCCTTATTGATGTTTCAGAAACAGAACACTACCGTATGCTCAATGACTTTTCAAGCTGTGCTGCTCTCCGTTTTGGATAATGATTGACTGGCAATGGCCTTGAAGGTTGTTCATATGTTTGGACCCTCTCACCTTCGATTTGGACTGGTTTGGAAAACAGTAGATGCTTTTGGAGGTTATAGGAAAGCTGCATGTCAACTGTTAGGATAGCAGGACGGGAACTGGTACAACAATGCATTGCCTGGCACCAAAAGATCGTATATGTATTTCTTCTTCTATTGATGATTGTGAGAAAAAATTCTTCTTCCTGAGGAGTCGGAAGTATTGCTTGTACGGGATGGTGTCCATTGCATTGGTGGCATTGATGGGGGTTGGCGATCAAATCTTGGCGCATGTCTCTGGGAATAATGCAATGTACTGCGCTTTCTCTTACGTGGTAGGTCAGACCACGATCCAGTAAAACAGGTCCAACACTCGTGAACGTCGATGTTCACACGATCGAGCATGCCCGACGGGCAAACAGTTAGTGAGAATGAGGGTTAATGACGTCAGAAGTGGGAAAACCCCAGACAGGGATCTGGTATCATACAGTATTGCCAGATCCCTGCCTTTAGTTTTCCCGCTTCTGACGTCATCAACCCTCATTTTAACTAACCATTGTAGCCTGGTATCACTGTTTGCCCGTCGGGCAAGCTCGATCGTGTGGACAGGGCTTTAAAGGTTTAAAGGTCACTCATGAATGGCAGTGGCAAGGGACAGTGAGATTGCCCCGGTTGGCAGGACAATGCTTGAGAGACTGACCATATTACATATGATCAGCACCCAAGCCCCCTCTCCACCCAAGATAGGACCAGGGAAGGCCAGGCAATGGCTGCTGATGACTCAGCAGGTAGACCTATAGGTTTTCCCCCAAAGGATGGTGAGGTCGCAGACACTACAAGAAACTATCGAGCTTGAGTGAGTCTTGAACCCCAGTCCAGCAAATCGCCAAGCAGGAAAGTTTCCAATACGCAACCACAACTTTTCTCATTCTATTGGTGCTTAGTTTTTCCAGGTTTACTACAATATCTGAATCTTACAAGTTTACACATTACAAATAGGTACAATGTGGGATATAGAACATTATATTTTAAATGTTTACATCATATGCTGTTTAGTATACTCATGACACAATTCATGTGAAATTTTAATCATTTAATTTCAATTTCATTTTACCAAACTTTTTTTTTTTCTCTCTCTCTCTCTCTCTCTCTCTCTCTCTCTCTCTCTCTCTCTCTCTCTGTACACCATCCATTAGCAAATTATTTGCTTTCCTTATTTGTCGGGAAGCATTGTGTTTTTCAATTTTAATCACTACAAATTAAAGAGGGAACTTGAAGGACATGGTATCGAATAGGTAATTGATACATAAGTTACACATTACACATAATGTATTTCAAAAGGATAAAGATAAACCCAGTAACACCATCTCTTACACCAAACAGTTCCTTGAATTTAATCTATTCCATGGTTCCTCACATATAATCTTTTACGCCTTTTGACCTTATATACGGGTTGGATATTAATATCTATAACTGCTCTAATAATCTATCGAAATAACAATTTAATGTTTCTGGCAAGGAACAATAATATGTTAAGCATTGCAGTTCCAATAATAGATCTAATAGTCTTCATGATCATAAAAATGTACTGAACAAATGACACCATTACTTGCGTTGATTTAGTCAGAGCGGTGTCAAGAATAAAGCCATTTCTTTTCAATCTCACTGTCTTTAGGACATCTAAAGTAACTTATTCCTTTTGTATTATTACTTTTTCGGTTATTGCAACCATAAACTGCACAGTTGTCTGGCATTGTGAAAGTTTTAAAAATTTTCCGATGACAGAAAATCTGAAGCAAAGTCAACCAGGATACCTCCAACCAACCGAGGTGTAGCCGTATGGATGGGCCGGCCCAGATGATGTCATATTTCCCGCCACCTCACGCCTGTTGGACCTTTTTACTACAACCTGGGTCAGACAATTCTTAATACCATGTTATTATTATAATAATAATGGTGGAAGGCATTCATCAGTTAGCTAAGTGTGGGAAGACCACGTTATGTTTTTTTTTCGGACAACTGACTTTGGTGCTACATTGCTTTTCAGGAGCAAGTTAACCATTTTTTCTGCCATTGGGGAAGCTATTTACGGCATTCTATTGGTAATCTTACGGAGGGTGATCTCATCTGTTTGTAAGTGCATGTATGATGCATTATGATTTTTTAAGATATAACCTTATACAGTGGTACCTCTACATACGAATTTAATCCGTTCCACAACCAACTTCGGATGTAGAAAATGTTCGGATGTCGAAACGAATTTTCCCATAAGAATACATTGAAATAGGATTAATCCGTGGTTGAGCCCAAAAACCTATGATAACTTCTTAATAAACTACTACACATAATTTCCCATGAGAATAATGCACACTAAATTAGATAATAGACATGTAAAAAAGAAGAATTAGCAAAAAATTATAAATAAGAAACGGGTTTTTAGCGTCACTTTACCTTAGAAACTCCAGCGCAGGTGTTGTTGGTGTTGCTACGCAGAGAGGAGACGGACGGGCGGCGAGGAGGTAGAGAGGTTAACTACGATAAACGTACACTACCGTAACTTATTCTAACTTACACTAAGTGAATTTTAACATAACTTAGCTTATTTTTTTTTTTATATTTTATATTTTTTTTTACATTTTCTTTTTTTCTTTTTGATGATTAATTTTAATCACTTTCACTCTCTACACTTAAAATTGATTGAATTTTTTTTCTCTTCACTCTTTGCTGTTTTCTTTGAACCACTTCCTTCCTCTTCATCACGAGTTCGCTTCGTAGTTTTTTTAAAGAAGCTATCGATAGAAAGTTGCTTGGTACAGCTTTTCAGAATGTTTCGAAAATATGTTAGGGAAACATCATCAAACTGCGCAACTACACGACAAACCTGCAATTTCTTTGGATGGTATTTGTCGATGAAGTCGACCACGTCTTGATATTTTCCTAACACCTCTTTTATTTGTGCCGAACCTATTGCAAGTTTACTCATGCTTTTCAATAATTCCTTGCTTTACTTCTAAAGAAAGCATTCCCTTATTCCTTTTCTCACCACTACCACTACCACTTGCTAAACTAAGCCTTTTAGGACCCATGATTTACGTAAAATACCGTAAAAGGATGAACGTAAAAAATCACGATTAAAACACAGTTAATAGCAGAACGCACAGGGAACAACCACAAGAAGCCTAGAGAAAAGGGGAATGTCCCAAGCCACGCTAATTGAGGGTCCCTCCGAGGTCGAAGTGCTGCCTTCTATCGGCGGAAATAAAAAACACATCAGGCGCTATGAGCACCGACTATGCGTACGAGTATTGTTTACTTCGGGTGTCGAAAAAAAAATTCGGGTGTAGAGTAGGAACGTGTTCGAATTGTACTTCGCGTGTCGAAAAATTCGGATACAACCGGTACGACGAAAATTGCTTACTTCGTGTGTCGAAATAAAATTCGGGTTTAGAGTCAAAAATTTGCTCGACTTTTACTTCGGATGTTGGAAAATTCGGATGTAGATACGTTCGGATGTAGAGGTTCCACTGTAGTGCTAAAGTCGTTCTATGGAGCGTTTGGTCATTCCCGGGGATTGTCGATAGCAGTACAGATTAGTGGTACTATTCTCCTTATAAGGGGAATCCGTTGTTTATTAAAATTTTTAAAATTGTGGAAGAATGCATAAGGGTTTTGTTGACATGGCATTTTCTTACATTTCTATATCTTCTCAAACAATTAGATCTTTCATGCACTTACTAGGAAAAGGTCAGTATTCAGTAGATACTTCCGCTTGTTTCCCGTTTTGTCGTTAAGAAGAAAATTGAGTCTTTAGCAGTATTTATAAAGGAAATTTCTTGCATTTGAGTTAAAAACATTAAGAACAGAAGAAGGATATGTTTCTTAATTATAAAGGAATAGTGACCCAGGGGAGGACGACATCTCAATAGCTAAGAGTAATCACACTGAAACCCTGTAAGCCTTAAATTCCATGAAATCTTGAATGATTTGTCGAAGTAAACATATAGCATTTGAAACGGAGTGTAAAATACATTTAATCTAGCAACTTGGTTTTGTGGGTAAGTGGAGGGACGAAGACCTTATTGAGAGACGCAAGTGGCAATAGAAAGGTTTTAGCATTTTGGATATTGAAGATCCACTTGACTGCAATAAGTATCCGAAATTCAAACTGACATTGTTACTGGCGTGAACCCTTTTTTTTTGTCTCTCCCATAAAAATACATTAAGATGGGACTATTTTTGGGCTCAAGCCATGTCGTCCTGATGGAAGGTTCCTATTGATAGCTTTCTAAGGGATATTTGGATACAGTGATATTCCCAGAGAATTGACCTTTAGGTCCCCAGAATTCTAACTCCTGTCGCGAATATCCTTAAAATTTCTCTTAAGGATATCGCATAATATCAGGGGACATATATCTTGATACGACACATAGCAATTTTCACCCCGAATAGCGTTTTCCTTTCGAGGGGGAGGAGTGGCAAAAAACAGAAGGGGAGCCGTTATCAAGGTTACCCTTCCTCCCGTACTATTACGAGTCTCCAAGATGACGCCCATTCCTATTTCTGTAGCGATTTCGCACGGTGGTTTTCCCTGTTTATCTAACATTTTTGATCGTTATTGAGAGGAATTATCATGCAATCTCCAGCTTCTTCTGCCTCTGGAAAGTTGAGTATTTATTCTTTACAGTGTATGATTTTTAGCTCCTGCTTCACAGTGAAATTAGTTTAATCTATTGTGTTATGGAGCGTGGCCAGTCACTGGAGGCGCCATGGGCGCTGTCGTTTGTTATGCATGTGTTATTTAGTTAGCAGAACGACATTCCCGGTTGTAAAAGCATTAATAAATTATGAAAGCTATTTAGGCACAGTTATACTAGTAAAGATATATATATGCATACAAATTTCCTCTTCCTTATGTCGATCATATACGTTAGAGTTTCGGCAATTTAGGTAACCGAGCTCTTGCCCCGCGCTAGGCTACCTAGCCTATGCGCTTTAGTATACTTTCATACATTATTCCTGTTTACCCTCATGTATCGTTTTATTTATTCAACGGGAGATAGTATATATCCTAGAATTAGTTATATAACTCGATACTCTTCTCTTGTAATCCCTCCTTCCCTCTGAGTGCCGCCATAGGCGACAATCATATCTTGGTCTTACCATAGAGTAGTTCACTCCGGCTTGACTAGGCTAGGGTTTTCTGTTTTCCACCCTTGCCGGCGAGTATCCCGGCTTAGGTTCTCGTCAGAACCTCAGAGTATTCAGTCTTTCTGCCGGCGGCTGAGCGGTAGGGTGAGTAGTCACTCCACTGCCAGCTTAGAGCTGTCGGCATAGGAGGTTAAGCCTCCCTAGGCCGCACTTGAAGTGGTAGTATGATGCTGCCACCTTCTCCCCTGCGGTCTTGAAGACTAGTCCTGTTTCGGCAGACCCTAAGCGGAAGAATAGATATTCTTCTGCCGCCTAGGATGGCACCGATACTGAATCAAAGTCTCGCCCTTGTGTAGAAGTGGTGGCAATCCTGCTGCCTTCTTCTACACATGCTACAGGACCCTTTTCCCTGCCCCTCTCTGGCCTTTAGCAATGGCCTAGCTATCGCAATCCTGTGGCCGTCGTCCTACAATCTCACCGCTTGCCGGGCAGATTGTGGTGCCGGCTGGGCTCCTACTTAAGCAACTGTATGGTCACTCAGTCTTTCCCTTATGAACCCAACGCTCCGGGAAAGGTTGTGCCGGCTGTGACGGCTGCCGGTGCGAGACCCCTTTACTGTTGAGTGTTCTTCGGTCATCCCTTGGACTGCCATCCACATCCCTGAAACCGGCAGCGATCGGCAATGGATCTTGTGGCCGGATGGAAGCTTGAATGATGCATTCTCCCCTTCCATTTGAACCCTCATTCTGGAGGAAGGCAGTAAGGCTAAGTACTTACACCCTTATTTATTTTAAACATACATTTTAATAAGGCAGCCCTTCACTCCATGCTTACTCTCTCTCTGTCAGCTAGTGCCGCCAGGTACTAACCCAACCGGCAGCATGCCGGCTGGACTGGTGCCGTCAGGACCGGTGTTTCCAGGTACTACTCAGCCGGCGACATGCCGGCCGGACCGTGCCGCCAGGTGCTAGCCTAGCCGGCAATATGCCGGCTGAATTACAGTACATGATTATACAGTAGCCAGTATATTTGCAGTATAGTATATATTGCAGACAGAAAACTATTGTACATATTATACAGTAGTTATTTTCCAACATACCTTGTGTATCCTTGCATACTCTATTGTTGAGACCAATCCTATATTGAATGAAAAGATTTCCTTCAATATACTGATAGTTAGTCAGTTAACAACTTACCCCACAATATTAAAGAATTTAAGTAGGGTCAGTGTTAGTATACACTTATTCTATCTCTATAGGTTAGAACCCTTCTCTTTGAGTTTGCCTTGATAAGGAAACTCTATAACTTTCATTTTGGGGGAGGTCACAGTAATTGGCTGGACGGGAGACACAAGTATGTGTCTTTCCTATTTCCCTTCTAGCTTACTATCCTAAGCTATAATGGTTAAAATGTTAATATTTTGCATTATTTGTTTATCATGTGAGATAAACAACCGCATTCTCATTTAATTTTCCTTTCTTTACAGGAGGACCAAATGAAGTGCGATGTAATCTTCTGTAACCACAGGAGTAGGAACTTCTGTGGTCACAAAGCGTGTATGTCTCATGCCCCCTGCACCATCACTATCGAAACCCTGCGGTACTGGGACCCCCAAGACTGCCACACCTGCCGGACCTTGGTGACCGAAGGTTTCGACGACCCCAAGTCAAAGGAGTCGAGGGATGCAGCATGAGAAAAGCTGCGCAAATGGGTAGAAGGGTTCCAGAAGAACTCTCCGGGACCGTACCAGCCTAATGAAAGGATGCGTAGCTTGCTGTTCCCGAAAGCGGGTAATGAAGCTGTCGTACCCCAAGCACGACCCGGACCTCCCTGCGTCCAGATTGCCATCGAGACGGATGTCAGTGAGACATTGCAAGGCATAGATATCCACCAGGAGGAAAGGATAGCTGAAGTGTCCACGGACACTGAAAAGGATCTATTGAAGGATGATCCCAAGGAGGAGTCTACTCTACCTCCGGAAGAAGAAGATGATGTCGAGTCGGAGTCCCTTCCGTCTGTGCCGGCACTAGAGCCGTCACCCTCAACATCTTCCACTTCTACCCCTCCATCAGGCGACATGAGCCAGGCATTGGCCCATCTTATGGCCCTAATGGAGAACATTCGCAAGCAAGGCGAAGATAGGGAAGCGAGACTCGAGAGAGCGCTCCGCGAGGCTCGACTCACCGCCTCTCGAGGGTCATACAAGCGACCCAGAGACCATGACCTCCCATCCTGCTCTGAAACCAATCCCTGGAGGTATGCGGAGTTTATGCCAATCACTAACGGCAAACTCTACATATCGGAGAAGATGGGAGCCATCCCCTTAAACGACATCCAGTTCTGGCCAAGCTTTAATGCTTACCCAGACTGCTTCATTCGACTGAAGCAGGAGCCAGCGTCAAAAGAGAAGACGGAACCCAAGGAGGTTATGGTATTCGACCACGACAAGGCACAGGCTCTCATGTCGAGTAGCCTGAAGAAGGTGGATTACACGAACTCGAAAGTGTCCGCCTTGAGCAAGAAGCATCCTACCTTTCATGCTCCTGCTTCAATAGCCCTCCCCTTCACGTCGAAGGCTTTTAAAGCCATTGCTAAGGCAGTAGAGGCAGGCAAACCATGCCCTACACTAGAGGAGTGTAGACCTCTGTTGTTAGCCCTGCCCATGGAGAATAAGGAATGGAAAGAAATCCACCTAACCTTCTCAGTAGGGAAGTTGGATGCAGATATCACGAGACGACAGCTCAGCAAGAATCTCCCGAAACTGTCAGACTTTCTCTTGCGTAGGGAGCAAGAGACAAAGGAGAGACTTGCAGCATCCCTATCCCTGCAGAACTGCATCGAGATGTGTGCAGGCCAGAAAAGCACCCCAGACATGCTCGTGGTCATTGCCAAAATGCACATGGCCACCTTAGTAAAGGACCTCTACACCTTTATGAAGGGTAGGAGAGCCTGTAGAGACTTTGTTTGCTGCAGAAACAGTGATACATGAACCCAGGAAGCTGATAGCTTCCAATATTTGGGATAAAGACCTCTTCCCAAATGAAGTGGTCAAGGAGGTAGTCGATAGAGCCGCCACGGAGAATAGGAACCTTCTCCAGAAGTGGGGCATCTCATCAAAACGAAAGTCTTCCCCAGATGCAGGTCCCGAACCTAAGAGGAAGACCAAGAAGCCCAGACTACCCGCTCGGCCTGCCCAACAACATCCAACAGTCACCATGACTGTGGTTGCTCAACCACAAACCACATTCCAAGTGGTGCTTCAACAGCTGGTTGCCCAGTCACCAGCATTCAACCCTGGGTTTGAGAGGCAAACCACTACCTTTTGTCCCAAAGGTAGAGGCTCCAGACAGGGCTCCTCAAGACACCCCTCACGTGGTAGGGGAGGACGCAGTCAGGGAGGTAACAAAGCAATGAGATGCTTCAGGTAGGGGGGGGGAGACTCCAACACTTTCAGGATCGTTGGACCTTCGATCTTTGGGCCCACAGCCTAATTAAGAACGGACTTGGATGGCGCAGGAGCTGGCCCCCACCATCATTTCCTTAATTCTTCCAATACTCCACCCCCTCATTGGAAGAATATACCCTAGAACTTTCGAGCAAACGGATAATAAGGAGAGCAAAGTCCATCAAATTCCAGGGAAGGCTGTTTTGTGTTCCCAAGAAGGACTCAGACAAACTCAGAGTCATTCTGGACTTGTCGCCACTCAACAAGTTCATCGTAAACAGCAAGCTCAGGATGTTAACCCTTCAGCACATAAGGACCCTGTTACCAAAAGGGGCGTACACAGTCTCAATAGACCTGGCAGATGCTTACTGGCATCTCCCAGTCAACCACCCCCTCTCCTCCTACCTAGGATTCAAGCTACAGGAGAAAAAGTATGTCTTAAGAGCCATGCCCTTCGGACTAAACATAGCCCCAAGGATCTTCACGAAACTTGCAGAGGCAGTCGTTCAACAACTACGCCTAGGAGGTGTTCAGGTAGCAGCATAACGGGACTACTGGCTGGTGTGGGCAACATCCAGGACGGCTTCTCTGCAAGCATCCAAGAGAGTGATCCATTTCCTGGAATATCTCCAGCTCAAGAGTTTCAATAGCTGGGAATCCATTGGAACTTGAAGTCACACCGCCTCTCCATTCCCCCAGGGAAGAGGAGAGAGATTGCGGGATTTGTCAAGAGACTACTGAAATCCGACAGGATCTCAAGACGCCAACAGGAAAGAGTTCTGGGCTCTCTCCAGTTTGCAGCAGTAACAGACCCAGTGCAAAGAGCACAGCTGAAAGATGCATCAGGAGTCTGGAAAAGATACGCATCAAACGCTCGAAGAGATCTAAAAAGACCGATACCGACCTTACACGATCACGTCTCAAGACATGGTCGAAGGCCAAGAACCTAAAGAGGACTGTACCCTTGCAACCACCTCCACCATCGGTGACCATCCACACGGATGCCTCGACAGAAGGATGGGGAGGTCACTCCCATCAAAGGAAAGTCCAAGGGACTTGGTATTCTCTGTTCAAGATCTTTCACATTAATATTTTAGAGGCCATGGCAATCCTCTTGACGTTGAAAAAACTCTCCCCTCGCAGATCAGCCCACATCAGGCTGATCTTGGACAGCAAAGTGATAATGAGATGTCTGAACCGACAAGGCTCGAGATCGCCCCATATCAACCATGTGATATTAGCCATCTTTCGTCTAGCGGAAAAGAAGAGATGGCACTTATCAGCAGTTCACCTTCTAGGGTTCAGCAATGTGACAGCGAACGCTCTATCCAGTCTCAAGCTGATAGAGTCAGAATGGTCCCTAGATGCAGACTCATTCTCCTTCATCTTGCAATAAGTCCCGGAACTGCAGATCGACCTCTTTGCAACGTGTGACAACAAGAAACTACCTTGATATGTAGCCCCATACGAGGACCCTCTAGCGGAGGCGACAGATGCCATGTTTCTTGATTGGAACAAATAGAACCGGATTTACCTGTTCCCTCCGACCAATCTCCTGCTGAAAGTCCTCAACAGGCTGAGATCCTTCCGAGGAACGGCAGCTCTAGTGGCTCCCAAGTGGCCCAAGAGCAACTGGTTCCCTCTGATAATGGAACTGAAACTAAGGCTGGTCCCTCTACCAAACCCAGCACTATCTCAACGGGTTCAGAAATCGACTTTCTTCGCTTCATCACAGAGAACCCAAAACCTTCATCTCATGATTTTCTCACCTTAGCAGGTTAAGAAAAGATTTAGGATCTCAAAAGGCAGTATAGACTTCTTAGAAGAATACAATCTAAGACAACTAGAAGACAATATGAATCGTCTTGGAAAAAGTGGGTTGCTTTCGTTAAAGCAAAAGGACCAAAAATAATCTCAATAGACTTTTGTCTGTCCTTTATCCACCTTCATGAACAAAGTCTGGCAGCCAACACGATAACTACGTGTAAGTCGACCCTGACTAGGCCTCTTCTATACGCTTTCCAAGTGGACCTGACGAACGAAATCTTTAACAAGATCCCAAAGGCATGTGCTAGACTTAGGCCTGCAGCTCCTCCGAAGCCCATTTCATGGTCCTTGGACAAGGTCCTACATTATGCTTCAACCATGAACAATGAAGATTGTTCTCTTAAGGATCGAACCCAAAAAAATTTTTTCCTGTTCGCTATAGCCTCAGGGGCTAGAGTTAGTGAAATAGTGTCCCTATCCAGAAACGAGGGCCATATTCAGTTCACAGAAGTGGGAGAACTAAATCTTTTTCCTGATCCAACCTTTCTCGCCAAAAATGAGCTACCCACTAAGAGATGGGGTCCGTGGAGAATCTGCCCTCTGAAGGAAGATGTCTCTCTGTGTCCAGTAGAATGTCTAAAGGTCTATCTTCGAAGAACTTCAGACTTCAGGGGAGGACAGCTCTTTAAAGGAGAAACTTCAGGATCAAACTTATACCTAAAACAACTGAGGGTGAAGCTCGCCTACTTCATTCACAGAGCGGATCCTGACAGTACAACCACAGGTCATGATCGAAGGAAAATTGCTTCATCACTGAACTTCTTTCAGTATATGGACTTTGATCGTCTTTGCTCATATAGTGGATGGAAGTCATCCAGAGTGTTCTACAAACATTATACGAAGCAAGTGCTTGAACTGAAGCATTATGTGGTGGCGGCAGGTAGTGTATTAAAACCTGTCGTCTATTACTGCAATGAACAGTGAATTTATTGGGACTATCAATTAGGGTGGAAAGATATTGACACCTTTCAGTGCAATACTTTTTAAGTGAGTGTCCCCATGGGGACACTAAAGACTGCTCAAAATCTCAGGTATAGAATTATACAGATAACACTTGTGCCGTGTGTACTTGTACACAGTGTTGATAATATACAACATTTTCAGAAAATTATATTGGAAAATTTTATCAAATTTTCAAATTTCATAGTGGCACTAATCATTTCTTCCCTTTCAGGTAGAAAACTTTCTGTCTGAAGTTGTATGTATAATTCCCTTAATAAATGTTACACTTGTTATTCTATTTTTATTCATTTATCATAAATAAATGTCTATTAAAGTGTAATTGCGTCTTATTTCACCCCCAAATTAGTACAATAAAAATAGCCAGAGTTCTCTTATTATTTACCTAAGTAAACCTCATATTATTGTATGCTTACAAACAATGAATATACAGTAGTTGATACTTATTGTTCCGACAACATACATAAACCGTGACACTTTTGTATATCTAGTTGATACTTATGTTTGTTCCTACAATATATGCAAACCTTGAGACCCCTTTTCTACTGTCTAGTATGACTCTTCCCTGCAGGGAGGAGGAAGCCCTAACATTGTCCATGATTAGTGGTAATGACGTATAACGGTAACGTCATATGTCTCAATGGTCCGGATGACCATATAAAAAATTGTCCCAAGGTTAAGGCACATATGAAAATCCACAGATACAGTTTTTTCTAGTAATTCTCTAGTAAACTTCCATCAGGACGACATGGCTTGAGCCCAAAAAACGGATTTTGAAGCAAAGCGAAAATCTATTTTTGGGTGAGATGGCCATGTCATCCTGATGGGCCCGCCCTCCTTTTCCATAGTAAAGGCTTATGCAAGATCCCTCCCGAAACTACTATATCTGTAGCACCATGCTCAATGCTACAAGGAATGAGCGCCATCTTGGAGACTCGTAATAGTGCGGGAGGAAGGGTAACCTTGATAACAGCTCCCCTTCTGTTTTTCGCCACTCTTCCCCTTCGAAACGAAAACGCTATTCGGGGTGAAGATTGCTACGTGTCGTATCAAGATATATGTCCCCTGATATTATGCGATATCCTTAAGAGAGATTTTAAGGATATTCGTGCCAGGAGTTAGAATTCTGAAGACCTAAAGGTCAATTCTCTGGGAATATCACTGTAGCCAAATATCCCTTAGAAACCTTCCATCAGGACGACATGGCCTTCTCACCCAAAAATTGATTTTTCGCTTCACTTCAAAATCCATTTTCTATGCATTCTGTCTACTCTGATGTTTCTGGTGCTTACTTATAAACAAGTCAGTTTGTGTTAACCGCGAATATGAATGCTGAAAAAAACAACAACACAGGATTTGCACTACTATAGCTTCTTTGATTTATATAATGTTATACTACATGCTGGTTCTTAACATAAGTATAATCAGTTACGCCTGTTCGGTATCTTAATTTTGAAGTTAATGTTGAAACGCTTTTCTTGATATGTATAATGAAATTAAGCCATAATAGAGCGCTTTTTGTTGTTATTTGACAGGCAATGTGTTAATTTCATTCATCAAAAAAATATATGGATTTATCTAACAATTATGTCAGTGTCATTACTCCTGGCACAAAAATAGTTTGAATTCCTCGAAAAGTTCCATAGAAAAATTTTTTCCGTCATTTGGGACTCATCCAAATTTTCCTACTTTTCATAGTATATAATTAGAAATAGGAAGGAAATCTGTTAACATACACCGTGGAATATACACATGCAATGAATCAGACTTTCGTTCCCAGGCCGTAAAATGAGTGACATCAACAAATAAAAGACGTCCTGAGACAGGATATGCATATTTGAAAAAAAAAAAACATAACAATTTTTAATCATCATGGGTTTTCAGTGTGCAATCGTATTTATACACTACTCATATCTAGCATTTTCTAAAAGGGCTAACATGAGTATCTTGTCATTGTTTTTATATGGCGTGTTTATTTTAACGCCGTTTCTGATATTGAGATATTTTATATCCTTTATTCATTACTTTTCATATAGTTTATTTAGTTCCTTGTTTCCTTTCCTCAGTGGGTTATTTTTCCCTTTTTGGGTCCTTGGGCTTGTAGCATCCTGCTTTTCAATTAGGGTTGTAGCTCAGTAAATAATAATAATAATAGTAATAATAATAATAATAATAATAATAATAATAATAATAATAATAAAAACATCGAAAATAGAACACTGGGACAGTGCCTTAAGACCAATGAAGATGAATTGCTAAAGAGTGCATAGAAAGAAAACTTGATGAAGCATGCTAAAGACCCAGAAGTGTATAAAGAAAGAAAAGGTACAAAGGACAATTTCAGAGACAAACTGAAGAATTGGCTAGTAAGGAAACATGGTAGTGGCTATGCAGAGGAGAACTTAGGAAGGAAACTGAATGGACGATAAAGCACCACAAGATCAAGTTTAAGAACAAGATATATTCAATGGGCTATAGATGGAAGTAACATCTCGTCAAAGTGCAGGAAATGTATGGAAAAACAAGAAACCATCAACCACATCACCAGTGAATGTTCAGCACTTGCTCAGTATCAATATAAGAAACGATATTATACAGTGGCTAAAGCTCTCCATTGGAGTCTCTATAGAAAATATGCAATACAATACAGCAATAAATGGTATGAACTTCCACCTCAAGCCGTGGTAGTAAATGATCAGGGTAAACTACTCAGAGACTACGGTATAAAGAGGGACAGGGTGATACAAGCGTGTTGACCAGACGTTCCTCGGGTCGACAAAACAGCGAAAACACAATCACTCAATAGGTGTTGCAGTACCGTGGGACTTGAGAGTGGAAGAAAAGGGGAAAGTTAAAATAAAAATAATACCAAGGCCTAGGAACTGAATTGAAAAGGCTAAGGCTCATGCAAGTAGAAATGTACCAATAGCCAGAGAAACACTAGGGATCTGTACCAACGGTGTGTCACACGATCGTACATAGTTCATTTTGTGTATATATTAAGCTTGTATCTTCGCTCTTCCCTTACACTAAAAAGAACCTGAATAAACATGTCTGCTTTTCTCATCTGTAACAGCGTCTGTTTTTTAAACATGAAATTTCTTGTTGCTTTGAACTTTTGTATATAAAGGAGAGTGTTCTATAATAAACTTACTCAGTTGCTTTCATACTGTCTTTGAGTCACAACCTTCTCTCGGCCCGTTACATTGGTGACCCCGGAAGTCGACTCGTTCCTCCCACCTTCCAACTCCACTCGCCCCTCCATCGTTGGTATTATGGCGGACTCTACGGAGGTTGGCGCTGCGGCTGCCCCATTGAAACTTTCATCATTCGGCAGCGGAGAGGCATTTGCTTAGTTTCGGCGCGCAGAAGTCCAGTTTCGCATCAAGGGCGTGACTCGCTCAACCACCAAAGCAGATTATGTTCTCGCAGCGATACCCAAGGACACCTTCTCGTAAATATCCGACTAGCTTTATGAACCCAGAAGACATCCCCAAGACCACCATCACCACTCCGTTTGGTACATACATCTTCAATTACTCCTGTTTTGGCCTTCGTAATGCTGGGGCCATGTTTCAACGTCTCATGGATGGCATCTTAGGGGACCTCCCTTTCTGTGTATGTTATGTGGACGACATACTTGTGTACTCCTCCTCAAAAGAGGAACACTTCCGTCACCTGTGCATCAGGCTCGACTGCCTGCAACAAAACGGCCTTGGAGTGCGGTACGACAAGTGTACCTTTAGCGCCAAAAAGGGGTCATTCTTAAGGCGCCGCATCACTCCTGAAGGAGTCCATCTCCTCCCTGAGAAGGTAGCAGCCGTTCAGGACTTCTCCGCCCCCTCAACCGTCAAAGCTCTGCAGGAATTCTTGGGCATGATCAACTATTATCACCGTTTTCTGCCAGCCATTGCCGCCGACTCTTGCTCCCCTCTACGCCTCCCTCAAGGGCAAGCCAATGGACCTGAAGTGGGGTCCCCTTCAAGAAGCGGCCTTCTGCAATGCAAAGAAGGCCCTATTAACTGCTGCGGCTCTCACTTTTCCTATCCCTCATGTCTCTATTGGTGCAGTACTCGAACAGGTGGTCAACGGCTCGCCCCGCCCATTGGCCTTCTTCAGCAGAAAACTGTCCAAGGCAAAATTGGGTTATTCTACCTTTGATCGCGAATTGCTGGCGGTGCACTTGGCTGTCCGTCACTTTCACCATTTCTTAGAAGGTATACCCTTCGTCATTTGCATAGACCAAATGCCTCTGGTGCATGCCTTCACTCGACAGTCTGACGCCTGGTCAGCCCGGCAACGCCGACATCTCTCCGCCGTGGCTGAATACAATTGCACCCTTCAATACGTCCCCAGGAAAATGAATCCCGTTGCCGATGCCCTGTCAAGATACACGTTGGCTGCCGTTCAACTGGGATTGGATTACAACGCAATGGCTGAAGCCCAACGACAGGATCCAGAGTATCAAGCATGTAGGACATCCTGCACGTCCCTCCGTTGGGAAGACTTCCCCCTCGAAGACTACAACACCACCTTCCTCTGTGACGTCAGTACTGGTAGACCGCGACCTTGGATTCCTGCTCCCATCGCCGACAGGTGTTTGATTTCATTCACGGCCTTTCACATCCCTCGTGCCGTTCTACTGCACAGCTGCTGAAGAAGAAGTTCATTTGGCACGGCATTTCTATGGATGCTAAGGATTGGGTCCACGCCTGTTCTTCTTGCCAAACTTCCGAAGTACATCGACACACGGATTCAGGAGTGGGCACCTTTCCTCAACCTCAGCGTCGTTTCGCACACATTAACGTCGACGTTGTAGGCCCCCTACCCACATCACAAGGACATCGTTACCTGTTCACCGTCATCGACCGCTCCACTCGTTGGCCTGAAGCCATTCCCATGGAAACTGCAACGTCCGCCTCATGTACATCGGCCTTACTCTCAGGATGGATTGCAAGATTCAGTATCCTTGAGGATATTACTTCTGACAGGGGTACCACTTTCACCTCTCAATTGTGGACATCATTAGCAAATCTCCTGGGCATCACCCTACATCAGACAACGGCCCACAACCCCGCTGCCAATGGAATGGTTGAACGTTTTCATCGCACCCTCAAAGCAGCTTTGATGTCCCGCTGCAAGGATTCCAACTGGTTTACTCAGCTTCCCTGGGTCCTCCTGGGACTAAGGACCACTTCTAAAAAGGCCCTCGACGTCTCAACAGCTGAAATGGTGTATGGCGACTCGTTGGTAGTCCCTGCTGAATTTTTTCCTTCTACAACCTCCTCCGACGATCTCCAGTGCATATGTCTCGTCATGGGAAAATTTACTCCATGCCGCCAGACTTACAAGACCCCAGTGAAGCATCACATACCAACAGACTTGCACTCTGCAATGTACGTCTTCCTGCGCAACAACACTAGCAAGCCACCGTTAACGCCCCCTTACACGGGCTCTTTTCTAGTGATCCGACGCAGTCCGAAAGCATTCCTACTAAACATTCGTGACAAAGAAGACTGAGTCTCCATTGATCATCTAAAACCTGCTTATCTCCTGCCAGATGACCCGCCTACAGTTCGCCTTTCTAGATCAGGGTGCCCTATTTAACATGCATAGTATGTCATTTCTAGGGGGGGAGCCATGTATCAACTGTGTGTCACACGATCGTACATAGTTTATTTTGTGTATATATTATGCTTGTATCTTCGCTCTTCCCTCGCACTAAAAAGAACCAGAATAAACATGTCTGCTTTTCTCATCTGTAACAGTGTCTGTTTTTTTAACACGAAATTTCTTGTTGCTTTGAGCTTTTGTATATAAAGGAGAGTGTTCTATAATGAACTTACTCAGTTGCTTTCATACTGTCTTTGAGTCACAACCTTCTCTCGGCCCGTCACAGATCATACATAAAATCATTGAAAAGAAACATTGAGATGGTAGAAACCGATATAACCCCAAATATGTGCAAAGGATGTACTACGTGAAACAGCCCATATAGTGAGGAAAATTATGGACTTCTAAGGAAGCTGGATGTACCCCGTAGACTGTGGTTTACAAAATAATAATAATAATAATAATAATAATAATAATAATAATAATAATAATAATAATAATAAGTATTATTATTATTATTATTATTATTATTATTATTATTATTATTATTATAAAAACATACATAAAGTAGTAAACATTAAATGTCATTCAATGCTTTGTTCTTCTCTAACTGGACACGATTACAAAAGATTTAAGAGTAGTTTGAATATATTGTAGTTGATCAGGTTGATTAAGAATACTTCTGGAAATGACAGTAATGTGGCAAATAGTATTCATTGTTTAGAATCTATTTTTTTTTTCATACCAGTCAAACATCTAAAAGGATTTCTATCAGAGGAAAACAGCATAAGATGACTGCCTCTAGGGGGGTCGTTAATTATGCTTTGACTATCCATTGGCTAAGATCAAGTCACAGAATCGGTATGTCCGAGGGAAAGACAGTACTCCATGCAAATGACTTTACCCAAAGAAATACTTTTGGATCCTATTTAATTGCTAGAACGCAAGGTCATAATTTGAATACAGACTTATCTGGAATCACTAATAAAATGAAAATAATAACTCCAATCAAGTCTTATCACTTTTCTTTTCGTCTAAATAATACATAGTTATTCTCATCACATGTTAGCTATCGTTATTTCTACACATATATACATATATTTATATACGTATATATACACAAAGACACACACACCCACACACACATCTATATATATATATATATATATATATATATATATAGATATATATATACATATACATATATATATATATATATATATATATATATATATATATATATATACATATATACATATATATATATATATATATATATATATATATATATATATATATACTCTTACAAAGCTGGTTTAGCGTAGAGCAAACAATTTATTCATGTATTTTATTTATATATTTCATTTGTGTATTTAGGAGGTCCAGCTCATAAGATGAATTCCTCTCATGTAGGTATAAGTTTGGTATGTAAATTACGTAAGACTTTCGTCATTGATTTTAATTTCATTGTATTCTCCATTCAAGTCAGTATATGTGAATTTATGTTATTTTTAAGAATTAACTTTTTATTTCACGTATTTTTGTTACGAAGTCTTACTTAATATGTTTAAGAATGTTATATGACCCTATGAGTTATGAAGTAAGGCTTATGTAAATTTTTTTATTTTTATGAGGTATTGCGTCATGTTTGTGAGAAAATACACAATTCTTATATTTGCCACTTGTTTAGGGAGGTTCTCGAAAACTCCAGTGTTCGATTTTATATTTTTTTTATTTCCGAGAACTGTAGGTGGGTGGAGCAGCTGAAAGAGATGCCGTGCAGCGAGGTTGATTCTCCTATTCAATACATGATAGTTGATAACTCTGGCGTTGCTAGGTAGCTGGACCCCAAGCCACGAGTATAATCTATTAGAATAATCTAAAAGTTACTAACTTCATATATATGCGGCCCCCACGGATGCATAGCAGAAGAAGAGAAACAACCGTCCTGTGAAAGAGCCAAAATTCATCCACCTCTCTCAAAGTGCCTATAGTGTGTCCTCTCCCAGCGTATATCGTGTGTAGTGTGTCAGAACATTGCTGTAAATTTGCCAGAAATTGTAGATTTATTGTGTTGTGTAAATCTTTGTAACTGACCTAGGGAGATTTATGTACAAACGTGGAGTATATTTGTATCGTTATAAGGTTATCTATTTTCATTAAGTGTCAAGACTAATTAATTATGTAACAGTTGATTTCCAGTGAAACAAGTGATTGTATAATTTTCATAAGTAATTATTTCTTTTGTCTTAGTCTAAGGCTTTATGCATATTTAATATTTCGAGTCAAGTGATTATATAATTCTGAGTGTAACATTACTTTTGTCTTAATCTAAGTTTCTGTTCAGACCTAATATTTCAAGTGATTTATATTTTCTATGTAAATTCATTCAAAGTGTTGTAATTTTTATAGAATATATTTGTTTTTGTAAAGAGTGTGTTACTCCAGTCACCAGTGTTTATTTCAGTACTCACTCGTATCCCTGTTAAAGAATAGAAGTAAGAGGTTGTTTGAATACAGAAGTTCTTAATAATAATTATCCGGTTTTGTTTTGAGTGTATTTACGAGACCTTTGGATATTCACTGTTTTTATACATTGCTGTCTGGGAGTTGTATAACTGTCTCAGAACTTGGGTATTAATATTTTCAAGTAAAACAGATTAATGAAAAAACAAACAGATGAGTTTGGAACTCGAGAGTTTGTGTAGCTTGCCAGCTGTAATATATATAATACTTAACAAATTTCTTATCCCCGATCTAGCTATTAGTCTCTGGCACCGTTGTTCAATTAGTTCGTTGTGCATGTTGCGTAAGAAATTTCACAATTCAGACCACCCTTTACTTCCAGATCTTCCCGGACAGTACCATTCTATTCATAATACTAGGTATGCAGTTAATTCTAATATTCAGGCCTTCTTCATCACGAGGATCAATACTACACGGTATTCTAGAAGTTTTATTCCAGCTTTGACCAACTTGTGGAATGATCTTCCTATTGAGGGAGTTTAATCAGTAGAACTTCAAAGGTTCAAACTTACAGCAAATGTTTTTATGTTGAAAAGACTGACATAAGTCTCCATTTTACAGTTTATATATAAAAGATTTATTTTAACTTTGTAACTGTTATCAAAATATTTTATTTTAATTGTTCACTACTTCTCGTATAGTTTATTAATTTCCTTATTTCTTTTCCTCACTGGGCTATTTTTCCTTGTTGAAGCCCTTGGGCTATTAACATCCTGCTTTTCCAGAAAGGGTTGTAGTTTAGCTAATAATAATGATAATAATAATAATAATAATAATAATAATAATAATAATAATAATAATAATAATAATAATAAAAATAATAATAAGGTAAGCAATTATACAAGGACGCTTATAAATAGAGAGATAATAGTATGTATCTTAGTAGAGAAGTACTTCAATAAATAGATGTAGATAAACATGAAATGCGCGATTAGAACGATTAAATGAAGAGCGAAAATAAGCACGGTAGAACATTTCTTGTTAAACAAAAAACATTCATTCAATCAATTAACAAATGCTGTCATGTCAATGTCAATTAGTAGAACCAGTAACAATGATACTCAAACTTACTCTCCAATATGATCTGGATAAACGATGTTTGATGTTTTTTTCGGCCCTCAATATATCTAAGAAAATATGAAATAATTTAAAGGTTTTAAAGGCCGCTCATGAATGGCAGAGGCAAGGGACAGTGACATTGCCCGAGCAAGCCGGACAATGCCCCAGAGACTGACCATATATCATATGATCAGCGCCCAAGCCCCCTCTCCACCCAAGCTAGGACCAGGGAGGGCCAGTTAATGGCTGTTGATGACTCAACAGATAGACCAATAGGCTCCCACAAACCCCCCAACCTCAGCTCACAAGGATGGTAAGGTTGCAGACACTAATGGCACCAACGAGACTGAGCGGGACTCAAACCCCAGACTGGCAAACACCAGGTAGGAACGTTAAAAATCAGGAATTCCAAAATGAAGGGTTGTGTGAAGCCTCTAATGATTTCAGAATCAAGAGAAAATTACATAAAATCTTAAACCATAAAGAACATTTACGTATTCGGTGATGTTTTCATTTGTACTCCTATCATGATTACTGAGAAGGGCTGAGCATTTTTACGCCTGTGCTTTATGAAAGAAATTTATTGCTGATGCGTTATGTGAAAGGCATTAAAGGTTCCATACAAGAGGCAACGAATCCCAAAGACTGAAAGCCGCGTAAATGATGCAGTATTATAATGAATGAATGTAGTACTTTTGTTGTTACATATGTGCATTCATAGCAAATTTGTTCATCATGTAATATATCCGAATTTCAATTCGGGAAACTGATAAATATATAAGCAAAAAGCCGTAGGCATAAGTGTATCCTGGAGTGACTTCATCAACATTTTACTGGAGTGAGTTCATCAAAAGTTCAGGTACGAACATGAAGAGGGCGCTGCTTTTTGTTTCTGATAGCTTTTTTTCATATTTTTTTTTTCTTATTTCAATCAGCCTTTTACTCTAAGGAGGCTTGATTTGTTGTGTCAGTTCCTTATCAAATTCACAATTGGGAATCAAACATACCTTCAGAAAAATATAGAATGATCCCACTTTAAGATGATTATTTTGAGGAAGTTTCAAAATGATTACTTTCATGAAATTACATCCAAGACCTGTTTATCAGTTCTTAATTCAACCTTAATAACAGCCTGACAAACAAATAGAACCATAAACATAACACGTAAGTTATAATATTAATACATCTATAAAAAAGTTCCTAAATCACCGTGACTCATGGTATGCACACCCTTAGGTGCGGCGAGAATCTATATTTAGATGTGAGGCAAAAACGCCTAATATATTGCTAAATGAGTAACACTTTCTTGTGTGTAGAAAAAATATTAAATTCTTTTTTTGTTTCCCTTGATTTTGGAAACTGTTTCCTGTATAAAACAGAGCAGCTAGATTAATAAAAGGACTACACAATAGGGAAAGAGTTACCCCTGCACTAATTAAATTGCACTGGTTGCCGGTAAAAGCGAGAATTGAATACAAGCTACTCTTACTAACGTTTAAGATACTGAACCAAAATGCACCAAAATATCTAAAAGAATGCCTGAATAAACTAGAACTAGAAACAAATGTTAACATGAAACACATGAGTGACAAACATAGGCTATCTGAACCAAGAACAAATAGTAAATTTGGTGAAAGGGCTTTTAGCTATTGTGCGCCAACTGCCAACTGAAATGAAGGACCTAAAGGGAGCATTTGAATTTAAGAAGAAACTAAAGACATTACTTTTCACAAGATCATATGATTTGGAAGATGCTACAATCAACGAATTGTATAAGTTATAATGAAAATGTTTCGTTAGATGATTAATATTGACCCGCCCGAGAAGTTGTTCACTCGGCTTCAGTGTAGGGTTGGATTTAAACCCAAAACAAGTAAAACAAGTATAGCGAACTCGTAACTTTAATTGTTATGTGAACGCAGATATTTATTCTTCCTTGGTTTAAGGACAAGAGAATCGAAAAAGTGCAGGGAAACCTAGAGGTAGGAGGACATTGTGGCTATAACATCTACACACACATAAATTAATACACACACATATATAGATTGATTCATTGATTTAAAGTTTTCTGGCATGCTGACATATAAGGTCATTGACGCCGAACACACACACACACACACACACACACATATATATATATATATATATATATATATATTCATATATATATATAATATATATATATATATAAATATATATATGTATATATATATATATATATATATATATATATATATATATATATATATATATGTATATATATATATATATACACACACACACACATATATATATATATATATATATACATATATATATATATATATATATATCTGATAAAAGTGGTCAATATATATATATATATATATATATATATATATATATATATATATTACAGATGTAATCTTCCTTAGCACGAAGATAACTGAATATAGGGTAGTCCACAAAAGGAAAATTAAAAGATTATGTGAATATGTAGAAATGCTCTACAGTTTCGTCCACCACTGGACCTCTTCTTAAAACGTTTATTATGAAAAGAATAAATACACAAGTTTGTACATATAAGAAAGTCTATTACTACCCAACATGCAAAAATCTCTTAACATGAGGAGAAAATCAATAAAATTTGAAATTACAAATTAACAGGTAAACAAGTAATAGGAACTTCGATGAGCTTTTGTGGTTATATATCCATGTCCATGACACGCTTTATGGTTCATCGAAATACTTATTTTATAATTAAACTATTCGCATGGACTGTAGATCCTAAGAAACTTTCGTATTTCATTTTCTCAACGTTATTTTAGGAGTCATTTATAAATTAACGATATATTTGTCTTAAACTACTATATTTTCTTCTAGAGAATTAGCAGAATAACTCTCTCTCTCTCTCTCTCTCTCTCTCTCTCTCTCTCTCTCTCTCTCTCTCTCTCTCTTGATAGATTCGAATGCCCTTTTGAATCTCCAGTACAGACGGAAGTCAATTTCCTCCCGACTCCAGGTAGAGGGAATAATCAATAACCTAATTACAGAATTGAGATTTCGTTGTCCTGGTTTTGGATCTTTCTCCGTGTACAGTGTACCAACCGTGTGTCACACAATTGTACATAATTCCTTTTGTATATATTATGCTTGTATCTTCGCTCTTCCCTCGCACTAAAACGAACATGAAAATTCATGTCTGTTGTTTTCCTCTGTAACATTATATTTTCCTGTTGCCTTGAGGTTTTGTATATAAAGGAGAGTGTTCTTTGATATAGTACTCAGTTGATTACTTCCTGCCTTTGAGTCACAACCTTCTCCCTTCTTCGTCACAACAGTATAATTTAAAATGCTTTCATTGACTAACTGGAACATACCCAGATTTGAAATGTTATGTCCATGTTTGTTTATTGATCATTAATTATCATTTGAATTTTTTTAATGTAATACATGATATTGCCTTCGTTTATCAGTTTCATCAGTTTAGAAACTCATTGGAAGTGAGGTAAACTTTTAATCCTTGTTTTGTGTTCATCTTATTCACCCTAATTATTTCATTCTAGCAGACTAACTAGCGATATTTACTTCAATAGGTTGAAAAAAGGGTGATATGGCCCATGTAATTGTATGCCTGTTTATCAGTTAACTAGTACTTCCTTCTTATTTATTTAAGTCTGAACAGATCCCACATTTCTGAGCGAGTGACGTTATTTTTGCTTTATATTTATAAAGAAGGAAATATAAAAAAAATAATGTACGATGCAAATTAAAGGTATGAAAATAAACTATAACAAATCTGAAAGCATCCAGGTTTTTACCCTTATTAATTCAGTATAATTCGTTTTATTCTGCCCTATTTTAAGTGTTCTGCGCGATTTTCACCAAATGCCTTCCTTAAATTGTTGGTAAACCCGTCTCCTAACTGAATTCTGTATTCCTGACCTGAATATTAATATCTGTGACAGTTGCTCAATTAGCTCATTTTGAAAAAATATGTGGAAGATTTTTGTCATAATTATCACTATCCTTTGCAATTAGATCTTCCCTGAAGATACAGTCCACCACGTCGTTCCAAGTGTGCAGTTGATTCTAACAGCTTCGTTTTCTCTTTCGTAAGGCTCAATAATGCACAGCATTGTAGAAGTTGTATTATGAAATTTTCGTTGGACAAGCTGACATTGTAAGTCTCGTGTCATAATTTACTTGCTTCATTTTATTTTGGTTACATAGATTGATCTATAATTTGTTTCATTTCCGTATTGCACACGTAAGTGTGATTGCATTTAACCTACATTCTTATACACATAAAAAACATAATCAATATAAAAAAGGCAATTAACAACAATATAACCAATACAACCTACTGGGTTAATATCTTAATTTCGATCTTATCTATTTCTGAACATGATAAAACGCGATAACATCTTCACACATTGAACCTTTCCTTGTCTGTTACTATGCTCTTTAAGAAAGGCGTCTTTGAACTTTTCAGATTGTCTTCAACTTTTTTCATTTGCTCATTCCTCCTACACCTATTGATGCCAAGGGCCTCGGTTAGATTTTGCCAGTCCTCTCGATCTTGAGCTTTTAAATCGATACTACTCCATTCATCATCTCCTACTTCACGCTTCATAATAATCAGCCAAGTAGGTCTGGGTCTTCCAAATCTTCTAGTGCGTTATTTAGCTTAGGAGTTTTTAACCCCAAGCCCACAGAGAGGTGGGCGAGTGGTGTTAGTTGTGGTAGATTTCTCTCTCAGTGTGTGTTTGTGTGTTTGTTTGTTTGTTTCTTTTTTAGCAACTTTACGGAAAAACTGCTCAACCGATTTAATTGAAATTTTCAGAAGAAATGCACTATGACACACAATAGACCCCAATGAACCAAAAGGTTAGGATAGATTTTTGACAATAACTCCGTGAAATAATTTTCGATTTACTTGAAACCAAGACCAAAATCTTCGTGTTCCAGTGAGGGAAATATACCCTCTCCTATATAACAAGGAGCAAATGTCTGACAATACAGTACGTATATATATATATATATATATATATATATATATATATATATATATATATATATTTTTGGGCTCAAGCCATGTCGTCCTGATGGAAGTTCCTATAGGGTAGCTTCCTAGGGTATATTACAACTACGGCGATATTCCCAGAGAATTTACCTTAAGGTACCAGAATTCTAACTCCTGGAGCGAGTATCCCTCGTGAAAGGGATATCGCGACATATCAGAGGACGTATTCTAGACACGTCACATGGCAATCTACATCCTGGACAGAGATTTCGTCTCGCAGGAGGTGATTGGCGAGATACGAATTCGGGAAAGAAAAAAGGGGAGCCGCTCCCAAGGCTTCCCTATCCCCCGATTCGTATGCGTGCCTGGCGCCAATCCTGGCGCCATCTGTATTCCTTTTTGCGTAGCTTAACAACTCGGTGTTTTTTCCTGTTTTTCTCGCAAATCTTGGATTTATTCGACTTTTCATGGCTTTTTCGTCTTCGTCGGCCTCTGATAAGTTGAGTATAGTGTCTGTTATGTATAAATGTAGGCTCTTGGTAAAATTTTGAGTGATTAATAGGATTAATCTTTGATACAAGAGCCGTAGCCTACCAGAGGCGTCTTGGACGCTGTCGCTCGCTAGGTATAAGTTAGTTAGTCAGAGCGACATTCCTGGTTGTTTTGCTTTAATAAATTTTAGCTATTTAGCATTACATAGGATTTCCTTTCGTGCTTAGTATTATTTGGCGAAGTATTCGCCATTCTGGCCTACGCTAGGCCATGTAGCCTAGTCGTTTGGTCCTAGTACTTCATGCATGATTATGGTTTTTCCGAGTGTAATTAAAATTTTATTGAAGCTTTAGGCTATATTTTATACATTTTAGACTGTGTGGAATATTTCCAAGATAGTATACGAGTGAGTTTCGGTGAATTAGGTAATCGATTCTCTTGGTGCCTAGGCTAGTTGCTTATGGAGCCTTAGTATACTTTATCATACTCCCCGGTTGCTTTCTTTTCTTCGGAGAAGGTATGCAATCCCTTTCCCTCTGTTTGAGCCTTGGGCTTATCCCTAAGTGGTTTTTTCCGAAATTTATTTTCGATAAAACTATACTAGGGTCTTACTGTACCTTCCTGTTCCTGTAGTTATGGTTCAAGAGGGACAGAACAACAGAGTTTTTAGTCTGAGTCTGTGTTGTCTGGCTTGGGGCTGAGTCCCCCTCGCTGACCTAACACATACAAAGGGAGCTTAGCTCCCTTAGGTCACTACCGAAGGTTTCTGTGGATATGATTCTTTCTTTTGTGATCTACCAGACTAGTCCTGTTGCTGTTCTCGCTGGAGGATAAGTTCTTCCCTTGGGAGTAGCAACGCCTTCCTTGCTTTGGTGCTCTGGAAGCTGGCAAGTATTGCTGGCCTTTCCCCTTAGATCTCCCTTAGGCTAAGATAAGTTTCTTAGCTGCGGGTGATCTGTCACTAAAGCAAGGTTGGCAGGACCCTCTTGTCCCTTCCCCCTCTTTCTTCATACTGTACTGTACGTCGTTCTACATCTGGACCTAGTATAGGTTAGGATGTGGAATTGACTCAGCCCCTTGCCGGCCGGCAGAGCTGGCCGGTAGGGGTCTTACTGTACTGTACGTCGTTCTACTTCTGGACCTAGTATAGGTTAGGATGTGGAATTGACTCAGCCCCTTGCCGGCCGGCAGAGCTGCTGGCCGGCAAAGGTCTTATGTTTTCGAGTGCTGCCCGGACCTCTCTTGGTCCCTCATCCATGCCTGCCGGCAGAGCCGGACGGCATGGGTCAAGGAAGCCTGAATTAGTTTCTCCCCTTCCTTATATGCACTCTTTCGGTTGCCGGGCTTGGAGGTTGTGTACACTCTTATCCCGGCATTCATTCTATTTTTCTTCTAAGTGCTGTACCTGTCCCGGCTGCCGGCCTCATAGGCCGGCAGCCGGGCAGGTGTAGTCCTCTGGTTCTTTTGCTGCCGGCTGGCATCGGTCTTGTACCTTTGCCGGCCGGCTTATGTCAGCCCTTGTCTGCCGGTCACCAAGAGTGTGGCCGGCAGCTGGGTACTACCTTGTGTAGTTGCTGGCCGGCAGCCATTGCCGACCAACACTGGCTGTTACCGGCCGGCAGTTGCTGCCGACCGGCACAGGCATTTGAACCAGAGTGCTGCCGCCCTATAGCTGTTAAGTAGTATACTTTAAAGCTAGTTGTGGTGTGTGCCGGCCGGCAAAGGCAGGCCGGCACACATCCCCCTATACTGTACTAGTATTCTTCTGTATAGCATATACAGTAAGAGGAAAACTATAGTAAGGGTTTTGGTACAGCACTGTGTCTTCTAACACTATTGTGTTTTCTTGCACACCCCTTTGCTGTTGCCCTCAGATAGGAAGCTGAGTTCTTCCCTGTCTATTATCCAGGATTTTAAAATCATTGCTTAGGTGTGAGCTCCACCTGTTTCCTCTGGAAACCTTGCATTGGTTACTCTAGAAGAGATAAACCATTTTTGATTTTATTATCTGGAAGGCTGCAACAATGGGTTGTGAGGGAAACACAAGTGTGTGTCTTTCCTTTCTGAATTGTTATGCTATACTATGCATATCCAGTGATACATAGTTCACTTGATACTCATGGAAATTTCTTCTCTTTACAGAAGGACACTCCGAAGTGGGGAAGTGCTTTCTGCAATGTCAGCAGCAAGAACCTCTGCGGACATGAGTTTTGTAGGAGACACGCAGCATACGCTGTCTCCAAGGATGATCTCCGGTATTGGGACCCTCAGGTATGTACTGTGTGCACTAACCTGATTAATGAGACATTTAAATAGCTAGGAAGAAGCTTCGTACCTGGGTAAGGGGCTTCCAAAAGAACACTTCTGGCCCTTATCTTCCAAGTGAGAGGATGAGGGCGTATCCTTTCCCTAAGGCATCAGCTGATGCAGTGATTCCCCAGCCTCAAGAGGAGATCCCCTAAGTTCAGATCCAGGTGGATGCTGAAGTCGCGGTCGCGATGCAAGACATCCAGCTAGATGACAGGATGTCTGATGTGGACGGGTGTCAGGAGGAAGACCTCCTGGCAGAAGCCCAGGATGAAGTTCAAGCCCCTCTACATCGGCCGGTCTCCCAGTAGAGCTGGGACAGGCCCTCTCTTCTATTGTTGGAATGATCCAACAAATGCAGAAGGAGAATCAGGAGAAGGCGGCTGCAATGTAACTGCGAATGCAGTGCCTTGCAGAATCACATGGGCCCCAGAAAAAGCTCAATGTGAAAGACCTTCCCTTGTGCTCAGATGCTAACCCATGGAGGTATGCTGAGCACATGCCGATGACGACTGGAAAGATCGTCATCTCGGATAAGCTGGGCTCAGTTCCCCTGGAGGGTGGAATTCTGGCCCAGCAAGGCATCATATCCGGACTGTTATGTCCGGCTGAGGAAGGAACCAGCTTCAAAGGAGGAGACAGAGCCGAAGGAGGTCATAGTGATGGACCATGCTAAGGCTCAAGCTCTACTTTCATCCTCGATGAAAGAGAGGGGCTTCTCTAACTGAAAGGTAGCTGCATTGAATAGGAAGCTCCCTTCCTTTGTGTCCTCGCCTACTAGAGCCTTCCCCTTTTTACAGAAAGGGTTTCTGGCTGTACTAAAAGCAATCGAGGCCGGCAAGTCTTGCCCCTCCCTAGAGGAGTGTAAACCCTTGTCGCTGGCCCTGCCTATGGACCACAAAGACTGGAAGGACGTCCATCTTACGTTCTCAGTGGGAAAGTTGGAGGCTGATATTGCCGGACGTCAGTTCGGCAAGGACCTCCCTAAGCTGTCTGACTTTCTTTTGCGAAGTGAGTTCGATACAAAGAAAGACTGACTGCCTCAATGTCTCTTCAGACTACTCTCGAGACGATGGCAAGTGACCCCAAGGTCCATGAAATGTTCATGGTAGTGACCAAGCCTCATCTGGCCACAGTGACGAAGGACCTTTATGGCTTCGTCAAGGCAAGGAGAGCTTGTAGGGAGTTCGTGTTTACCTCGGCTACGGTGAGGCACGAGCTAAAGAAACTAATCTCCTCCAACATTTGGGGAAAAGACCTTTTTCCCTACCGACTTGGTCAAAGAAGTTGTTGATAAAGCCGCCTTGGAGAATAGAAACCTTCTCCAGAAGTGGGGCCTGGCTATCAAAAGAAAGTCTTCCCCGGATGAGGGTCCTCAACCAAAGAGGAAGACTATGAGGACTAGGCTACCGTCTCGGCCAGCCAAGCCTCTTAGACAGCAACAGCAACTGCAATTGCCATTGCCCCCAGTGCCCCAGATCGTGGCACAAACCCCGACCACCTTTCAGTGGGTACCCCAGGCCGTGTCGACACAGTCCACGGCATTCACCCCAGCGTTCGAAGGGCAGTCTACTTCCTTTCGAGCAAAGCCTAGAGGAGCAGCCAGAGGCTCGTCTAGACGCCCCTCAAGGGGAAGGGGATTCAGGGGTGGTCGTGGTCAGGAAGGCAAGACCTCAGGACGGCAGTCCAAGTGAGGTGATACCGGTAGGAGGGAGACTTCTGAAATTTCGGGATCGGTGGACCTTCGATCCCTGGGCCCACAGCCTACTCAAGAATGGACTGGGCGGGAGCTGGTACAGCACTCCACCCCCGTGCCTTCGGTTTTTCCAACACTCCACCCCCGTTATGGAGGAGTACGTTCAAGAACTGTTGGAGAAAAAGGGTGAAGCCCATCAATTTCTAAGGGAGGCTGTTTTGTGTTCCCAAGAAAGACTCGGAAAAGCTCAGAGTCATTCTGGACTTGTCGCCACTTAACAAGTTCATAGTGAATTGCAAATTCAAAATGCTAACACTGCAACACATAAGGACCTTACTGCCCAAGAGGGCATATTCCGTCTCTATAGACTTGTCAGACGCCTACTGGCACATTCCAATTAGCCATCGACTCTCCCCCTACCTAGGGTTCAGGCTACAACGAAGACTATACGCCTTCGGAGCCATGCCATTCGGGCTAAACATAGCCCCAAGGATTTTTACGAAGCTTGCGAGCGTAGCTCTCAAACAATTTCGCCTAAAGGGAATTCAGGTAGTAGCCTACCTGGACGACTGGTTGGTGTGGGCAGCATCCGAGACAGAATGCTTGCAAGCTTCCAGTCAAGTGATCCAGTTCCTAGAGTACCTAGGCTTCAAGATCAACAGAAAAAGTCTCGACTTTCTCCATCTCAAAAGTTCCAGTGGCTGGGAATCCACTGGGACCTTTTGTCACACCGTTTCTCCACCCCGGCGAAGAAAAGGAAGGAGATAGCGGGTTCTGTCAAGAGACTTCAAGATTCCGAAAGGATATCAAGACACGAGCAGGAGAGAGTACTGCGCTCTCTCCAGTTTGCTTCGGTGACAGACCCAGTGCTAAGAGCACAGCTAAAGGATGCAATCGGAGTTTGGAGAAGTTATGCATCAAACGCATGAAGAGATCTGAGAAGACCAGCCGCTTCGGCTAAGTACTCTTCTCAGGCCTTGGTCCCAAGCCAGACATCTAAAGAAGTCAGGTTCTTCTTCAGCCACCTCCCCCGTCGGTGACGATTCACTCAGACGCCTCGAAGGAGGGATGGGGAGGTCACTCTCATCGGAAAAAAGTCCAGGGGACTTGGTCCAGGCTATTCAAGACCTTTCACATAAAACTTTCTAGAAGCTAGGGCAGTGCTCCTTACCTTAAAGAAAGTCTCCCCGCGTCATTCGATCCACATAAGGTGGTGATAGACAGCGAGGTAGTTGTGAGATACTTGAATCGACAAGGATCGAGGTCACCACCTCTCAACCAGGTGATGTTGGCCGTCTTCCGATTGGCGGAAAAGAAGAAGTGGTACCTGTCGGCAGTTCACCTTCAAGGAGTCCGCAATGTGACAGCGGACGCTCTATCCAGGTTCACACCGATAGAGTCGGAATGGTCCTTAGACGCAGGATCATTCTCCTTCATTCTGAATCAGTCCCAGAACTGCAGATAGACCTCTTTGCGACGAAAGACAACAAGAAGTTGCCCCTGTACGTGCCCCGTACGAGGACCCCTTAGCGGAAGCAGTGGACGCGATGTCCCTCGACTGGAACAGATGGTCCAAGATTTATCTGTTCCCTCCTCACAACCTTCTGTTGAGGGTCCTCAACAAACTGAGATCCTTCAAAGGGTAGCGGCAATAGTGGCCCACAAGTGGCCGAACAGCGTGTGGTTCCTCCTGGCATTGGAACTGTAGCTGAAGTTTGTACCACTACCAGATCCAGTTCTGACCCAGCGAGTCCAGAAGTCAACTGTCTGCGCTTCATTACAGAAAACCCGGACCCTACAGCTCATGATTTTCTCTCCTTAGCGGTGAGAAAGCGTTTCGGGATTTCGAAAGCCAGTATAGACTTCCTTGAGGAATATAAGTGCAAATCTACTAGAAGGCAATATGAGTCATCTTAGAGAAAATGGGTGGCCTTTTGTCAAGGCGAAGATTCTGCAGGAGATCTTGACAGACTTCTGCTTATCTTTTTTCCCCACCTCCATGGTCAAGGGTTGGCAGCGAACACGATTTCAGCGTGTAAGTCTGCTTTGACAAGACCCATTCTATATGCCTTCCAGGTCGACCTAGGTAACGAGATCTTTAATAAAGTCCCGAAAGCCTGTGCTAGGCTCAGACCTTCAGCACCTCCAAAGCCCATTTCATGGTCTTTAGACAAGTTCTTCATTTCGCTTCTCTGTTGAGCAATGAAGAATGTGCGTTAAAGGATTTGACACAAAAAGTTATTTTCCTATTTTGCACTCGCGTCCGGGGCCAGGGTTAGTGAGATTGTAGCCTCTCGAGAGAGGCAGGTCGTGTTCAGTTCCTGGATGGGGAAGAACTGAACCTGTTTCCGAATCCTACGTTTCTCGCCAAGAATGAGTTACCCACCAACAGGTGGGGTCCCTGGAGAATCTGCCCTCTGAAAGAAGATGCATCTCTATGTCCAGTAGAATGCCTAAAGGTCTATCTTCATAGAACTTCAGACTTCAAGGGTGGTCAACTATTCAGGGGAGAAACATCAGGCTCAAATTTATCTTTGAATCACATATTTTATTCGCAGAGCGGATCCTGACAATACACCCGCAGGTCACGATCCGAGGAAAGTTGCCTCATCCTTAAATTTCTTTAATTGTATGGATTTTGAACATCTCCGTTCATACACTGGCTGGAAGTCTTCCAGAGTGTTCTTTCGCCACTATGCGAAGCAAGTAGAGGAACTAAAAGAGATCTGTGATAGCAGTGGGTCGCGGTGTTAACCCTACTGTTTAACTCTGCGAGGAACAGTGGTCTTAATTGGGACGATTAATTCCAGGGTGAGTGTGTAGTTACATACTGTACTACAAACTAAGTGAGGGCACTGTGTTGCCCATCCAGACTGTTCCATTTCCGAAGGTGAACCTAGCATAAGTGCAGACATGTGTGCCGAGCGTTTCTAACGCTAATGTCATTGATTTGTAATACAGGCTTTTATGACTTTAATACCTCGGTATCTTAAAAGTGGCATCTAATGTTTTTTCTTTCAGACAAACAAGCTCTGTTTACTATCATACTTATGCTTAAAGTTTTGGGTTATCCTCTTCTTATATATATATATATATATAATTGTGGTTAACCTGTCTATTTATTGCCTGTCAATAATCTGGTTCTTGAGAACCTTGCGTCTCCTTCACCTGTGTCAATTTATTGGTATAATTGAGCATTCATTCTATGTACCTTATCTGGGATAATTCTAATAGAATTGTTCCTTTATGCAAGCTATGTTGCATTGGTTTTCCTCCTATGCGGATATAAAACCTTTGTCCAATACAAGTATTGTGCGGAAAACTGGTCGATATTTCATATTGACGCAGTGGTCCTTTACAAACTATGCTTTACTTAATATAGGGCGAGACCACTATATTAGCTTGCCTGGTATTCATACATAGATATATGTACTCTTCGAGACTTTTCCAGAGTCTAGTAGGACTCTTCCCTGTAGGGGGCAGGAAGCTCTAACATAGTTTATAGTTAGTTGAAAAGATGTATAACGGTAACATCTTAGGTCTCTAGGTCTAGTCGACCGGGAAAAAATTACCTCCGGGGAGTACGGCACGTTCTGAGAATCCACAGATACAGTAATGCTCTGGTACACTTCCATCAGGACGACATGGCTTGAGCCCAAAAAACGGATTTTGAGCGAAGCGAAAAATCTATTTTTGGGTGAGATGGCCATGTCGTCCTGATGGACCCGCCCTTGCCTTTCTAAGAAAGGGCTGTAGGACCCCTCCCTACATACAGTATCTGTAGCACCTCGTGTACGCTACAAGGAATACAGATGGCGCCAGGATTGGCGCCAGGCACGCATACGAATCGGGGGATAGGGAAGCCTTGGGAGCGGCTCCCCTTTTTTCTTTCCCGAATTCGTATCTCGCCAATAACCTCCTACGAGACGAAATCTCTGTCCAGGATGTAGATTGCCATGTGACGTGTCTAGAATACGTCCTCTGATATGTCGCGATATCCCTTTCACGAGGGATACTCGCTCCAGGAGTTAGAATTCTGGTACCTTAAGGTAAATTCTCTGGGAATATCGCCGTAGTTGTAATATACCCTAGGAAGCTACCCTATAGGAACTTCCATCAGGACGACATGGCCATCTCACCCAAAAATAGATTTTTCGCTTCGCTCAAAATCCGTTATATATATATATATATATATATATATATATATATATATATGTATATATATATATATATATATATATATATATATATATATATATATATATATATATATATATATATATATATGTGTGTGTGTGTGTGTGTGTGTGTATATAATTAATTTTTCACATTTAGACGAGTTTTTCACATTCATATAAGCCATTTATTATACTCCTCTTAACATATGGATTCTCTCTATATCCCGGGTTCAGAAACCCAAGGGGAAATCAACTTAAATAACTTATGATATATTATGGTTGGCCGGGGAATCAAACCCTGACCCGAGAAACTAAGGTGGCTAGATGGTATGACACTGTCACCTCAGTTTCTCGGCCCAGGGTTCGATTCCCCGGTAGACCAAAAGCTATTATCTTTGAGTCAGCTCAGGTTATCGGCCCAAAGTTCGATTCCCTAGCCGACCAAAAGCTTTTATCTTTGAGTCACTTCAGTTTATCGGCCCAAAGTTCAATTCCCCGGCCGACCAAAATCTTTTATCTTTGAGTCACCTCAGTTTATGGACCCTAAGTTCAATTCCCCGGCCGACCAAAAGCTATTATCTTTGAATCACCTCAGTTCATCGGCCTAGAGTTGGATTCCTCGGCCAACCAAAAGATTTTATCTTTGAGTCACCTCAGTTTATTGGCCCAGAGTGTGATTCCCCGGCTGACCAAAATCTACTATCTTTGTTTCACCTTAGTTTATCAGCCCAGAGTTCGATTCCCTGGCCGACCAAAAGCTATTACCTTTGAGTCACCTCAGTTTATCGCCATAGAGTTCGATTCCTCGGCCGACCAAAAGCTATTATCTTTGAGGTACCTCAGTTCATCGGCACAGAGTTTGATTCCTCGGCCGAACAAAACCTATTATCTTTGAGTCACCTCAGTTTATCTGCCCAGTATTCGATACCAGGCCGACCAAAAGCTATTATCTTTGAGTCACCTCAGTTTATCAGCCCAGACTTCAATTCCCCAGCCACCCAAAAGTTTTTATCCTTGGGTCACCTAAGTTTATCGGCCCAGAGTTCAATTCCCCGGCTGACCAAAAGCATTTATCTTTGAGTTACCTTAGTTCATCGGCCCAGAGTTTGATTCCCCGGCTGACCAAAAGCTTTTATCTTCGAGTCACCTCAGCTTATCGGCCCAGAGTTTGAGTCCCGGCCGACCAAAACCTATTATCTTTGAGTCACCTCAGTTTATCAGCCCAGACTTCAATTTCCCAGACACCCAAGAGCTTTGATCCTTGAGTCACCTAAGTTTATCGGCCCAGAGTTCGATTGCTGGCTGACCAAAAGCTTTTAGCTTCGAGTCACTTCAGTTTATCGGCCCGGAGTTCGATTCCCCGGCCGACCAAAACCTATTATCTTTGAATCACCTCAGTTTATCTGCCCAGAATTTGATACCAGGCCAACCAAAAGCTATTATCTTTGAGTCACCTCAGTTTATCAGCCAAGACTTCAATTTCCCAGCCACCCAAAAGCTTTGATCCTTGAGTCACCTAAGTTTTTCGGCCCAGAGTTGGATTGCTGGCTGACCAAAAGCTTTTAGCTTCGAGTCACTTCAGTTTATCGGCCCGGAGTTTGATTCCCCGGCCGACCAAAACCTATTATCTTTGAGTCAACTCAGTTTATCTGCCCAGAATTCGATACCAGGCCGACCAAAAGCTAATATCTTTGAGTCACCTCAGTTTATCAGCCCAGACTTCAATTTCCCAGCCACCCAAAAGCTTTGATCCTTGAGTCACCTAAGTTTATCGGCCCAGAGTTCGATTGCTGGCTGACCAAAAGCTTTTAGCTTCGAGTCACTTCAGTTTATGGGCCCGGAGTTCGATTCCCCGGCCGACCAAAAGCTATTATCTTTGGGTCACCTCAGTTTATCGGCCCAGAGTTAGATTCCCCGGCCGACCAAAAGCTATTATCTTTGAGTCACCTCAGTTTATCGACCCAAAGTTCAATTCCCCGGCTGACCAAAACCTATTATCTTATAATCACCTCAGTTCATCGGCCTAGAGTTCGATTCCTCAGCCAACCAAAAGATTTTACCTTTGAGTCACCTCAGTTTATTGGCCTAGAGTTTGATTCCCTGGCCGACCAAAAGCTACTATCTTTGTGTCACCTCAGTTTAACAGCCCAGAGTTCGATTCCCTGGCCGACCAAAAGCTATTATCTTTGGGTCACCTCAGTTCATCGGCATAGAGTTTGATTCCTCGGCCGACCAAAAGCTATTATCTTTGAGGTACCTCAGTTCATCGGACCAGAGTTTGATTTCCCGGCAGATCAAAAGCTATTACCTTTGAGTCACCTCCGTTTATCGGCACAGAGTTCGATTCCTCGGCCGACCAGAAGCTTTTATCTTTGAGTCACTTCAGTTTATCGGCCCAGAGTTCAATTCCCCGGCTGACCAAAAGCTTTTTTCTTTGAGTCACCTTAGTTCATCGGCCCAGAGTTTGATTCCCCGGCTGACCAAAAGCTTTTATCTACGAGTCACCTCAGCTTATCGGCCCAGAGTTTGATTCCCGGCCGACCAAAACCTATTATCTTTGAGTCACCTCAGTTTATCTGCCCAGAATTCGATTCCCGGCCGACCTAAAGCTATTATCTTTGAGTCACCTCCGTTTATCAGCCCAGACTACAATTTCCCAGCCACCCAAAAGCTTTGATCCTTGAGTCACCTAAATTTATCGGCCCAGAGTTCGATTGCTGGCTGACCAAAAGCTTTTAGCTTCGAGTCACTTCAGTTTATCGGCCCGGAGTTCGATTCCCCGGCCGACCAAAAGCTATTATCTTTGAGTCACCTCAGTTTACTGGCCCTGAGTTAGATTCCCCGGCCGACCAAAAGCTATTATCTTTGAGTCACCTCAGTTTATCGGCCCGGAGTTAGATTCTTCGGCCGACCAAAAGCTATTATCTTTGAGTCACCTCAGTTTATCGGCCCAAAGTTCAATTCCCCGGCCGACCAAAACCTATTATCTTATAATCACCTCAGTTCATCGGCCTAGAGTTCGATTCCTCGGCCAACCAAAAGATTTTACTTTTGAGTCACCCCAGTGTATTGGCCTAGAGATTGATTCCCCGGCCAACCAAAAGCTACTATCTTTGAGTCACCTCAGTTTATCAGCCCAGAGTTCGATTCCCTGGCCGACCAAAAGCTATTATCTTTGAGTCACCTCAGTTCATCGGCATAGAGTTTGATTCCTCGGCCGACCTAAAGCTGTTATCTTTGAGGTACCTCAGTTCATCGGACTAGAGTTCGATTTCCCGGCTGACAAAAAGCTATTACCTTTGAGTAACCTCCGTTTATCGGCACAGAGTTCGATTCCTTGGCCGACCAGAAGCTTTTATCTTTGAGTCACTTCAGTTTATCGGCCCAGAGTTCAATTCCCCGGCCGATCAGAAGCTTTTATCTTCGAGTCACCTCAGTTTATCGGCCCAGAGTTCGATTTCCCAGTCGACTAAAAGCTTTTATCTTTGAATCACGTCAGTTTATCGGCCCAGAGTTTGATTCCCCGGTAGACCAAAAGCTATTATCTTCAAATCACCTCAGTTTATCGGCCCAGAGTTCGATTCCCCAGCCGACCAAAAGCTTTTATCTTTGAGTCACCACAGTTTATTTGCCCAGTGTTCAATTCCCCGCCTGACCAAAAGCTTTTATCTTTGAGTCACCTTAGTTCATCGGCCCAGAGATTGATTCCCCGGCTGACCAAAAGCTATTATCTTTGAGTCACCTCAGTTTATCGGCCCAGAGTTCGATTCCCCAGCCGACCAAAAGCTTTTATCTTTGAGTCACCACAGTTTATTTGCCCAATGTTCAATTTCCCGGCTGACCGAAAGCTTCTATCTTCGATTCACATCAGTTTATCGGCATGGATTTTAATTCCCGGCCGACCAAGAGCTATTATCTTTGAGTCACCTCAGTTCATTGTCCCAGAGTTCGATTCCCCGGCCGACCATAAGCTTTTATCTTTGGGTAACCACAGTTTATCTGCCCAGAATTTGATTCCCGGCCGCCCAATAACTATTATCTTTGAATCATCTCAGTTTATCAGCCCAGAATTTGATTCCCCAGCTACCCAGAAGCTTTTATATTTGAGGCACCTAAGTTTATCGGCCCTGAGTTCGATTCCTGGCTGACCAAAAGCTTTTAGCTTCGAGTCACCTCAGTTTATCAGCCTGGAGTTTGATTCCCCGGCCGACCAAAACCTATTATCTTTGAGTCACCTCAGTTTACTGGCCCTGAGTTAGATTCCCCGGCCGACCAAAAGCTATCATCTTTGAGTCACCTCAGTTTATCAGCCCAGAGTTTGATTCCATGGCTGAGCAAAAGTTATTATCTTTGAGTCACTTCAGTTTATCGGCCCAAAGTTCAATTCCCCGGTCGACCAAAAGCTATTATCTTATCTTTGAATCACCTCAGTTCATCAGCCTAGAATTGGATTCCTCGGCCAACCAAAAGATTTTATATTTGAGTCACCTCAGTTTATTGGCCCAGAGTGTGATTCCCCGGCCGACCAAAAGCTACTATCTTTGAGTCACCTCAGTTTATCAGCCCAGAGTTCGATTCCCTGGCCAATCAAAAGCTATTATCTTAGGGTCACCTCAGTTCATCGGCCCAGAGTTCGATTCCCCGGCAGACCAAAACCTATTACCTTTGAGTCACCTCAGTTTATCGGCATAGAGTTTGATTCCTCGGCCGACCAAAAGCTATCATCTTTGAGGTACCTCAGTTCATCGGCCCAAAGTTCGATTTCCTGGCTGACCAAAAGAGTTCTCGGGAGTTTATGTAATTCACTAGCCATAAAATATATATATATATATATATATATATATATATATATATATATATATATTTATATATATACATATATATATATATATATATATATATATATATATATATATATATATATATATATATATATATATATATATACAGTATATGTATATGTATATATATATGTATATGTATATATATATGTATATGTATATATACATATGTATATATATATATATATATATATATATATATGTATATATATATATATATATATATATATATATATATATATATATATATATATGTATATGTATATATATATATATATATATGTATGTATATGTATATGTATATGTATATGTTTATATATATATATGTATATATATATATATATATATATATATATATATATATATATATGTATATATATATGTACATATATATGTACATATATATATATATATATATATATATATATATATATATGTATATATATATGTATATATATATATATATATATATATATATATATATATAATGTACATATATATATATACATATATATATATATATATATATATATATATATATATATATATGTACATATATATATGTACATATATATATATATATATATGTACATATATATATATATATATATATATATATATATATATATATATATATATATTCATATATATATATATATATATATATATATATATATATATATATATATATATATATATATATATATATTATACAGAGAGAGAGAGAGAGAGAGAGAGAGAGAGAGAGAGAGAGAGAGAGCTTGCTAAGGTGTACTGTTTATAAATCCTCTGAAATATCTGATATTCCCTTAGACAATGCGATGTTTTCCTTTGACATTTCCAGCATCATAAATATCACAGAAAGGAGAAAGACAACGATGTCGATGACAAACGTATATTTCCTTTGACCTCACACTCCACAGCGGCTGAAACCTTCAGACACTTGATTTGATCTCTTACCTCTTTTTTGTATATCTATAAGAGAAGTATTGAACAATTAAAATGAAATAGTTTCAGAACAGTAACAACATTAAGTTTGATCTTTCATTTATAAACTAAAAAAAAAATAAAACACGAGGAAGAAAAACAAGATAGAATAGCATGCCCGAGTGTACCCTCAAGCCAGAGAACTTTATCCTAAGACAGTGGAAGACCATGGTACAGAGGCTATGGCTTCAATGCTTTTCCTTATATACGCAATATTAATATTAAAAAATTGATTAAGTTTTTGAGAATATGGAGATGGGATTAAGGAGAAAAGTGGAAAGAGAATTAAATTTTAACAAAATGTAATAGGATTATAGGGGGAAAGAATTTTCAATGCGTCACTTTATTAACCATCGTGCGTGGTTAGAGATCGTACTGACTCAGAGTTCCTGTCAGGCGTGGCGTTTTCGCAGGGTGAAAATTAAATCGGAGGGGAAGTATGTAGTAAGTACTTAATGAGTGTTGTGTCTTGCTCTAAAAGAGAGGCCCGTAAGTGATCTGTACGCCTTTTTGGAAGTAGGAAGAAGTAAGGAGCATGTAAGATCTGTACTTCTGTCACACACACTGAGTGGGATAATCGTATGAGAATTCCAAGTGAAGCGTACGTTTTCAGAAATCATACTTACGAAGTAAGAGAAACGTAAGAGAAAAGTAAGGAGTACAGAAGTATTAAGCTAGACAATCGTGCATAAACTTGGAAGAACGCACGGATAATCACAATACTATAAGGGTGCACTGAGTCTCTACATCCCTCACTGTTTCAGCATCCAATATGGCACTACCAAGAAGGATTCACCATTGTCTTCTACAGCTGTTATTGCAAGAGGGGGCAGAAGATCGTGATGCAGTGCTGGCAGTAGTTTCTCGGAATCGCCTGTCCGTATCAGCTTTTATATAGGCGCATGATGCACCTGAGCATGTCTCAACACGTACTTCTGACGCACTTTTATTGGGCTGGTCACGTGCGTCGTCTGAGTGTGACGTACTTCACAAGTATGATAGTAGTAGTCACCCAAGGAGGCAACCTCCTTGAACTTGCCACGCACTACGGAAGTAAGTAATACGCACGGAGGAAGTGCGCTCACCCCCTTTTTGTTAACACGTTCACTGAAAGCAAGTTGAAGGAAGGAGCCTCTTGCGTGGTAAGTACGCCTTTATGGGAAAATAACCCGGAATTACTGCATGTTTTGCCTGCGTTACACGCATGGTTATTGAACTTACTCAGTACTTTTGTCTTGCGTACTCTGAGCATGTTCCAGGCGTGCTAATTGTCACTGCCAGGTCGTAGCAAAAAACTGGCCTGACAGTTTACAGGCTGTGCGCTATGCATTGTGTTGACGACCACCAAAAAAAGTACATTCCACCTGCATGCATCTTACTACTCAGCCTATTTTTGGCATGCAAACCACTCGTAGTACCACGCAAGATGGGATGTAAGAGGCTCTTAAGATTACCCCCATCCGAGGATTTAAAAATATTAGGCCTCTGATTATTGAGGAGTAAAAGCAGCTTAGCCAGCTAACCATGAATTATGATACAATTTGAACTCTGCAGAGAGACTGGATACAATTTGTTCATCTCCTAATGATAAATTCATTGTACTTGAATTGTCTGAAAATTCAAGATGTGCAGATAAAAGCAATGATTACTAGACTGGCCTAAATGTGGGGTTGGATTGGATATTTGGATTTTGGAACATTTGGCTAGGTGTTGGTACCAGGAGATATTTTATGAGGGGACATTTTAGCAAAGTCTGGAGGGTTTTGTCCCGGGACGAAATAGAGCCAATCACAATGTGAGTTTGCTA
>NC_090748.1:65565921-65568421 GCF_036898095.1 Palaemon carinicauda
TCTGTGATAGTTATTTAGGTATAAAAACCCTAAATAAAAAATGGGTAAATACTTTATCATAGTATCGGTGATAGAAATCAGCGATACTAATAACTGGTTAAACAAATTTCTTTCTCTCAATAGCTTGAGTCACATACAAGTTATTAAGAAAAAAATTTGTTTAACCTGGTATTAGTATAGCTGATTTCTATCACAGATACTATATATATATATATATATATATATATATATATATATATATATATATATATATATATATTATATATATATATATATATGTGTGTGTGTGTGTGTGTATATGTTTACATTATATATTTATATATATATACATATATATACAGTATATATATGTATATATAGTTATATAACACAATCTCTTTGAGAAATACTCAATGTTTTTCAAAATCACTGATTTTTTTTTAAGGGAATCCCATACTGTCTTAACATGTCTATTTACAGGTTATTTGGGGTTTATTCGGTGGTTATCACATTTGCTGACGTAAGATCTAGGAGTTTCTTTATGGCTTGATTCTGGAAACATCGATATGGCGATGTTCTCTAAACCATAAAAATTCTGCAAAAACCTCCATAACCATCGGGACAATAATCTATGACACTGCTTTCTGGTAACATTCTCGTAACAGCAAGAGACCATCTCACTTAAGTGTTATAGATAGCATTCTTGAGGATTCTCCTGTCTTTTCAAATATTTTTCCATTTCGCTATGAAAGCAATATAGTTTTCCGGTCATGGTTGGAGAGGAAATGCTATCTGGAATTAACTAATTTCTTCACATAGAAATATGACAGGGCCACTCCTTACGAGTGGAAAGGTAGAACAAAACATTTATATCTAAAAGGTTACACAATTACAATCCAGGCGTGTCTCTGCACACCTTGCACATGCTTAGAATATATTATATTTTCAGGAACAGAACCATCTGAATCATCTGAATTGAAAGGTTACAATATTCTTTATTAAACATTAGTTTCTGTTTTAAATATAAAGTGCCATAATTCCTGGAAAAAAAAACAAAAATAACTTCAATACTGATTTATGTCTGGTGTAAGCCCGTTTTCATGCTGTCGACAGGAGGTCGTGCTTTGGTGACCAAAATATCATTGTGAGACGTTGGTAAACGGTTCTTGCATTACTAACCGCCCCCCCCCCCCCCACCCCACCCTCAAATGAGTCTCATATGATTGAATGATCCTCTGAGATGTATGCTAGTTTACACCAGTCTATGGATACCCAAGTAGTTCTTCCTTATACTGGTATTTCATCCCAGTTCTGTTTTCATTGTAATATGGGACGAGGTCCCAAGTATTCTCTATAGGGCGGTGTAAATCTATTTTGTCGAATGTCGAACGCATGTTTGATACATTTTAGTTCAACTGACACGTATATTTTTGTCTCTTTATGAACACCGGAGGGATGGTTAATTCATTCGCATCTTAATATACGTCTACTGTGGCCTGATTGGTAACGTTTCTGCCTGGTGTTTGCCAGACGGGGGTTTTGAGTCCTGCCCAGTCTCGTTAGTGCCTTTAGTGTCTGCATCCTTACCATCCTTGGGAGTCAAGGCTAGGGGTTTTGGGGAAGCCTATAGGTCTATCTGCTGAGTTATCAGCAGCCAGTGCCTGGCCCTCCCTGGTCCTAGCTTGGGTGGCGAGGGGTCTTGGGCGCTGATCATGTGATGTATAGTCAGTCTCTAAGGCATTGTCCTACTTGATAGGGCAAGGCCCCTTGCCTCTACCATTCATGAGCGGCCTTTAAACCTTTAAACTGGCATTGCTAATGATTATATGTAGAGTGCCTCTGATGGTGACATGTTTAGGGTTGGGTGAGGGTCTTTCTCAGTCCTATAGGGTATTAGGTTAGCCGAAGCTCTAAACCACCTGTTGAGATACTACCCCTTTAGTTATTGGGTCCCTCTCTAGTTACAGTTAATTTTTCATGCGTTGGAGAACTTGGCATTTGCTGACCTAATCGATTAGAGACTGTGCGCAGCTTTCTGCCATCTGTTTGACGGAGGTTGCGTCTTTTCAAGACATTTAAAAAATATATAATTCTATTTAAGGTAAAAGGAAGCAATGTATAGGTATTAATCTTAAGTTTCAAATGAATTAATGCTATTGTGGTGTACAGGAAAATTTTTTGATATTTCTTTTGATCTTTTTCAGACTCCTTCTAATAAGGACATTTGAGGAGCCTGACGACATTGAAAGTTTCCTTACTTCTTCTAAGCCTGGTAAGTTATTCAGAGAGAGAGAGAGAGAGAGAGAGAGAGGAGAGAGAGAGAGAGAGAGAGAGAGAGAGAGAGAGAGAGGAGAGAGAGAGAGAGAGAGGTTTTCTTTCTTTAAAATCCTTATCTTTTTATTTCAAGTAAGGTCTGCGCCATTGACGTATTTCCTGTCTATGACTTTACAGTAATATATTTTAAGAATTGAGTGATGCGAGAATTCTGAGAAACTTCAGGAATATAAAGATGTAAAATAGC
>NC_090748.1:65578421-65610921 GCF_036898095.1 Palaemon carinicauda
AACTCTGGTTCGAATACATGATTTAATATGAACTTTAAGAAATTTATTATAAATGGATAAAATGTATAATCAAATAGAGTGATAGAAAGTGAAACTATAATTGTTACAAAAGTCTCTTCCTTGTCATTTCTTGATACAAATTTTAATTCTCATTCCAGTGATTTTTGGACGTTTACTTTTACATTTTCTTTCTCTTTCCATCATCATTAACCGTCAGGAAACACGTTCAAGATGATGTAAAATCTATCTATTCATAACTGTAACTCTCACTAAAATATAAAATACGTTAAACCTTACGTATTCCAAATTTCCGATATCCTTTTTATCTATTCTGAAATCAGACAAATATTATGAAATCTGAAAATCGAACAAAATGCGAATATTTTATTTTTCAAAATCAAACGACCTTAGATTTTTCAATTCTATTTTCATTCATCCGGTTTTCTCTCTATTTTCAGTTAGGGAATTTTAACTACACTTGTACTTTATGTTTACCAAGTTGATTTAAGTTAATAGTATTAATGTTTTTCTCTTTTGGAATACAAGGACTTTATACATTGTTTTACTAAACAATAAACTCTTCATCAAGTTATCATTTAGTTTGATGTTAAAGCAGTTTACCCTTATATACCGACACACCATTCAGTGTATTTGTGTATGTTTTCATAACATTATTTTGATATTAGCGTATTAAATGAAAGGAATTCAAATCTGACATATTTAACTTAGTTCAATGTTCAGATGCCCCTTACTCTGATAAAAGGCAGACTAAAAATGCTGAAAAAATATGAGGTACACTCACATCGTTATTAAAAAAAAAATATTTTTAACATAAGATAACACACAGGGGAGGGTGAATGTATGGTGGCCTATTTCAGCTATGAGATTTAAAAAGCGTATTTTTTTTGGTGTTAACTCCAGCAAATATATATTTTGATTCTGTATTGATATGAGTAACAGACTGAAGAATGGTAATATATCCGAGTTGTAGCATACGTCTCTTTAAACCCTTTTACCCCCAAGGTAAGGGTAAATTTCGAGCACATTTTGCTATATATATATATATATATATATTTTTTTAAATTGCTCTAACAACCTTAATTTTTGTCATAGAGAGGTCAGGTTGGTCTCATTCTTTTGGAAAATGCCTGAAGTTTCTAATAAAGTTATCAAAAACATGCAAAACATGTAAATAACAGTGTTTTGCAAGAACGTACCGGTACGTCCTTTGGGGGCGAAAGGGTATTCTAGTTTGTTCTCTTACCTACAAATCTAAGGTAGATTACTAATCCTTGATATATTGTTCGTTTCGAGTAATTGTTCTATGTAACCTCTGTAAGGTTGGAGATACATGAAATGCAGGTGCAGTATGCAATGCATATACAAACAAAGAAATACATCCCATCTACATTTTCTTCTACACTACAACTGCCATCGGACTCCATGCCAAAAAGCTGTTGAAGTAACAAGCTAATTTCACCTCTACTGTATTATAATTCCATTATCATATTTTCTATTAACAAAACCTTATCAACCTTATTAACAAAAACCGTTGAATGTACGCAAGCAATTGTCGCCCAAAAGTGACCCCTTGGGACCTGTAAACATCTGTTGTGTCTCTAAATAAAGTTAGTTGTTCAGGGAACAGTCTTTGTTTTAGTTCATCTTCCATTCCCATTACATTGGTGATCCCTGTAAAGTGCTACAAACAACTAGCCCATCTCCCAGTTCTGTGCTTTGTCTTCTGTATCCTCCGATGATGACCATCACCGACCCCGATTTATCTGTCCATATTGCCACAGTGACACTGCTGCCTTTTGCCAGCAGACATACGTTGGCCTGACTTCAGCGTGCCGAGATTCTGTTCTGCATCAAAGGTGTGACCCACTCAAGCAGCAAAGCAGAAAGTGTCCTTGCTTTAATCCCCAACGAAACCTTCCAAGAAATCTCATATTGCCCTTGCAAACAAAATGATGCCCCATACTGTATGGTGCTCTCAACTCATACTTCATGGAGCAGAACTCTCCATCAGCAAGTACCTGTGTAGACAAGATCTTTTAGTTCCTTCAACAACTGTCAGGGAATTAAAAGACATCGATGGCTCTCAAAGAAGTGATATTTATTGCTTGCCTTCATCCTGTTACCCATAGGTTAAAACACCTGTTGGACCCTGTGTGAGCCATCTTTCCCAGTCTAGAGACCTTGCCCATGTAGGACCTTCTGACTAAAGCTGATGCCCTCATGAACAGCCACTTCCCCACCATTAAAAACACGATAAACAATGCCACTCATGACAAAGGGGACAACTATACAACGCTGACTGAAGCAGAGATAAATGCTGTAGGGTATCAACACCCAGATTGTGACATGCCTGGGCAACAACACAGCTGCCCACCACCCACCAATATCAACCCACGCTTTTGCCCCAACTAAAGCCCTCAACAGCCACTGAATGATGCCCGTCACCCTTAGTTTGTACTACTACCAGTCAAGATTCCAGGCTGCTGCTAAGAAATGTGCTACTGGATGTCATGGTAGAAAAATATGTAGGTAATGACCCCATCAACTAACCTCTTCTTTTTGCTTGATTCAGGATCTAATGTGCACTCTCTGGTAGATACAGCTGCCTGTCATTCCCTTTGTTGTAGTCCCTTGTATGGGGACAGTTCCATCATTTCAAGCCTACTGATATTCACCTGATGGTAGCCAATGGATCTGCTATTTCCACCCACAGTTACGAGAGGCTGACACTTGTTTGGAGGCATCCAGTAACAATAGAATTTTATTGCCGCTGACGTTACACTGCCTATCATAGGTGCAAAGTTCCTCATCCATTTCCACCTCTAATTGATGTCGCAAGCAAATCTTACTCAATGCAAGCTGTTACTTGTCCACACCTTCATCACCTGTTTCCATTGACTCGCTCTCCACATCAGAGCACCCGTGGATGCTTTTGCCCACATCCTCACTTTATATTCTCATGTCTTCCTGTTAAAAGTTTCCACAAAGCATGGTACCTATCACTATATCAAAACGATGGTGATTGTGGAGTTTTCCAGATTAAGACGTTTGTCACCAGACCGTTTGGCAGCTGCTATATACACATTTATCAAAATGGAAGAAATGGGACATTGCCAAAAGCCTCATCCCCCAAGCACATCATCCTAAAGAAGGCTGGATCCCTTCGCCCTTGTTGGGAGTACAGACATCTTAATATGCAGATGGAATCAAAGCACTACTGCCTTTCAAACATCGCCTACATCACCATCTACCTTCACAGTACTAAAATCAAAGTCTATATATGTAAGGTCAGGTCACTAACGGGGATCAAGTCACTTGAGCCTGCGGGGTGAGGTAAGCTTAGTTTGCTACTCACCTGGTGCAATGGGGTCAGCCCATACCTGTTAATCATTTAGAACACTTAACTTTTTGTCTTATCTCCACGAAAATAAAATAAAAATGCGTAAAGTATGTGCTGGTTTCGGTTGTTATAGTAGAGCAAAGTAAGTTAAAGATAATGTCTTTCCATCACTTCCCAAAAGATGAAAAACTTTAAAATAAATGGGCATACTTCCGTCAAAGATAATTAGAACTTACCTTTCACAGAGAGATATTTCTTTACTTGAAAACCAATATGATTCAGATAAATTGTGCATTTAGAGAGCTTTATTATAAGGTTCATTGTAAAATAAGGAACATTAAAAAACCTTTTGAACCCAGAGGAAATTATCTAACACTAGAAAGGGAGCTGTGCCTTTCAGCGATGACATTTGCAGCATTCAGTGATATCCAGGAAGAGCATTCTGTAGTCAGTGAAGACTTGCAAGACATACCCTCTCAAGAAGCTCTCGAAAAAATAGGTTTTATTGCATGAAAATTTCTTCAGTAATCGTTGTTAAGAAAAGTACCTGATTCATAGGAAAGAACCTGGATAGAAGAGATATCTAAATCCCAAAGAGGACTTGTTCATCCCAATGATGAATTCCTTAAACAATTGGAAAAGATAGAGACTGTTTACGTGCCACCATGGAAAGATTGTTAAAGGCTGGTAATTGAGCCATTAAAAAATTGTCTAGTGATATCAAAAGCTTTGTTGATTTAACTGATTAAGTAATAGGTTATCATGTCGTCTGTCGGATGATTTTAAGAATACGTGTACGAAATGTTAAAAAAGGTCAAAACTTTTAAGGTAGACAACTTTGTACTATTAGATGTCAGTGTCTATATTGCATATCTACTATCTCGTATATACCTTATATCTGAAGTTTTCAATATGATTTTCTAATTCCCTTTTAAATGATGATTATTGTAAGCAATTTTGATTAAATAACTTTCAGTCGGACATTCCTTGATTTTTTTTCGATTTAACTAAAAACACAATTCTAAGCCGTCATTCTAAACGACAACGAATCTCTCTCTCTCTCTCTCTCTCTCTCTCTCTCTCTCTCTCTCTCTCTCTCTCTCTCTCTCATTCACACACAGAAGTAAAATGAAACTGAAGTAGAGGAAAAGGAACATGATTCAGGATCTAATGTAGATACTGGTGCAGGTTGTTTCCTTCTTCCAGGCTCCCTCTTAAGGGAGGGACCCCATCATTCCAAGACTGCAGGTGTCCACCTGGTTGCCGTCAAGGGATCTCCTAATCCAACTACAGTTATGAGAGGCTAATATTGTTATTTGGGGGCGCCAAGTACCTGTGGAATATCCCCGTGGCTGATGCCATCTCTCATCGGGACATATTTCCTAGCCCATTTCCACCTCCTGGTTGACATCACACAGCAACGCATATTCAATGCCAGCTCTTACTTGTTCACTCCTTCATCCCCTGCTCCCTCTGACTTGCTCTCCAAATCAACATGCCCTTGGATGCATCTCTATCACATGCTGATATACGTTTATTTATTGACTTTCTTCTAACACCACTATTAACACATAACTTCTGAGCTTCTGTGTACAGTAGAGATTAAATACAGCACTAGAAGCTGAATTTCGGGACTGATATATCTCTATAATGTTTTTATTAATATTGATCTTTAATATTACCGAGGCATTCAACTCTGTCTAGGGATGCATGCATCATATGTTGAGACTTCAAAAGGACATTGCGGTATTCTAAATCTTCCCTGATTTTACTAGGATTGCCTAATGGAAACGATTCTTGGAGATCTGCCTCTAGGAAAAATGAATCACTAGGAAGGATATTGACGTCACAGCACTCTCTGAGAAATACATGGTTGAAGCTGGAGGGGTCAATGAAAATGGGGACACTGTAATTTGAAAGGTTAAATTGTATAAAAAAATAATGGCGATGGTCGTGCAGTCAGGAAGTTTTTCATTTAATTCAATCAATTTTTGCCCTCGCTATTCATATAATTACGAGGCATTTGACATTATTCACAGATAATGATGGTTTTGTGATTATTTACTTTCTCTCTGTACGAACTCTAGGTTTCAATAATGAATTAGTAAGGAAATCTCTGGAATACTACAATAAACAGATTGCCCATAAAGATGCATTATGATCTTGTGAACATTACTGCTTAGATTGTAAGTGACCATGGTAACTAGAAAGAATCCTTTAAAGAGAAGGCACTGAAAAAATTAATGGAAATAAGCAGTTTGCACGAGAAGACCACTAGTGCTCATATCTGTGTATCTAATCAATTTCTTGGTAACCTACGTGGCAACCAGATGTAGCCGTACGACATCCAATCAATGTCCCTAAAAGTATCTTATTCTACCCCCAAGACAGGCATAGATTGCATTCTTAATTTTCAAACAAACCAATCTGCTGATTGTGACAATGGCCAAACACTGGTTTCATGCTGGATAAAAGTTAAACGGAAGATTTAGTGTGCAAAAATGTTTAGTAAGCTTTTTATATTTTTGATATGAAGAACCCATTGAAAAGACTATATTTTGTAAATTTATATCATGGATTGCAATCTACATTGCAAATTTACTCATTTTCAAATTCACCCCCTCCTGGTGTACTGGGTCGGTTTGGTTCATTGGTATAGATAGACCAAGAAAAAACGGTTTCAAGTTAATGCATTTCTTACTCATTATGCAAAAAAAAAAAAAAAAAAAAAAAAGGATGTGTCGTCGTAACTCAACGTAAACAGAGGGAATATATAGATCCTGAAATTTTATATCTCTAATAATTTTTCGAGGATTGCCAAAAGCCGTCTAAATCACTTTTGGAAGGATTTAGTTAATTTCACCATAATTAACGCTGTTAGTGGTGATTTTAATGGAACATACAATGTTACCTGAAAATGTTGATTCCAGGAAAAAGTATATGTCACACTACTCAGGCCAAGGGAAAGGTAATAGCTCTTTGGATTTAATACTGTGCATTATCATATTGGGGAATTTATAATGCTAACATTATTAACTTCAGTTAAAAATGGGAGATAGTATAGTCACCGTAAAGCTTCTGGGTGAAATAAGCCCCATCCCTGATGATGTCAAAGCCCATCACGTTGTTTCCCACGTTAGCAGCAGTCACAATGCATACCCTTACAAATTTTAAACTACACTAACTTATAAACACTTTAATTAAGGGGATGTGTTGTGACCGCTGTTAACGCGGGAGACAACATGATGGGAAGATGACATCATCAGGGGTGGGGCTTATTCCACCAGAAATTTCTGTGGAGACTATACTTTTGATGAACTTAAAGTGGAAACAAAGGTACCATTTGTTCACATTACACCATATCTTTTCAAGCACATTTTGCTAAATTCTCAGAGGCAAAAGTAAGCTTTGGCCTCACTATTTGGTCAACAGAATCCTTTGTTATACAGCAAAGAGTACATGAAAAAAAAAAAACAGATTTTTTTTATGGTGGTTTGATGTTTTAGCTATTTTGGATTTACTTTCTCCTCAAACTATGATTTTGATGAAGGCCTCATATAAGATAGCTTATTTCAACTGGTTGCTCACAATTAAACTGAGTAGTCCTACTTGAAGCTTTTTATTGAGAATTAGAATGACCTGTTTTATTTGAAGCACCAGTCACATCTCACCAGATTGCAATTACATAGAGGGAACGGAGACAGTCTGCGGTTCTCCTCCGTTGGCTACGTTTCATTACTGGCAACGTCCGGAATGAACGGTGACGGATTTTGAACAAGCCCATACTTGGAGCAGACGTCAGCCGAAAACATTTGAGTTATGTATTTGTAACTTGTCCGTAAAGCTTCAGTTTTGTACCAATCGTGTGTCACACAATCGTACATAGTAAAGACATTTCATTTTGTGTATATATCATGCTTGTATCTCCGCTCTCCCCTCGCACTAAAAAGAACCTGAAATAACATGTATGTTTCTCTCCCCATTAACTGTTAACCGATGCGGTGTTGGTTGAACAGAAAATTTCCTGTTGCATTGAACCTGAAATGATGTGTCTGTTTTTCTCACCGTTAACTGTTAACCGGTGCGGTGTCGGTTGAATAGGAAATTTCCTGTTGCATTGAGTTTTTGTATACAAAGGAGAGTGTTCTGTAATAAAGTTACACAGTTGCTTTCATCCTGTCTTTGAGTCACAACATTCTCTCGGCTCATCACATTGGCGACCCCTGAAGTTGACTCGCTCCTCCCGCCTTCCACCCCACCTCTCCCCTCCGTCGTTGGTACTATGGCGGACTCTACGGAAGTTGGCGCTGCGGCTGCCCCATTGAAACTTTCGTCATTCGCCAGCGGAGAGGCGTTTGCTTGTTTCAGCGTGCAGAAGTCCAGTTTCACATTAAGGGCGTGAATCGCTCAACCACCAAAGCAGATTATGTTCTCACGGCGATACCCGTGGACACCTTCCTGGAAATATCCAACTGGCTTTGTGAACAAGGAGATACCCAAATAGCGTATGACACCTTCAAAACTTACCTTCTGCAGCAGTACTCTCCGTCGCCAGCCGCCCGTATAGCAAAGCTTTTTCAGCTCTCTCAACAACCGTTGAGGGACCAAAGGGCTTTGCTCTCTCTCAGGGAAATGACCAGTATCTCTCTCCTGCAACCTGCCGCAGACGGCTCTCTTCGTGAGGTGAACCTACTTCGTGCCCTTTGCATTTGCCGTTTACCCGAACCTGTACGCGTTGCCTTACCCGATGTCCATAGTTTACCCATAAAGGACTTGTTGACCAAAGCCGACGCCCTAATGGACAGCCACTTCAAGACCTCCATCAACGCCTCCACTCCTGACGAAGAGGACGCCTATTCAACATCAACAGAAGCTGACGTGAATGCCGTAGGACATACTCGCATACCCGGTGACGTGCCAAAGTGGCGCCACAGCCACCCACTACCCACCACTTGCTCGCGCCCTAACCAAAGACTTCTACAGCCACTTGCTACCTCCCATCTGCCGCAGTTTTGCTACTACCACAACAGATTTGGGACAACCGCAAAGAAATGTCCCAAGGATTGTCAGTGGCCCAAAAACGTGTAAGTATGCCATCGCTCGTGGCGGTGGCCTCCCATGTTTCTAATCTTTTCTTTTTACATGATGCAGGCACGGGCATGCGATTTTTGGTAGATACGGGTGTTTATCGTTCTCTTTTGCCAAGGGAACTCTTCAGGACACGGCGTAGTCTGTCTACGTCTGCCGACGTCCGCTTGGTAGCTGCCAACGGATCTGCGATACCCACCTACGGTTACGAGAACCTCACATTATCTTTTGGAAACAGTAAATTTAATTGGAAGTTTCTTGTTGCTGACGTCACATTGCCAATCCTCAGTGCGGATTTCCTCTCTCATTTCCACCTTCTAGTCGATTTCGCCCACCGACGATTGGTCAACGCAGACTCATACTTGTCGACACCTCTTCAACCCGCCCCCTCCAACCTCGCACTCGACATCAGTGTACCCACGGATTCCTACGCCCACCTCCTCACGTTGTACCCGGAAGTTTTCCGTCCAGAACTTCACCAAACGCCCACAGCTCTTGCCAAGCACGGTATTTATCACCATATCAAGACGACGGGACCCCAAGTCTTCGCAAAATTCAGACGTTTGGCACCGGAACGATTAGCAGCCTCCAAACAGACGTTTGCCAAAATGGAGGAAAAGGGCCTTTGCCAAAAGGCCTCCAGCCCATGGTCGTCACCCTTACATATCGTTCTGATGAAAGACGGCTCCCTCCGTCCATGCGGGGATTACAGGCGCCTGAACATGCAAACAGAACGGGATCACTACCCCCTCCTAAACATCGCTGACGTGACCTCCTACCTGCACAAAGCGAAGGTTTTCTCTACGCTCGACCTCCTGAAGGGGTATTATCATGTGCCTATGAACCCAAAAGACACCCCCAAGACCGCCATCACCACTCTGTTTGATACATACACCTTCAATTACTCCTGTTTTGGCATTCGTAACGCTGGGACCACGTTTCAACGTCTCATGGATGGCATCTTAGGGGAACTCCCCTTCTGTGTATGCTATGTGGACAACATACTTGTGTACTCCTCCTCAAAAGAGGAACACCTCCGTCACCTGCGCATCAGGCTCGACCACCTGCAACAAAACGGCCTTGGAGTGCGGTACGACAAGTGTACCTTTGGCGCCAACGAAGTGTCGTTCTTAGGGCAGAACATCACTCCTGAAGGAGTCCATCCCCTCCCTGAGAAGGTAGCAGCCATTTAGGACTTCCCAACGCCCTCGACTGTCAAAGGTCTGCAGGAATTCTTGAGTATGATCAGCTATTATCACTGTTTTCTGCCAGCAATTGCTGCCACTCTTGCTCCCCTCTACGCCTCCCTCAAGGGCAAGGCAAAGGACCTGAAGTGGGGTCACCTTCAAGAAGCGGCCTTCTGCAATACAAAGAAGGCCCTATCAACCGCTGTGGCTCTCACTTTCCCTATCCCACATGCCCCTCTCCTTCTCTCCACCGATGCCAGTGACGTCGCTATTGGTGCAGTACTCAAGCAGGTGGTCAATGGCTCGCCCTGGCCATTGGCCTTCTTCAGCAAAAAGCTGTCTAAGGCAGAATCGGGTTATTCTACCTTCGATCGCGAATTGCTGGTGGTGCACTTGGCTGTCCGTCACTTTCGCCATTTCTTAGAAGGTACGCCCTTCAACATTCGCACAGACCACATGCCTCTGGTGCACGCCTTCACTTGACAGTCTGACGCCTGGTCTGCCTGTCAACGAAGACATCTCTACGCCATGGCTAAATACAATTGCACCTTTCTTTACGTCCCTGGGAAAATGAAATCCCGTTGCCGATGCCTTGTCAAGAAACACGTTGGCTGCCGTTCAACTGGGATTGGATTACAACGCCTTGGCTGAAGCCCAGCGACAGGATCCAGAGTATCAAGCATGTAGGACATCCTGCACCTGCCTCCTCTCTGACGTCAGTACTGGTAGACCGCGACCTTGGATTCCTGCTCCCACGCACCGGTAGGTGTTAGATTTCATTCACGGCCTTTCACATCCCTCGTGCCGTTCTACTGAACAGCTGCTGAAGAAGAAGTTCATTTGGCACGGCATTTTTAAGGATGCTAAGGATTGGGTCCGCGCCTGTACTTCTTGCCAAACTTCCAAAGTACATCGACACACGGATTCAGGAGTGGGTACATCATCCTTACTCTCAGGATGGATTGCAAGATTTGGTTTCCCTGAGCATATTACTTCTGACAGGAGTACCACTTTCACCTCTCAGTTGTGGACATCATTAGCGAATCTCCTGGGCATCACCCTACATCAGACAACTGCCTACAACCCCGCTGCCAATGGCATGGTTGAACGTTTTCATTGCACTCTCAAAGCAGCTTTGATGTCCCACTGCACGGATTCCAACTGGTTTATTCAGCTTCCCTGGGTCCTCCTGGGACTAAGGACCACTCCTAAAGACGCCCTTGACGTCTCAGCAGCTAAAATGGTGTATGGCGACCCGTTGCTCTTCCCTGCCGAATTTTTTCCTTCTACAACCTCCTCCGACGATCTCCATCGCATACGTCATGTCGTGGGAAAATTTACTCCATTCCACCAGACTTACAAGACCCCAGCGAAGCATCACATACCGACAGATTTGCACTCTGCAACGCTTGTCTTCCTTTGCAACGACACTAGCAAGCCACCGCTAACGCCCCCTTACACGGGCCCTTTCCTTGTGATCTGACGCAGTCCGACAGCATTCCTACTAAACATTCGTGGCAAAGAAGACTGGGTCTCCATTAATCGTCTAAAACCTGCTTATCTCCTGCCAGATGACCTGACTACAGTTCGCCTCTCTAGATCAGGTCTCCCTATTTAACATGTACAGTATGTCATTCTTAGGGGGGAGCCATGTACCAACCATGTGTCACACAATCGTACATAGTAACGACATTTCATTTTCTGTATATATTATGCTTGTATCTTCGCTCTCCCCTCGAACTAAAAAGAACCTGAAATAACATGTTTGTTTTTCTCACCGTTAACTGGTAACCGATGCGGTGTCGGTTGAACAGGAAATTTCCTGTTGCATTGAGTTTTAGTATATAAAGGAGAGTGTTCTGTAATAACGTTATTCTGTTGCTTTCATCCTGTCTTTGAGTCACAACCTTCTCTTGGCTCGTCACAGTTTTATCAGCTTCTCATGCACTTTGTCAGTTCCGTATGCCTTTGTCAAACTGGACTTCTCTGTTCATTTCTGGTTATAGCTGTTGCTCTCTGGATCATAACTGGAGAATTATATAAACAAAGAAAAGTAGAGTACCTAAAAGGATTAGCGATGACAAAGAACGCTTATGTAACGTATGTTAAACTGAAGAAAAATAGAGAACACTGGAAAAGAAACATATTAGGGATGAACATAGATCGGAGATGCAGCGTACTTGTATCCGTATAACGAAGGTTACATATCAACAGATTGCAGTTACGCAGAGGGAAGGAACACAGAAACAAAATATCAGCTCTGTCTGTTACTTCAACAGTAGTCCTACAATTTGTATGTTCTTTATCCGTTAATTGCCAGTTGTCATTTTGTTCCTCTCCGTTGGTATCAGTTAGACAGTCCGTAACATTTTAACCTTCAAAATGCAATAGCAACAATTCCACCAGTGAAAATAACCGGTTGACTGTTTTTCATACAATCTGCAGTCCTCTCTATTCATTGTTTCTTTGTAAGTTTGTTGTTGTTTGATTTAACCATTCAGCAACTTCAACTTCCATAACATTGTAACCCACGAAATGCAACAGTGACAATTTTACCAATCAACTGTTCCTCTCGATTTAACTCTTCAGTGGTTTCAACTTCCATTACATTATAACACCTAGGATGCAACAGCGACAATTTTACTAACAGGAATGACCTGATGACTGTTTCTCATGCAATCCGCTGTTCCTCTCCCTTCTTTGTCCGTTTGTTGTTAGATTTAACCATTCGGCGGCTTCAACTTCCATTACATTGTAAACCCGGAAATGCAACAGCGACAATTTTACCAACGGCAATAACCGGATGACTGTTTCTCACGTAATCCATGTTCATTTCCATTCCTTGACCGTTTGTTGTTCCATTTACCCCTTCAGCGGCTTCAACTTCCGTTACATTATAACCCTCAAAATGAATTAGCGATGATTTTAACAACGGGAATAAGCTGATGACTGTTTCTCATGCAATCCCCTGTTCCTCTACAATCCTTGTCCATTTGTTTTTTGATTTAACCTTTGTAACCTTCAAAATGCAACAGCGACAATTTTACCAACAAAAATAACCAGATGACTGTTTCTCCCGCAACCCGCTATTCGCCTTCATTCCTTGTCAGCTTGTTGTTTGATTTACCCTTTCAAGGTCTTCAACTTCCGTTACTTTATAACCACTGAAATGAAACAGAGATAATCTTAACATTGGTAATAACCAGATGACTGTTTCTCACGCAACCCTCCATTCCTTTCCCATCCTTGTTGTTTTATTTAACCGTCCAGCGACTTCAACTTCTGTTACATTGTAATGCCTGAAATGCAACAGCGACAATCTTAACAACGGTAATAATCAGAGAACTATTTCTCCCCCAATCTGCCATTCCTTTCTATTCCTTGTCCATTAGGTGTTTGCTTTAACCGTCCAGTTGCTTCAACTTCCGTTATATTGTGACCGCTGAAATGCAACAGTGGCAATCTTAACAACGGTAATAACCGGATGACTGTTTATAACGCAATCCGCCATTCCTTTCCATTCCTTGTCCATTTGTTTTTTTACTTAACCGTTCAAGGGCTTCAAATTCCGTTACATTGTAAACCCAGAAATGCAACAGCAACAATCTTAACAACGGTAATAACCAAATGACTGTTTCTCATGCAATCCGCCTTTCCTTTCCCATCCTTGTCCATTAGTTGTTTAATTTAACCGTTCAGCTGCTTCAACTTCCGTTACATTGTAACCCCCGAAATGCAACAGTGACAATTTTATCAACAGGAATAACCGGATGACTGTTTCTCAAGCAATACGCTGTTCCTTCCCCTTCCTTGTCCGTTTGTTGTTAGATTTAACCATTCAGGGGCTTCAACTTCCATTACATTGTAAACCCGAAATGCAACAATGTCAATCTTACCAACAGGAATAACCGAATGACTGTTTTTCATGTAGTCCACGTTCCTTTCCATACCTTGACCATTTGTTGTTCCATTTAACCCTTCAGCTGCTTCAACTTCCGTTACATTGTAACCCCAAAATCCGTTAGTAATAACTTTACCAACGGAAATAACCGGACGACTGTTTCTAATGCAATCCACCGTTCCTTTTCATTCATTGTCCATTTGTTTTTCGATTTAACCGTTCAGTGGCTTCAACTTTCGTTACATTGTAACCTTCAAAATGCAACAGCAACACTCTTACCAACAGAAATAACCAGATGGGTGTTTCTCACACAAACCGCTATTCGACTTTATTCCTTGTCAGTTTGTTGTTCGATTTAACCTTCAAGTGCTTCAACATACGTTACATTGTAACCACTGAAATGCAACTGTGACAATTTTACCAACAGGAATAACTGTATGACTTTTTCTCACGCAATTCACCGTTCCTCTCCATTCCTTGTTCCTCTATTGTTCAATGTAACCATTCAGCGACTTCAAGTTCAATTATATTGTAACCCCCAAAATGCAACAGCTACAATATTACCACCGAGAATAACTGTGAACTGTTTCTAATGCAATCTGCTGTTTCTTTCCATTCCCTGTCCATTTGTTGCTTGATTTAACCTTTCATTGACTTCAACTTCCGTTACATTGTAACTCCCAAAATGCAACAGCAACAATCTTAACAACAGTGATAACGAGATGACTGTTTCTCAAGCAATCTGCCATTCCTTTCCAGTCCTTGCCCATTTATTGTTTGACTTAACCATCCAGTGGCTTTAACTATCGTTACATTGTAACCCCCGCAATGCAACAGCGACCATCTTAACAACGGTAATAACCAGATGACCGTATGTCACGTAATCCGCCATTCCTTTCCAATCCTTATCCAACTTTTGTTTGATATAACCGTTCAGCGGCTTCAACTTATATTACATTGTAACATCCGAAATGCAACAGCGACAATCTTAACAACGGTAATAACCGGATGACTGTTTCTCATGCAATCTGCTGTTCCTTTCCAATCCTTGTCCATTTGTTTGTTTTAACCGTCCAGCGGCTTTAACTTCCATTACATTGTAACACCCAAAATGCAACAGCAACAATCTTAACAACAGTAATAATCGGATTATGGTCTCTCAGACAATCCACCATTTCTTTCCAATCCTTGTCCATTTGTTGCTTGATTTAGCCTCCTGCCGCTTCAACTTCCGTTGCATTGTACCTCCCGAAATGCAACAGCGATCATCTTAACAACAGTAACAACCGGTTTACGGTTTCTCACGCAATCTGCTGTTCCTTTCCATTCCTTGTCCATTTGTTGTTTGATTTAACCGTCTAGTGGCTTCAACTTCCGTTACCTTGTAACACCCGAAATGCAATAGCGACAATCTTAACAACAGTAATAACCGGATTACGGTTTCTCATGCAATCCGCCATTCCTTTCCGATCCTTTTCCATTTTTTGTTTGATTTAACCGTTCAGCGGCTTCAGCTTCCGTTACATTGTAACCCCCGATATGTAACAGCGACCATCTTAACAACGGTAATTACCGGATGACTGTTTCTCACGCAATCCGCCGTTCCTTTCCAATCCTTGTCCATTTCTTGTTTGATTCAACCGTCCAGTGGCTTTAACTTCCTTTACATTGTAACCCCCGATATGACACTTGTACAAGATTTTCTGCCTTAAAACTTTTGTACGTCTTTCACAAATCTCTCAGGGAATTCATTATCTCTTAATGTTAACTGTCCGTTCTATTTAGTACGTAAAATATTTATACCAGTTTGTGAACATTGAGTCGAAATACTGAATAGGAGTGAGATCTCTTTTTTTCACTCTAAAAGACCGAATATCTCATTTAATATTGTCATATTTCTCATAATCGTCCTGAGATCAAACGCCTCGCAGGGATATGGATGGGTAGATACTAAAGATTTCTATCTACTGACTCGCATTTACTTGAATATATCACATGTAGAAGGATAAATACTTCCAGTGTAAATAAAATAGGATTTAAAACTTCTGTTCAAAAAGTATTCACAAGTCGATATGTCTTAGATTTAGGAAAATATTTGAGGAATTATAAAATTTGCAATTGTGAATACACTATATGTCAAGCAAGAATAATATTCATGTAAATACTATGATCTATATATGATACTATAGATTGTAGCAATTGTAAATGTGCATTACTAATAAACGAAAAAAAATATGCTGTGTTTTTGAGAGGACGTCAAATTATTGAACTTTCGGAGGCCGTTTTCTTTACCCGTTATCATGACTGAATATTATGAATATGTTTTTATCAATGCATGTTATGAGAGAGAGAGAGAGAGAGAGAGAGAGAGAGAGAGAGAGAGAGAGAGAGAGAGAGAGAGAGAGAGAGTAACGCATTCATCGAAAAACGTTTAGAAAGATCAATTATCATGAACGAATAATAGAGTAGTATGAATATATTTGTATCAATGCATGCTAGAGAGAGAGAGAGAGAAAGAGAGAGAAAGAGAAACACTCATCGACAAATGTTTAAAGTGTAAAATCCATTAATGTAATATTTCATAGTAAGTCAATCATTCCTTTTATATAAAATATAGTACAAGTAAGAATAGTTGATATAATGATAGTAAATGAAATGTATATCAAAAGTCCGTAGAGTTTGTTTATTTATACAATATCGTCATTTCCTCGGTAAACACTTAATTAACGATCATTATTTTTCCGGCTACTGCACTGTAGTGACAGACCTATGTTCGCAATCTACGGGACATCACTCCACGTTTCTCTTTCTATGACTTATCGTAATTAAAAGAATTAATTATATGCTTTGTATTTCTTAACTATCTCTCGCTCTCTCTCTCTCTCTCTCTCTCTCTCTCTCTCTCTCTCTCTCTCTCTCTCTCTCTCTCTATCTCTCCAATGTAAGTATACGAGGTCATCTAATTCTTATATCATTATATCAAATTAGATTGATTTATCAGTTAATCACTCGTTAACCACATATATATTATGAACAAGGGATTATAATAATAACTATTAATATCATTATCATTACCATCGTCAACATTATCATTTCAAGAAATAAAATTCTAATTCACGTAACTGTAATGTATTCTAAAGGCAAAGTCAGAAAGAATCAACCATCTGGGAGTTTAGTTAGTTCCGATCTATAAACACAAATAACCGTTTATTTGAAGATAAAAACGCAAGTAGAACCTGATTCCATCGAAAGCAATCCCAGAATGTCCGGTAACTAATTGACTAACTCGTTCTCCTTGGACAAGCCGGCAGATGTCTCCATTTGCATATCGTCTGATTGATTACAGTCCTGTCGCAATTTGATGCATGCAATCCCTGGGAAACTCCATAAGCACCTGCATCGTAAAACATGCATTTTGCAACCTTGTTCCTTGAGCTCCTAGGCAACTAGGAACATCAAGCGCGAGTTGCCCAAAACACTATGAGTAAACACCACCGACAGTTTATAAAATTACCTTTTGAAATAAAAACTTTATTATCTTCCATTAGAAAGCCCAAGCTCCTAATGGCGAATTTTCATAGATATATCCTATAATTTATATAGGAATTTCTGTATACTATTTTGATAACTTGCTAGTTAATCCTGGCATGTTGGTTCATCGACCTCAGATTTTATGTTTTATGGTTATTTACTTCGAATAGATTAACATCTTTCTATTCACCCGTATTAACTTAAATGGCAACCATTTACTGAAAAAGGCACAGTTATTTATAGTTTACCATCTTTCCTTTTTCCAAAAATACTTCTTTAATGTATTTGAAAATATGCCAATTCTGCTTTGAATTATTAGCTTCGGGAATAGAAAGTTATGGTAAGGAAGTATATGACATAAGCGTCAGACTCCTCCTCCCATCCGCTGAGCACAATCTTCTCTTTACAAACATAACATTCCAGTTCAAACTAAGATTATAAATCTGATAGCAGATCTTCAAACATACCATTTCTAAGAAACAATAACAAAACCAAGGATAATCTTTTGTGCTAAGTTACAGAGGGCTGCTCTTTCATAACTGATATTCCCGAGGAAGGTCTAGACATTGGGTTGGAGAAGTTTGATAATCTGATACGAGAGGCTGCAAAAATAACAACTGGCATCCCTAAGTAGTCTTATTAGGAGCGAAATGATCGCAACTCTGACACGTCATTAATTGCTCAAACAAAAACAGAAAGCTTATACCGCACACATTGCAAACCTCCACTATTCTGCAGTGGCCCAGAGGACCTGAGCTCAGAGTCACGTTAAATATCTGTGATTAAGTACTGCAAATGAGTTGAAAGGGCTCTAGAGAATTCAAGCCTTTACTGACCAAAATATGCAAGGCTTCTATAATGCTGTCAAATTCGTCTATGGGGTTAAAATCAACACAGGCTCTCTGGTAGCACACTTGATGGTATAACCCTTCTTAAATAATTGAGTTTCTAAATCACTTGCCAGAGCATTCCATGCTACACTGAAGCTGATGTGTCTGATGCTGATGTACTGCCTAGCTTGAGGGTACACTCAGGCACACTATTCTATCTTATTATTTTTCTTTTCTTCCTCTTGTTTTTTTTTGAAATGGTGTGTTGAGCAGGCTTAATAGAAGGGCCATGGATGCATGGTGGTTTATCAAGAGGTTGTCTTTTCCTTTTTCTGACTCTTTTTATTCTCAAAACCATCCTTACTGTCCTCCCTTCAGATGAAATGGCTATCCTGGAGGGTATTAAGCCTTGCATGGTGTATCGACTCCTCCATGTTGACCAGTTTTTCCGACTTTTTACTATGGTCTATGGGTATCATCAATCATTTTATTTATAATTCTGTACATATTGTTTTTGTTATAATTCTTGTTAATCTAGTTTTTAAGTATGATGTCTCTTTTTTATTTCTATTAATTCTTATGCTGTCTGGAGACATTGAGCGAAATCCGGGACCAGTACGTCCTAGATTTCGTCAATGTCGTCTTCTGTATTGCAATATTCGTGGTCTTCATGCAAATATCCAAGACCTTACAGTTGCATCCAGACAGTATGATATTCTTCTGTGCTTAGAAACTTTAGTTTCTAATATGAGGCACTCATCTGAGCTCCTTATAACTGGTTTTAAGAAGCCAATAATGTTGAAACGTGATGCCATCCCTAGGGCCAGGGGAATGGCGGTGTATATTAGGACCGAGTACCCGGCTTCTCATAAGTCCTGCTATCAATGTGGATGTCATGAGATTCAGGTAATAAAAGTTTGTGGCAGGCATAACAACTTTTATTTCTGTTCGATCTACCGGAATCCAGACATGAATGATTCTATCTTCGATTGCCTTCTTACCATTATGGCTAAGATACAAGAAGATGATAGAAAGGCTTCTTTTGTCTTTATTGGTGATTTTAATGCTCACCATAGGGAGTGGTTAAGTTCTATCTCTCCTACCGATCGCCATGGCTTAAGAACTTTAGACTTTGCCTCTGAATCAGGCTGTGAGCAAATCATAAATGAAGCTACTCACAGGTCTGGTAATTGCTTGGACCTTGTACCTTGTATACACTGACTCCCCTGGCGTTATAACTAGTAAGGTTGGTTCTCCAGTCGGGACATCTGATCATGCCTTGATTTCATTATTAGTGAAGACTGAGCAGCCGGTCCCTGATATATCATATTCTTGTAAAATTTATATGAAATCCCAAGCAGACTGGAATGGGATTCTGCATGATCTTTTGTGCTTGAATTGGTCACAATTATTTAATAGTGTAGATCCTGTTGTCCCTTTGAATGAGAATATAGTCAACATAATTAATAGGCGTATCCCTTCTCGTGTGCTAAGGTACCGAGTGAAGGACAAACAGTGGTTCAATGATGATTGCAGACGTGCTTATTTGGAGAAGCAGGAGGCCTATCACCTTTGGAAGGGTAACAGATCAGATTTGACCTGGAACAACTATACTCAGCTTCGAGCTTTTGCTCAGAGAGTTTATGCCTCAACTGAAAAGGAGTACAATTTAACCATAAAAGAAACACTTTCTGGTACAACTCAGGAACATAAACGGTGGTCTACCCTTAAATCTGTACTCTTTGGTGTAGATGCAACAATTCCTCCTTTACTTAAACCAGATGGCTCAGTCACTCACTGTCCAAAGGAAAAGGCAACACTTTTGGCTGATGTTTTTGACAGTAAACAGAGTAACGAAAAACTTGAACTTCCTCATTCCTGTTTTCCTGAGGCTGAACTAACTAGTTTAGCTTTTCGATCTTGTGAGATTAAAGCTCTGTTGGTGGACCTTGATGCTTATGGAGGTGTAGACCCAAATGGTATTTTTCCTTTGTTTTTTTATAAAGACAGCAGATTTCTTAGCTCCAAAGTTATCTGTTATTTTGCGCAAGTTAGCAAGAAGAGGAGCTTTTAGCCCTTGTTGGAGAATTGGTAATGTTACTCCTCTATGTAAATGTGTTTGTGGTAGCTCAAGTCCCACTGATTACCGCCCAATTTCCATAACTCCCATATTATCTAAAGTTTTTGAACGTCCTCTAGCAAAACGTCTTAATAGGTTTGCTGAAGATAATCATCTACTCCCTAGTTTGCAATTTGGTTTTCGTAAAGGCCTTGGAGCATGTGATGCCCTTCTTACAATCTCCAATGCTGTACAGAAATCCCTTGATTGTGGTTAGGAAGTTCGTATGATTGGCCTTGATTTTAGTGCTGCCTTTGACTGTGTTAATCATGAGGCCCTTGTTTTCAAACTGAAACAGTTGGGAGTGGGTGGGTTGTTTCTTAGCATTATTATTGATTTTTTTAAGTAATAGATCTCAAAGAGTTGTTGTTGATGGGAACCATAGTGATTATAAGAATGTGATATCCGGTGTTCCACAGGGTAGTGTTCTTGGCCCATTACTTTTCATACTATATACACATGACATGTGGTTTGACCTAGAAAACAAGCTTGTTGCATATGCAGATGATGCTACTCTCTTTGCATCAATTCCATCCCCTGAATGTAGATCTGGGGTTGGTGAATCCCTTAATAGAGATTTAGCTAGAATTAGTGCATGGTGCAAATTATGGGGTATGAAGTTGAATCCTAACAAAACTTAAAGTATGATTGTAAGTAGGTCAAGGACGGTGGTTCCTCAACATCCGGATCTCAGTATTGATAATGTTTCTTTAAATTTGTATGACTCTTTCAAAATTTTAGGTGTGATTCTCGACAGCAAATTTACTTTTGAGAAACATATAAGGTCTGTGTCTTCTTCAATTGCACAAAAATAGGCTTATTGAGAAAGTCTTTCAAGATTTTCGGTGATCAATCTATTCTGAAGAAGTGTTTTAATTCTTTCATTCTACCTTGTTTTGAGTATTGTTCTCCTGTCTGGTGTTCAGCTGCTGATTCTCATCTTAATTTGTTGGACAGAAACTTACGGTCTATTAAATTTCTTATTCCTGATCTAGATATTAATCTCTGGCACCGTCGTTCAATTAGTTCATTATGCATGTTGCATAAGATTTTTCATAACTCTGACCATCCTTTACATTCAGATCTCCCTGGACAATTCTATCCTGTTCGTAATACTAGGCAGGCAGTTAATTCTAATAGCCAGGCCTTCTCCATCATAAGGCTCAATACTACGCAGTACTCTACAAGTTTTATTCCAGCTGTTACCAAGTTGTGGAATGATCTTCCTAATCGGGTAGTTGAATCAGTAGAACTTCAAAACTTCAAAGTTGGAGCAAATGCTTTTTTGTTGACCAGGCGGACATGAGTCTTTTTATAGTTTATTTATGACATATTTGTTTTTTATGTTGTTTATAGTTTATATGTGACACGTCTGTTTTGACGTAGTTACTTTTTTTAGAACGATTTATTGTTAATTTGTTCTCTTCATTTATTTATTTCCTTATTTCCTTTCCTCACTGGGCTATTTTTCCCTGTTGGAGCCCCTGGGCTTATAGCATCTTGCTTTTCCAACTAGGGTTGTAGCTTGGATAGTAATAATAATAATAATAATAGCTTACCACTCATCCAAGACTTTGATAACTCAGAATTACATGAAGCTTTGAACTCCTTATAAACCACTAAGAAGGATAAAGCCACAGCACTGGGAGCAGTCCTATTGAAATTTTCAACCATTGGTCTACCACTCTACCTCCTCAAAAGACAGCTGCACAACATCATCTATGCCCTACAGAGGAGAGAGCAAAGGCTAAACTCCTAGATAGACTCCATAATAATTCCTATTTAAAAGAAAAACGAAGAGAAGTGACTGAAGAAACAGCAGAAGTATTTTCTTTTCCTCCACAGCTGGTAAAATACTACCGTAGTAGCTACTTTAAAGCTCTAGGTCTTCACAAGAATATATATCTGAATCCGTGTTAATAGGGACCCAGTGTGGGCTTAAGATGGATAGAAGGATCATTGACATGATTTTTACTCTGAGGCAAATACAGGCGAAATGTACAGTACAGACTTATGCATATTTTTGCTGACCTTACCAAGATCTTTGTACTATGGAAGATACATACAAAGCATGGGGGCTCACTTATGTTTATCAAAATAATTCAGCTCTATCATTCCAACATGGAAGCAAAAGCTTGTATTGATGATTTGGCATCTTCATCCTTCTCTGTGGAAATAAGAGTAATGCCGGATGATATTTGGCACACGTGCTCTCCGATTCATATTAACCAAACATAGCAGACTAGCCAGTCAACAATCCAAAATGGCTGCCAGAATTAGTAGTTCAAAGTTGACGAAGTATTTATAGTTGTCCAAGTTGAATGATCTACATATAGCTTTGGATGTTTTCAGGGCTACTGAAGTAGAATGTAATGTTTATAAAGAAAACTACACATTTTTCTAAAGAATCTATTGTGTATAAAATAAACTGATACATATATTTCAAGGTTTTACTACTCGTAAAGCATACAGACATGTATTTTCTTACTAGTTTTACCATTGTAGATCTGTGGTAAATCACATTTGTTAGTGAGCTAAACTAGCACATAGAAGGTATCTGCTTGTGGTGGAATATGTTTAGCTCAAAAACTTTCAAGTGAATGAAGTTGATGGAGTTCTTGAAGGAGTGATTATCAGGCACTACTAAGGCACACTGGTGACTACTTCTGTGAAACTCAACATCTAGTTTACCATATTCACCACGGTCCACTCCTTCAGAAAGGGGGACTTCAACTTGTACCCTGAAGCAGTTTCAGAAGTGGTGACTTACTTTTTTGCAAATGACAATATCAATTAAGCACAAATGATCACAATTCACTTCAGAGATATGATGTCACTTGATTAACAACATCCAGTTGTAGTCAGGAAGTTACACATAAGGAAATATGCTGTCCACAAGACTAGAAGAGAACGTTCTGCTCTAGAGTTAAATCAAGCACATACGTAAAATAACAGTGACCAAAGGCGATGGAGGAGGATTTGGGCTAAAAAAAGATGCGTCAACGCTTCATAGATGGATGGTCACTGGATTCAAAGATAGTGGTCTAGTAGGTTTGCCAAGGCACCAGCCACCGTTTGAGATACTACTGCTAAAGAGTTATTGGGTCCTTTGACTGGCCAGATAGTTCTACAATGGATCTCACTCTGGTTACGGTTTATATTTCCTTTGCCTACACATGCACTGAATAGCCTTGCTTATTCTTTACACATTCTCCTCTTTCCTCATACTGCTGATTAATTATGCATTATACTTTACTCAAGGGGTTAATCACTGAACTGTAATTGTACAGTGGCTACTTTCTACTTGGCATAGATAGAAAAGACTCTATAGTTATGGTAAGCAGCTCTTCTAGGAGACGAACACTCCAAAATCTAACCCTTCTTCTCTAGTCTTGGGTAGTGTCATAACCTCTGTATTGTGGCAGGCTGATAAGGGTCATAACGGAAAGGTGAGCTGGATATGACTGGTTTATTCCAAAAGACATGACAAGGTTATCTACAAACAGTTGAGGATAGCAATGGCATAAAAACTTGAACAATATGAAACATGAAATGGCAAGCTTAAACAGGAGTTTCTATAATCACTGCGCGCGTGAGAGAGAGAGAGAGAGAGAGAGAGAGAGAGAGAGAGAGAGAGAGAGAGAGAGCGAGAGAGAAATATTACAGTGTATGAGCGGGTATGAAATACATGTGCATTACAGTATCATGGTCTTCCACTGCCTTGGGTTCGAGTTCTCTTGCTTGAAGGTACACCCTGGAATACTATTCTGTTTCCTTATTTCCTTTTCTCACTGGGCTGTAGCTTTGCTAGTAATAATAATAATAATAATAATAATAATAATAATAATAATACCATTAAGAAACTCACACTGGAATATTTGTACACGCCAGAATGTACACGCCAGGGATGCAACAATTGAAGTTTTTTGGCATCCTGACATCTAAGGTCATCGATGCCAATATCATTTATTATCAATAAAGAATAAAAGAATATTCAATTAAAACAATACAAGCAAAGATGTCATTATAAAAGTTAAATGTCTTTCAGAAGACTTGCTTCTGAAATAAATCTAATAATATCGCTAGCAAAACATGAACCTGCCGTCCTCATCTCGAATCTCAAACAGATATCTATATCTTTCGCTACCATAAGTGGGGCATTTTATCAGCAAATACCTCTCTGTCAAGGGTACCAAACAGTCTTCGCAATATGGCTGGTGTTGGACAGTTAGCAGAATTTCGTGTCAGCCGAATGTGACCATTGAGGAGACGAAAAAGAGTACTCTCCCACTTTCGAGGCATCATGTTATACTTCCAAGGTGATGTAACATTTGTTATTCCTCTCATCTTAATTTCAACTAAACTGTTACCAATTATTAAAAAACAAATTCTTAATGTTCAGTAAACAATTATCACAAAGAATGGGATACCTTCTTGGTAGAAACTCGGCTGCAGCATTCTTTGGCAGTAAATCTACCTTCTCATATCCAGACACACCTTCGTGTGCCAGTACTCAGCAAAATCAAACTGTTATACATCTCAGTCCAATAATAAAAAGCCATTCTAAAATCTTCAATACTAAACTAAAAGGTTATTGGAATTAAAAACTTCTAAAGCTTGAAGGACACTCCTTACTTTACTAAAAATTGTAAAATTACCTTTTCTTCCAACACTATTTTCTCAATAGCGGTTAGCATGCAATATAGGTCGGCAGTAAATATGGAAGCTGTTAGAGGAAGTGCACCTCTACAACTAAAAGTATTACTATATACTCCAAATCCAACACCAGCATCAGATTTGGAGCCATCATTATTCATAAAAGTCGATTCCCCATGTTCCACAACATATTCCATAAAAGGAGACCTGGCTTTTAAGTCAGTCATATTCTTTCTAACATCAATAAAATATCTACAAAAAGAAACCTATTGTGATTTCCATGGAGGCGTTGATGATACCTTAAATGGAAGCACCTTACTTCTAATTATATCAAGACTGTTTATCAATTTTTTCACCAAGAAACCATAAGGTTCAGGAGATTTTGCGTGCAACTTGAAGTATGTTGTGTGCTTTACAAGGCTTGCAGTCTGATAGGCTAAAGAATTAGGAAGTCTTTGCAACCTAAACCAGTACCGAACAATAGGAGATTTTCGGTAAAGGTCTAAAGGTAACTCTCCAGCGTCAACAAGGATGCTTGTGATAGGCGAAGTTCTAAAGGCTTCTGTGGTCAATCTGATACAAGTATGGTGTATAGAATCTAAAGTTTTTAGTTGATATGGGGTGGCTGAGGAGTATATCTTACACCCACAACTAATTATTTTTAAATTAAGGCCTTGTATAACTTTAAATTAGTTTTGCGGTCTGCCTCCCTGATGTATGGAAAAAACTTTTAAAAGATTCATAGCCTCAAGACACTTTACTTTTAACGCTTTTAAGTGAGGATCCCATTTAAGCCTACAATAAAAAATCAATCCCAAAAATCTAACTTCCCTTACGCATGGGATACATTGAACTCTGATGTACATATCAGAGTAGGGAAGTACTCCCCGAATATGACATGAATGGACAACAACAGTTTTGCTTGTCGAAAACTTACATCCATTCATATCAGCCCATTGAATTATTTTGTCAATTGAGAGTTTTAATTTTCTTTCAAAAATTGCCAATCTAGCTCTAGCAAATGATATAGACAGTCATCTACAAATAGTGTTGAGAGAATACCTTGAGGAATGACAGAGGATAGCATATTAATGGACAATGCAAATATGGTTACACTCAGCACACTACCCTGCGGAACTCCCTCGTTCTGACATTTCCTCTGACAGATTTTCACCTACTCTAACTTGGAATAAAAATCTATGTGAAACAACAGCTTGAATGAACATTGGTAGCTTTCCTATCAATCCTAAATTATGAATCATTTCAAGTATGCCATATCTCCATACAGTATCACATGCCTTTTCGAGGTAAATAAAGACTGCTATATGGTGCTGTTTTGTAGCAAAGGCTTCACAAATAGAGGAATGCATTTTTCTAAATCCACACTGGATAGGTGATAAAATACATTTCTTCTCCATGTACTACATCAGTCTTGTATTGACCATCTTCTCCAAGATCTTACATAAACATGATGTTAATGCAATTGGTCAATAGTTTGCTGCTATAAACTTATCCTTACTGGGTTTTAAAAAGACTAAAATAATGGCTAGTTTCGTAACACTTCAATAACTAAGATCATGCCATATTCTGGTAATAATGCTTAAAATGAATAACTTGGTATTAACAAGTACATGTTTAATCATTGCATATGGAATTCCATCAGGACCAGGGGTTGTATCCTTGCAAGGTCGGAGTCAAATTCCCTTTCAGCAAAAGGATTATTGTAGGATTTCTCCTTTTCTGTCGCAATATTTATCAGTTTCCGTTCTTCATTGCTTCTATACTAGTTACCAGGAGTTACTTTACACTTGCTTGATACATTGAAGAAATGATCAGCCAATGCATTGCTAACCTCAGTTGCTCCAGTCACATACTAGTGATGGGTTGGGGTTGAATTTGCCTACTATCTTTTTTAGTTTCTTCCACACAGAAGATGGTGGTATTCTACTTTTAAAGGAGGAAACAAAAGACATCCAATGGCACGACGGAACTATGCTCTACATTTCTAATATATTATCAAATTCTCCTCTGTATGGCATCTACACAATTTAGTCAAATATTTTCTTGTAGTTCTGTGGAGAACAATTAACTCTGAAAACCACCAGGGGAGTAGTCACCGTCTGAATAACTCTGTGGTTTTGGTAATCGAACTATCTCCTTCTGTATGGAGAGTTCCATTCAGTACGTCTATGGCATCAACACTTTCAAACTGTTCTGCATTCCCTTCAATTTTGCTTAGCTCACGAAATCTATCCTAGTCTCCCTTGTCGAGGTTCCATCGTGGCAATCTCTGTAAAGGGGGACCTTTTTTTGGTATTTATAATGATTGATGCATGATCGCTCGTATGCCAATCATCTAACGTTCTCCATTCAAAATCCAGAAGGCAGTTATAGCTAGTAATTGATAAGTCAATGCATGACAAGGTACTTGTCTGAACATGACAGTGTGTTGGCTCTCCTATATTAAGGAGTCCTACATGTTTATTCACCACACCTGATGCTATAATATTACCCCTTCCATTTGCTAAAACATCGCCCTTTACAGGATGTCTACTTTTCAAATCTCCCAGTAAGATAAACGGTTGAGGGAGTTGTTGTAACCTTTACTAAATTTTCATACGAGATGTTATCATTTGAAGGTAAGTAAAGAGAGGAGATTGCGTATTTTTTCCCTATATCTATTTGTACAACCACTGCCTGCAGAGGGGTACAGATAGGCAAAGATATTTGGGGAACATCTTGACGAACGTATATAAGACTTCCCCCCTGCCTCCCTTCTCGTTGATCATATGATGTCCTATAGCTAACATACTCTCGAGGACAAGGAGCATTAGTATCGAGCTTGCTCTTCTGTATGCATACAATTATAGGGGGATGTTCATGAATGGGGAGCTTAAGTTCTTCATATTTGACCCTTAAACCCTGACAATTCCATTGCAGAATGGAGGAAAAACCTATGGTTTATTTTTTGGAAGACACCTTCGATGAAGTCTTCCCATTGGCAATCTTTGATCTAACACTATTTCCAGGTGATTTCTCTGGAGAGCATCTTGATATATTGGGTTTTGTGCTTGTCTTATTCTTTGAGTCCTTTTGAACTAATTGTTGAGGGGAATGGTGGACCTCAACGTGAATTTCTGATTTATTTAAGTTGTCTTCCAGTTGATCGGAAACATCAGCAGACAAGACATCATATTTATTTGAATTCATAACTTGAATGTTTCTTATGGAAGGGGGCAAGAGAGATAGGTGTCTCTCTTTTTCGATTTAAAAGTCGTGAGCAACCAGTCTTTTGCACTTTCCCCCTACAGGTGCACCGGGTAAATTGGTTTTAAGTGGAACCTCCATTAAATCAGGCAAGGGCACGACATGAGAGAGGTTTGTACTATTGTTTAAAATGGGAGTAGATGGCTTTTGAATATCTTTCTGTTCTTTAAGTATCTGTTTTGATTTTCCAGATATAAATTTGCAAGGGGACTTTCATCTTCTTTAACTACTTTCATATCTTTCTTCATGTTGGAAGTAACGACCCTATTTTCGTCAGTGTGCTTTGGGAAGCTTTTCTTCAAAACCAGTGAAAAAGGTTGCCATGGACTTATCTGCTTTTCAAGAGCTCTATTATAAGCCCCTTTAAAAGTATCTCTTTCCATGGTCCTAATGGCCTGAATTTTTTTTTCTTAAATAAACTCAATACAGCTTTTAGATGTAGCTGGGTGTTCATTTCTACAATGAATACAACTTGAATTTTCTGTGCATGCTCCATGACTATTGTTTCCACAGTTGGCACCACAAACAGTCGGCTTATTATTTAATTTTTCCTTGCACTTTTGGCTTAAATTTGCATATATTTGGCAATAATAACATTGGAATGGTGAAGGGATGTATGGTTTTACCTTTAAAGATAACCAACCAGCTTTGATAAAATTGAATATCCTACACTGATCAAATGTTAAAGCTGAAATAGCAAGAAAAACACGTTTTTCTCCAACTCTCTTTTTCAGTCTAACTACTTGTACTACTCATTGACTTTTCCGTTCATCTTCAATTTCTTTTATCCCTATCTCTAGTAACTTTGGAGGATATATCACACCCCTAATCTGGTTAAAAAAGGGCTGCAAAAATATTTGATATTATGATCATCCAAAGTTTTGGGGATAGTGTCTCTATCAACAGACTTCCATTTCACTGGGGAAGAATTTTTGGCTGCCGTCCACATACTTTTATTATTTACCTATTAGTTCTTAAACATTCACATTTTCTTGTTATCCATTTTCAAATTCTAAAATAAAAATAATTTCATAATTTACTATTTCATGGTGACCAGGTAATATTTCTGCTTTTCTATATTTTTCCATTTTGCAAATCTCTCTCTCTCACTCTCTCTCTCTCTCTCTCTCTCTCTCTCTCTCTCTCTCTCTCTTTCTCTGTACATGGCTTGAGTAGGGTTCTAAAGTCACAATATTAGAACCCGAGTTGGAATTGTCAATAACAAGGTCCATGTTCGTATTTTCCAGTTTGTCACCAGAGGGGTTGGTTTGCAAAGAAGCAGCAAGTTGGTTATCCATCTCTTATCAGAGGATGTCAGTCCTCCTATCCAATGTGGCTCAACATGAGAAGACGTTTCAGCGGGGACCAGCCCTCTATTAGTCTATTAGAGAGGGGCTGTCTCTCTTTAGGTGGGCATACAGTGGACAGTGGGGGTAGTTACCCCTCTCACTGATGACTCCAATGCATGACATCACCCATTACCCGCAAATATATCGAAGAATGACTTAAAACCAGATCACTGGAGCCCGACTCTTACCAGACTAAGTCTGCACCCAATGGAGTCTGCCGGAGGGTGATGGCTTATAAATTTGAAGCATATACAAAACCTGGCTAATGTTTTAACAATGGCTGTAAAAAAAATTTGGATAGTGCCATAAATGATAAAACGGAAATAAAGAGGCTTATATAGGTCCAGTCTTGGTCTAGTCTCTCAGAACTGGCCTTAGCGGTATGGTTGAGCCTACCAGGGTAGATAATCACCCCACCACCATTGCTCAGTCCATCATTGAGATACTCAAGCCCCTCTACTGCAACAAAGGGCTGCTCCGTTAGAGGGGTTTATTATCATTAAGGCTAATGACATGGAACTGCTAGTTATAGCAATATCTGTACTCCCATCCTTATCCTTACAGGGACTAGGTCTCGAGAAAACTTTTATTTCCTTTGGCCAAAAAGCCATGATTCGATGGATTCAAGCCCATTAGATAGTTTTTGAATCAGGGCTTAAAAAAGCTAAAGGGGTCCGACATTTTCATTCATTCCTGGATGTGATGTGTTCGTCTTCCATGGGGATGGAAAGAAATCTTCATGGCAGACTTGAAACGTATTTAATGTTGCTTCTAAAACATTCACTAATCTCAGCCAGCATCCAACATTGATTCATAATCTTGACCTGCAGAGGCTGAAAAGATTCATTGTCCTCATGTATGCTAGGTAAAGTGCAACTCCTGTTTTAGATGATTATCTCTTTTCCATAAAACCCAATTCCACCAACACAGACCGCATTCAGAGAATAGGCAGCTGAGAACATTTGGGGTCAGGCAGTCAGTTTCAATCCTGAAACGGGCAGTCCTACTGAATGGGGTTGGATACAGAAGGAGCAACATGGCAGATATATTGGATAACACGATTTCCTATCGCTGCAAACTGTCAGGAACTGACAAAGTGTTCCTGTATGAAAGGCTACAAAGAAAGATGCAAGTCCTTAAAGTCAGTGCTTCCCAGCACATCACTCTACAGCTGTGTATGTGAGCAGTAGCAGTTGGAGGACCAGTGGCATGGTTTGAACATAGTGATGCAAAGCTTGCAGAAAAGAAGACATTAAAATCTGGAAAAAAATATGTCACTTTGAAAACAGAAATCCATATCTAGATTATACAAACAGGATAACTACAAAATCATAAATTTTAACAACTAATATGGCAGCCATCTTGTAAAATGGCTGCCATTTTGGATTTTTAGTTGGTCAATCGATCATTTTTTATTAGAAATACTTGAAGAACAAGTGTTACAAATTTCATACTTGTATCATCATTCTCCTAATTCCTCTGAAAATTCCTGTTATCTCCTGACCTAGGAAAGAGAATAGAAATGTTAAAAAATTGACCGGTAATATTTTTCACGCACATTTTAGTGTCGTATATCAAGTTCCAAATTTGAATCTGTATCCAGAGCATTCATCTTGGACAAGTACAACTATTTCTACGCAAACCGTTGGTTGCTAATTTAGCAGCCATCTTAAAAAAATATGGCTGCTATCTTGGGTTTTTAATTGGCTAATCTGCCCGATTTGATTAGGAAAATGAACAAATCTCCAGGATAATCGCAACGAGATGAAATAAGAATACGGTCGTATGTTCGTAAACAAATTCTAGGAATAAAGTTCAAAGAAGTCATATCACTGTGAAAGAGAATAATGAAAATAGTTATGTTACGTCACGCCAGCCTAAACGATCCTTTGAGACGATAAACACGTATTTTCCTTGTAACGTTTTTCTTTTCTGTTTTCTAATGTGACAGTTCAGCAAATGGAATTTCCAGTTTTACAAACTTAGAAGAATTTCTTCCGAAAGTTGCTCAGAATTTTTAGTATCAGATTCAGAAAATCTATTCTTATTTAGTCTATTTTACTATATTGTACCCATAACTGTAGCGTTCTAATTGGTTATAAATACCATTCTCTAAAGCCTCAAACACGGCGAAGAAAGCCGTCTGAGCTTAACTTTGGCCTATATGAAAAACATTGGTTTAATTATATAGTATAAAGTGATTACCAAGATCTTCATGATTTTTTATGATTATTCAAAAACTTACTAATTAAGTACTATAAATACTGATAAGTACAGTAATGAAAATAAATAATCATCAGCCTCACGAAGATAGAATACTTGTTACCACAATCTTTCAATTAGGAGAATTCACTTACATGATTTATAACATAACATACTATAAAGAGGATAGAATTGGAAATGACATATATTAACAGCTAATGACAATACTATAAAAATGATAATTTTTGTACGCATTTTTTTTTTTTTACCTCAGAAAGGTTTACTCCAGATAAATGACTTTTGGCTCAATTGGCTTTTCTTATCACATACCACTCCTACTACCTCCCTCCACTTCCCCTAGGCGGTTTTATCGTATTGTCAACTACAGCCATACATCCTCCCTCCTGACTTATTATAGATCCCAAGTATTTAAATACTTCCACATGTTTTATAACTGAATCTATACTTTCCTGCATGGCTTTCCTGTCCCTACCTTTCTTACTGCTCACCATAGTTTCTGTCTTATCCATGTTTACTTTCAAGCCACCAATCTCGAGAGTCTCTTGCCAATCTGTGACCCTTGCGGTTATCCTCACATCTTGTGAGAAGTAATACTCATGGCTACAGGCTATTTCAATCTCAGCTGGCTACAACTCACCACAGCTGACTAACAACCACATGCATTGCTTAGCAACTCAAGGTAGCAATGATCTCTGATTCCTGTCGTGAGTCAAGTGATAAGGAAAGTGTATTGTCTATGGCCTTGTAAAATAACAAGCTTTGCAGAGGCAGGAAATCTTAGTGGCAATGCCTAGTAAGGGGAAATCTCCCCTATATAATAAAAAGGAAGTGTCTAGCTATATATATATATATATATATATATATATATATATATATATATATATATATATATATATATATATATATATATATATATATATATATTCCTGTCACACTGAGCAGCAACCACTCAGAATAGACAATTTTCCACAAATTGCCCAAACTGCCA
>NC_090748.1:65615921-65668421 GCF_036898095.1 Palaemon carinicauda
GGAAAAAAGCCCGACGAGGAAAGGAAACAAGGAAATAAGAGAAGTAATTAACAATTAAAATAAAATATTTTAAGAACAGTAAAAGCATTAAAATAAATATTTCGAATCTAAACTATAAAAACTTTAACAGAATAAGAGGAAGAGAAATAAGATAACATAGTGTGCCCGAGTGTACCCTCAAGCAAGAGAACTCTACCAGTTTTCTGTTTTGTGCCTCGATTTTACAGAAAGGTTTGTCTTTATTCAGCTTTGCTACGGAGGTTCATTGAAGGTATGACACATCCATCCAATTGTAATTTATCTATCCATGCTAATCACCAACATTTCAATATTCTATCAAAATTTATTACAGTTATAAAGCATTAGATATTAAATTTTGAGAGAAAACAATTATTTGCCACGTTTTGGCTACTAAAACTTAGGTTTCACCTAATAAAATTTAAACTTTTAAGAATAAATAAACTTATCTTACTTTATGTTCACTACCATCTATCGTTTCCTCGGTTATTTCCAACTGGCTACTTGCTTCTTGGGCATTTTGTAAATTGACCAAAGATGATACGAATGATTTTGTAAACTGACCAAAGTCTTGGCCATTTTGCAAAATGTTATTATATTTAGGTCATTTTGCATTGTAACCACGAATTTGGTCGTTTTGTTTAATGGCCAAACATTTTGTAAAATGCCCAATTTTGCGAAATGACCGTAACATATATATATATATATATATATATATATATATATATATATATATATATATATATATATATATATATATATATGTATATATATATATATATATATATATATATATATATATATATATATATATATATTCTCTAAAATGAAAAGTATTTAATGAGATGGTCCTACCAGTATTAAATTATGCATCAGAAACTCGGAGCCTTACTAAAGCCTTAGAACATATGCTAGTTACAACTCAAAAGATATGGCTAGTATGATAATAGGATTAACAATAAGAGACAAAAAAAGGAAAAACATGGATACGAGAGCAAACTACAGTAGAGAATATTCTAACAGCATGTAAAGGAGAGGAAATGGACAATGGCAGGACATATAATGAAAATGACCGACCATAGATGGTCAGCAAGAATAAAAGAATAGGTCCCTAGAGATTGTAAAAAGAGGCAGGGGAAATACATGTCTGAGACCTTTGTTCTTTTTTTCTGCAGTGGACTAGAGGATATATATATATATATATATATATATATATATATATATATATATATGTATGTATGTATGTATGTATGTATGTATGTATAACACAACAAATGATCCGTGATAAGCATAAAACATGTATCATCAAAACCCCGAATGGAAATAAGTAAAGGCTTGAATGGAGCTAGTACTTTGGTCTTGTAATTGATTTCATCGCATTGACAATGGGAATAACATACAGGAAACAGGATTCATGAGAGGGCCGTTTCTCAGTGTTCCCATATAAGTCAGACTGAAAAAATGGAAAAATACAGGTTTACCGGAAAAGATCATGGCTTAGATATGAAGTATGACCTTCAGTACAGGTAATTATTAAAGGATTCAACAATATTTCTTTGGGTAATATATATATATATATATATATATATATATATATATATATATATATATATATATATATATATATATATATATATATATATATATATATATATATATATATATACATATACACACACACAAACACAAACACAAACGAGGAGCGTTCATTAAAGATTTCCCCTGACCCACTTCCACCAGACGTAGACAGACAAAAATTGGAACAGTTATTAGTTTTTTTCTACATAGGAACCCCCCACGGTTATGCATTTTTTCTATCGTTTTATGCAACTCTGGAGACCTTGTTTGTAAAAGTCGGTGGGTTGAGCCTCAAACCATGACTACACCTTGTAAACTAGTGTCTCATCATATGGAAAACGTGTTCCTTTAAAAATGACTTCATGGTTGGAAAGCGGTGAAAGTCAGATGGTACCAGGTCAGGATATGAAGGGGGTATGGAAGAATTCCATAGTCAGAGGAGTGGGCTTTTGTCTCGGCAATATGAGAGTTGTGGACTGAAGCATTGTCTTACAGGAGTTGGACTCCTCTGATCTGCATGCCGCACCTTTTGAGTTTGATGGATTATCACAATTTACACAGTAGTCAAGCTTAAGAATCCCAGTAATTGTGATACCCTTGGTCAGGAAATCCATCATCACTACTCCGTGCTGGTACCAAAAGGCAGTAAGCATGACCTTACTGCAGAGGGTTGCACTCTGTCCTTCATTAGAAGTGGTGAGTCAAAGTGCTTCCACTGCATAAACTGGACTTTAGTCTCAGGATCATAGTGAGGGACCCATGTTTCATCTTCTGTGATAAGACTGTCAAAAAAGGGTTTCCTGGTTTTGTTGACACATTTCTAAAAGAGCCTTTCAGCAATCCACTCGTTCCTGCTTCTGAAAAAGAGTAAGGTGCCTGGGAATATACCATGCAAACACCTTATGGTTGTGCAAATGATCCTGAATGATTTTACCCACAAACCATACACTTATCTTCATAATTTGGGCTAACTGACGAATAGTTATACAGTGGTCTTTCAAAATGGCAACCTCTATTTGATGGATGGTCTCTTCATCAATGGCAGAATGGGGGTCTTTAGGAACGGATGCTGTTTCGACAGATGTTGGAACACACTTGAATTGGCGATGCCAGTGTTTTACAACATCAATTGATGGGCAGCATCTCCTTAAGTTTGGTTCATTTCACGGCCGGTGACCTTTCAAATATAGAAACCTGATCACTGCTCGATAATCGACTGGGTCCAGGATCAGACCTTTTTTCAATCAAACACCTTTAAAAAAGGGAGCAATATGTGTTCAGTGCTTCAAATTATCATGTGACCTAATCTCTAATTTACCAATACACAGGTGAAATTTCAGTCAAATATGATAATCCTTAGTGGGTCAGTAGAAATCTTTAATAAACGTCCACTCGTATATATATATATATATATATATATATATATATATATATATATATATGTATATATATATATATATATATATATATATATATATATATATATATATATATATATATACACATATATATATATATATATATATATATATATATATATATATATATATATATATATATATATATGTATATATATATACATATATATATATATGTATATATATATATATATATATATATATATATATATATATATATATATATATATATATATATATACATACGGTTATACCTCTTGACACAAAAGAATCTGCTTACAAAATTTTCCCGCTGCGAATTGAGACGCGAAAAATTTTTCGACTTACATTATGAAAAATGTTTCCCGCAATGAAATGAAGTATGGTACAAGACCCCGACTGTCTCCGAGATTGATTTTAAAATTCGCGAGCCACCAGCCCATAAACTCATCACTATCCTGCCGTGCTCCCATTGGTTATCTTCCTACTCAGATGCTAGTTACCGCCATAAGATCTTGCTCTCCAATTGGTCAACATCTACTGTACTGTATCCCATGATACATCTATGCATTGGTGTCTCTCGCTCATTTCTTTTTGGCAGCTGTATCGTACGCATTGACTTTATTTTTTTGATTTCACTTACATGACTATTGTACTGTAATGTATTGCAATATTAGGTTACTTTTTTAAACATGGGTCCCAAGAAAGTTGCTGATGTGCAGGGAAAGAAGAGGATGATGATTTCTATGGAGACGGAGATGGAAATAATCAAGAAATACAATGCTGGTATATGGTTAAGTGTGATCGAGTATACTGTATGCCGAAATCCGTCTACGATAGGAACGATCTTGAAACAGAAGGACGTGAATATTTTCTCCAGCAAGAGTAGCCACATCCACAATGAGATGGAGAGACTGCTGCTTGTCTGGATTAAGGACAAGGAAATTTCTGATGCCATGATTACAAAAACGATAATCTGCCAGAAGGTTAGCGGCATTTTCGGTGATCTCTTGCGTGCTTAGGCCAAAGACAACGCAGAAAAAGGGATACTGAAGCAGGCACCCACAGAGTTCAAAGCTTCTCAGGAGTGGTTTGAAAAATTTGAGTGACAGTCTGGTGTTCATTCATGGGTGGGTGCGTTGTGGGGAGGCTGCAAGCTCAGACAGAAAAGCGGCCGGAGCCTTTGATAACATGTTCGACGAGTTGAATGTCCAGGAAGGCTACAGTCCCCAACAAGTCTTCAACTGCGACAAAACTGGGCTTTTCTAGAAGAACATGCCTCGTCGGACATTCATTACAGTGGAAGAAAAAAAGCTACCCAGCATAAACCTACAAAGGACTGACTTACACTTGCGCTCTTTGCAAATGCCAGTGAAACCCTTGCTAGTGTATCACTCCGAGACTCCTTGAGCCTTCAAATCCCACAAAGTGATTAAGGAGAAGCTTCCGGTGCTGTGGAGGTCTAATGCCAAAGCCTGGGTAACAAGAACCTTGTTCACCGAGTGGCTAAACCTGTTTCGGCCCAACTGTGAAGAAATATTTGGAAGAGAAGCGCCTGCCCCTGATATGCCTGCCGGTGCTGAACAATGGCCCTGCTCACCCTCCTACCCTCGACGATTTTATCCTGTCGGATTTTTCATTTACCAAGGTTCTCTATCTTCTGCCTAAAAACACCCCTGTCCTCCAGCTCATGGACCAGTTAGTGATTTCTAACTTTAAGACACTCTACACGAAATATCTCTTCGCAAGATGTTTCGCAACCACTGAGAGCACAAACCTCCCCCTTCGTGAATTTTGGAAGGAGAATTTCGATGTTGTGTTATGTCTCAAAATGATCGATACAGCTTGGCGGGAGGTTTCAAGGCGCACCTTGAATTCTGAGTTGTAGAAGCTGAGATGCCTAATGCAGTCTTTGCACGAGATTTTCAGGGCTTCCATGTAGGCGAAGCTGAAGCCGATTCTGAAAAAGTTGACGATCCTAAACCTGTTGCTCAATCTGAGGTTACCGAGATTGTTACACTCAAGACGTCCATGGGTCTGGAAGATGATGAGGCCGACATCAATGAGCTTATCAAGGAGCACCAAGAGGAACTTACGCTGGACGAAATTAAGGAGGCTCTAGCTTGCTACCATAAAATGGCGGCTTTTGTCGAAAAGAGACATCTAGAAAAAATTGTTGCAGGTCGTGCGCTTGAGTATTTACATGACTTTTGCCTGAGTCATTTCAGGAAAATTTTAAGAAGCAGGCAGAAACAATCTTCCCTGGATATTTTTTTTCAAAAGAGGCGTTTGGTACTAGTGGGCCAAGAAGAAGATCAAAGTGATCCAAAAAGAAAGAGAAGTGTCAGTGATAAAGAAAATGCATGATTAAATTTAGAAAATACAAAATGTAGAGTAAAAAAAGGGCAAAATAAGAAAAATAAAAAAAACCCAAAGAAATTCAATTTTAAGTTTATTGTAAAGGAGTGTTAATATTTTCTGCCATTTGTTAATGTGGTTTCTAAAATTAAGTGTTAATGCTTTCTACCACTTATTGATCTGTTTTATAAAGTTGAATGTTTATTTTTTCTGTCACTTGTTAACGTTTTATGTCGTATGTCATCCTCTTCTACCAACCCTCCCACTTCGCCCTTGGAAGGTAAGTTTCCCCATTATTGTTACTGTATTTTTACTGTTTGCTCTATTATACATTTATTTTAAAGGTTACTAACGGTTAGGTTATTATTGAATGATCTAAATGATTGTACAATACAGTATTTCATTGGGTTTAGTGTAGTTTAGCCTTCTTACAATCACTTAATGTGGTGCTTTTGTAGGGCCTAGAATGAATTAGGCTATTTACATGTAAAAGACGACTCTCAACGTGAAATAATCTTTGTATGAAAGCCACTATGGAACCAATTAATTTAGTGTTGTGATACATTACTGTATGTGTGTATGTATGTGTATATATATATATATATATATATATATATATATATATATATATATATATATATATATTCATATATATACCTATATTTCTACATATATATACATATATTTATATATATATATATATATATATATATATATATATATTTCTATATATATATATATATATATATATATACATACATATATATATTTCTTTATATATATATATATATATATATATATATATATATATATATATATATATATATATTTCTATATATATATATATATATATACATATATATACTTATATGCATATATATATATATATATATATATTTATATATATATATATATATATATATATATTTATATATAATGTATGTATATATATATATATATATATATATATATATATATATATATATATATATATATATATATATATATATATATATATGTGTGTGTGTGTGCGTGTGTGTGTGCGTATAATTATCTGAATAGTCACTGGCTTATTTTATTATTAAATCTTTAATTATATGAACCTGCATAAATTATATCAATAGTTTTTTATTCATAAATATATACCTGTGTGAGTGTTTTAATTTATAGTAAACTTTAACAAAAGAATTCTTTTTGTAGTTCATCATAACCGTGTTTGTCTCTCCGATCCTTAAATCCATATGTCCGTAAAGAAAATATTCTGATAATTAATCCATAATATAAGAATGAAGAACTTGTCTTCATCATCATATGCATTGTACGTAAATAATCTTGTGACGAAATGCAATGGGAGATAAAAAAACAAATATTATACAATGGGATCTAATTTATTTCAATATTCATTCTGTGACTCTTATCAGATACCGTTCCTCATGTCAAGGCTTTGTTGCACATTCAAGTTGGTGCACCGTTACCTCTAACTGCATCTGGTTAATGCAAAGGTTCTCAAGAGACAATTGTAATTTAGCTTCAGAATGACATTGTGTTATTTACCAGGAATTTTAACAAAATTCAAACAAAATATTCGAAAGATCTTTTTTAACAACTACACCCAGATACACAAATCTTTGCATTTTAATTGTTTTTTTTTAATGTCATGTTATTTGTTGACATATATACACACACACACACACACACACACACACACACACACACACATATATATATATATATATATATATATATATATATATATATATATATATATATATATATATATATGAGTGTGTGTGTATGTGTGTGTGTGTGTGTGGTGTGTAAACTATAAATATATCGGATCAATAACAGAGGAGGGAAGTACAGAACAAACACTGAGAGAGGGAGTGAAAGAAGCATGGCGAAGAATGGAGATGTATCAGAGGTTATTTTCGAAAAAAAAAAAAGGCTAATAAAAAGGAAGATTGAGTTTGGTCCATGGGCTGACCGGAGCCAACCAAGAGCTCGCCCAGTCCTGCCCCTCAGCTTCCCGGAAAGGACTGACTGGGCCCGACCATCAGAGCCCATCCGTGTCTATAAGTTACAAATCAAAATTCCCTTTCTAGGACAGTTATATGACCCCTACTATTTTATGGAGCAAAAACTTGGATACTTAGCAGGAACTCTTGGAAAGATCCGAGATGAGAATAGTGAACTGCATTGCTAGAAAATTACTACTGGAAAGGAGGGAAAGTCAAGATATGAAAAGAATGTGCGGTATATGTAATAATAAAAAAAAAAAAACGATAACACTGAGGTACCATGGTCATTAAATAGGAAGGGAAGAGATGGAACAACTAAATAGAGCTATGATTAGGAGGAGTTTGTGGCATCAGCCAGGATCAGATGGTTGGATGTGATGAGGAAAGAAAGGTAATGGGGGGATGGTGCAAGGAATAGACGTAAGTGAAGATAGTTGACTCGAGTAGCCAACCCTGCTATACACTGACGCTAATAAAGTCGAAAGAGTATATATATGCCAACATACATAAATATATACAGTATACAAAAATACACACACATATATATTTGCATATATATAACACGTGCACATATACATACATATATATATATATATATATATATATATATATATATATATATATATATATATATATATATATATATATATGTGTGTGTATGTGCGTGTGTATATATCCATCCATATACCAAGGCACTTCCCCCAATTTTGGGGGGTAGCCGACATCAACAAAGAAACAAAACAAAAAGGGGACCTCTACTCTCTACGTTCCTCCAGCCTAACCAGGGACTCAGCCGAGTTCAGCTGGTACTGCTAGGGTGCCACAGCCCAACCTCCCACATTATCCACCACAGATGAAGCTTCATAATGCTGAATCCCCTACTTCTGCTACCTCCGCGGTCATCTAAGGCACCGGAGGAAGCAGCAGAGCTTACCGGAACTGCGTCACAATCGCTCGCCATTCATTCCTATTTCTAGCACGCTCTCTTGCCTCTCTCACATCTATCCTCCTATCACCCAGAGCTTTCTTCACACCATCCATCCACCCAAACCTTGGCCTTCCTCTTGTACTTCTCCCATCAACTCTGGCATTCATCACCTTCTTTAGCAGACAGCCATTTTCCATTCTCTCAACATGGCCAAGCCACCTCAACACATTCATATCCACTCTAGTCGCTAACTCATTTCTTACACCCGTTCTCACCCTCACCACTTTGTTCCTAACCCTATCTACTCGAGATACACCAGCCATACTCCTTAGACACTTCATCTCAAACACATTCAATTTCTGTCTCTCCATCACTTTCATTCCCCACAACTCCGATCCATACATCACAGTTGGTACAATCACTTTTTCATATAGAACTCTCTTTACATTCATGCCCAACCCTCTATTTTTTTACTACTCCCTTAACTGCCCCCAACACTTTGCATCCTTCATTCACTCTCTGACGTACATCTGCTTCCACTCCACCATTTTCTGCAACAACAGACCCCAAGTACTTAAACTGATCCACCTCCTCAAGTAACTCTCCATTCAACATGACATTCAACCTTGCACCACCTTCCCTTCTCGTACATCTCATAACCTTACTCTTACCCACATTAACTCTCAAATTCCTTCTCTCACACACCCTTCCAAATTCTGTCACTAGTCGGTCAAGCTTCTCTTCTGTGTCTGCTACCAGTACAGTATCATCTGCAAACAACAACTGATTTACCTCCCATTCATGATCATTCTCGTCCACCAGTTTTAATCCTCGTCCAAGCACTCGAGCATTCACCTCTCTCTCCACTCCATCAACATACAAGTTAAACAACCACGGCGACATCACACATCCCTGTCTCAGCCCCACTCTCACGGGAAACCAATCGCTCACTTCATTTCCTATTCTAACACATGCTTTACTACCTTTGTAGAAACTTTTCACTGCTTGCAACAACTTTCCACCAACTCCATATAACCTCATCACATTCCACATTGCTTCCCTATCAACTCTATCATATGCTTTCTCCAGATCCATAACAGCAACATACACCTTACCTTTTGCTAAATATTTCTCGCATATCTGCCTAACTGTAAAAATCTGATTCATACAACCCCTACCTCTTCTAAAACCACCCTGTACTTCCCAGATTGCATTCTCTGTTTTATCCTTAATCCTATTAATCATTACTCTACCATAAACTTTTCCAACTACACTCAACAAACTAATACCTCTTGAATTACAACACTCATGCACATCTCCCTTACCCTTATATAGTGGTACAATACACGCACAAACCCAATCTGCTGGTACCATTGACAACACAAAACACATATTAAACAATCTCACCAACCATTCAAGTACAGTCACACCCCCTTCCTTCAACATCTCAGCTTTCACACCATCCATACCAGATGCTTTTCCTACTCTCGTTTCATCTAGTGCTCTCCTCACTTCCTCTATTGTAATCTCTCTCTCATTCTCATCTCCCATCACTGGCACCTCAACACCTGGAACAGCAATTATATCTACCTCCCTATTATCCTCAACATTCAGCAAACTTTCAAAATATTCCGCCCACCTTTTCCTTGCCTCCTCCCTTTTAACAACCTTCCATTTCCATCTTTCACTGTCTCTTCAATTCTTGCGCCAGCCTTCCTTACTCTCTTCACTTCTTTCCAAAACTTCTTCTTATTCTCTTCATATGACTGACCCAGTCCCTGACCCCACCTCAGGTCAGCTGCCCTCTTTGCCTCACGTACCTTGCGCTTTACTTTCACTTTTTTCTCTCTATTTTTTCATACTTCTCTATACTATTACTCTGCAGCCATTCTTCAAAAGCCCTCTTATTCTCTTCCACTTTTACCTTCACTCCTTCATTCCACCATTCACTGCCCTTCCTCATGCTGCCTCCATCAACCTTCTTGCCACATACATCACTTGCAATCCCAACAAAATTTTCTTTTGCTAACTTCCACTCCTCCTCTAAATTACCAGTTTCTCTTACTCTCACCTCGTCATATGCCATTTTCAACCTTTCCTGATATTTACTTTTTACTCCCGGTTTTATTAGCTCTTCAACCCTCACTAGTTCCCTTTTACATCCACCTACTCTATTCCCCCACTCTTTTGCTACAATTAATTTTCCTTCCACCAAAAAATGATCAGACATACCGTTAGCCATACCCCTAAACACGTGCACGTCTTTCAATCTTCCAAACATTCTTTTAGTTATCAACACATAATCCATTAATGTCCTTTCTACTACTCTTCCATTTGCCACTCTTACCCATGTATACTTATTTTTATCTTTCTTTTTAAAAAAGCTAGCACTTATTACCATCTCTTGTTCAACACACATATCTACCAGTCTCTCACCACTCTCATTTTCACCTGGTACGCCATACTTCCCAATGACACCTTCTACCTCTCCAGCGCCCACTGGTGACTTAAATGCTAGAGTGGGAGCTGTGTATATATATATGTATATATTATATATACATATATATATATACTGTATATATATATATATATATATATATATATGTATATATATATATATACATATATATATATATATATATATATATATATATATATATATATATATATATATATATATATATATATATATATATATATATATATATATATATATATATATATATATATATATATATATATATATATATATATATATATATATATACATATATATGTATATATATATATATATATATATATATATATATATATATATATATATATATATATATATATATATATATATATATATACACACACACACACACACACACATATATATAAATATAAATATATATATATATATATATATATATATATATATATATATATATATATATATATATGTATATTATATTATCTATTTTTTTTCATACCGTATCTTTTTCAGGATGGGATTAAGAGCCTCGCACCCTTATTCAGTTGACCTATTAAAAGAGATGCCCTGTACTCATTCCAATCTTCTGTCACATTATCATTCAAGAACTAGGACTTAATCCCTATGGAGTGTGGCGTAAATTTCTCAGGTTCGTAACCCCTCTCACGCCCATCCCTGGGCTCACTATCCCTAGACAACTTTTTTGGTATCTCGTTTAGTGGGTCATGTTCAGAGATCCACACTGTGTCCTTTATTCCTCTTAGTACATGACCAGCACTGATCTGATGTTTTTAAGATCAGTCTTATTACAAACCCACTACCAGCAGTTAACTGGTGGTCAAATTTATAAGTAATAAAGCATCGAAAACTATGATTTTAATGGTTGATAACTTTGGCATAACAGAAACCATTGCAAGACGATATTTGACAGTTAATACTTAGACTACAATAGCTGTCTTTCCATATCTGTTATACGGAAATATGGCAAATAGTATTCCTATATTATTAATTTTCATGTTGTTCATACTAGTTTAAGTACTATGTTCCTTAAAGAAAAGGCCATGAGCACAGCAAATGGTATTACAGTTCTAGCAACTATAACGAGTTGAACTCGGGACGGATGTTGTTTATAAGATCGGCATTGTGCCCTGGTTGATGTCGCTCACTATCAAGAAGTTCACTGTAATGTTGCTACATTTAACATAATATTTAAGAAGGCTACATGATATCTGTGTCTTTTCAATCGTAGATATTACCATGGAATTTGGCAGGAACAGAGAAACTATATTTCCCATCAGTCCCTGAAATTTTCATTTGAATATGTTAATTATTCTAAGAACGATTTACTCCACTGCCAAAAATAAGCATTTACCCCATATCGAAATAAACGTTTGTTGTGGCTTTTCTATGGCAGATATCAACATGAAGATTGATATGGACAAAGTCAATATCCATCCCATAAATCCCAGAAAATTTCATTTAGATATGTGGAGTATTATACAAGTAATTTACGGCGTCGCCGAAAATTGGCCTCCCGCGGATATCGAAAATGGCTACTGTGACTTTTTTATGGCAAGTATCAGTACAAAAATTTGTATGAATGTAGTTCACGTAACACTCATCAAGCCCTGTGAAAATAATTTGGATATTTGTAAAATTCTAGGAGTAGTTTGCCCCTCCTCACTTATTTTTTAGCTAAAAGTCGTCACTTAAGAACAAAAATGCTTATAGCAGGTATGAACATAAAAATTGGCAGAAACAAAGCTTATATGTATCTAAAGAATAATTTAAAATTTCATTTGGATATATTTATTGGTATAGGAGTTATTGTCCCCGCCGCCGAAAATATCAGCTGAATAGGACAATGAACAATTTACTCCACCGCCAAAAATAGTCATTCAACCCACAGCAAAATAAACATTTGCTGTGGCTTTTCTATGGCCCATGTCAACATGAAAATTGGTATGAACAAAGTAAATATCAATCCCTTAAATCCCTGGAAATTTCATTTAGATATGTGAAGTATTCTACGAGTAATTTACGGAGTCGCCAAAAATCGACCACTTGCGGATATCGAAAAATGGCTGTGACTTTTCTATGGCAAGTATCAATACGAAAATTGATATGAATGAAGTTAACACCCATCAAACCCTGTGAAAATCATTTGGATGTTTGTAAAATCCTAGGAGTAGCTCGCTCCTCCTCAATGATTTTTTTAGCTAAAAGTCGTCACTTATGAATAAAAGTGACAACTAGGGCATGCCTACAGTATAGCAGGTATTAACTTTAAAATTGGCAGAAACAAAGCTTATATACTGTGTATATATATATATATATATATATATATATATATATATATATATATATATATATAAATATATGAATACATAATCCTTTAAAATTTCATTCGGGTATATCTATTGATATAGGAGTTATTAACTCCGCCGCTGAGAATTTCAGCTGCTCCCTTCAGTCCCCCAACCCCATTCCGAAATCCATGGTTAGGAAATGACTGGGCTATGGGTTGTGCGAGATAACTTAAAAAAAAAATTTTGGGGCTCAGGCCATGTCATGCTGATGGAAGGGTTCCTATAGGTAGCCTTCTAAGGGATGTTTGCTACAGTGATACTCCCAGAGAATTAAACCAAAGGTCTCCAGGATTCTAACTCCTGGCGCGAGTATCCAATAAAGGATATCGCATAATATCAGGGGACGTATTCCAGATAAGACACATGGCAATCTTCACCCCGAATGCATTTAATGCTTCGATGTAAGGGGGAAGATTGGCAAAAGAAAGGGGTGCCGTTCTAGGTACCCGGTGGATCTCCTTCCCTATTACTACTGCGACGCCATTCCTTTTCTAGTAGCCTGCTAAGAGTGTTGTGCTCCCCCTTAACTTGGTGTTTTACTAGTTTTCCGAAATTTTCATCATGCAATCCCCAGCATCTTCGTCATCTGGAAAGTTTAATATTAATTCTTTCCTGTGTGTAATTTTAGTCTCCCTTTTCACAGTTAAATTTCAATAATTTAAGTGTGTTTAGGTAAGCATTGCCGAGAACGGAGGCAGCTATTATATGACTTCTGTCGCTTGTTTCATTCTTGCATATTATTTAGATAGTAAGGTGACACTTCCCGGTTTTAAGCTATTATATTTGCTAGTTAGGCAAGTTATACAAGATGTGATATTGCATACATGAAAATTATTCTTTTTCTATTACGTGACTTTACTTATCCTATGCGGGCGGTAGCCCCGGCGGTACCGATTACCTTTGCAGGGGCTCCTACCAGAGCAAGGCTACTCTTGCTCATATAAACCTTGGTAAAGTAATTCCCCCTATTTAGCCTCACCCTTATCGTTTCTTCTCAGTTCGAATGAGATGTTACATTCTCTAGAATCTATAGACAAGCTACGATAATTATTCTCTCTCTGAGAGAAGAGGCTAAACCCTTCCTCCCTCCCCAAGTGATGCCACCGTCATAGGCGGCAGCCACTGACTCTCTCCATCGCCGTCGAGTAGAACGATGTTCTTATTGCCTCCGGCTTTAATGTCAGCACAGGAAGCCATGTTTCCCCCAGCTCATTGTTTGAGGAAGATGGCAAACCTGCCACCACCTCTGATATCAATGAACTGTAAGACCTTCAACCCCCTCCCCCTGTCCTTTAGTGACGACATGCCGTCACAAAATTCTTTCACCGGTATTCTGACAATCATTCCGACTTGCTAAGATGACTGCGTTACCGGCTGGTATCCTGCCGGAGGCAGTTAGTTCCGTCGTGCCATCTTCCCCGTGACTCCCTTCCTTCACAGGAAGTTGCTAAAATTGGGGGAAGATTGATACGACTTCTGACGGCTTCCGGTGGAAAACCTAACATACTTTGGAAAGTCCTCAGCCCTCTCTTGAGCTGCCATCCACATTAATTTCAGCCGACTTCATTGCCAGCGACAGGCCTTTTGTGGATGGGTGGGAGCCAGAATCTGATAGATTCTTTCCCTTCCATTGGAATTTTATTCTGGTAAGGAGACAGTAGGCAGACTTATAATCCCCCTACACTTCCAGCTGTTATGTTCATTTATAATAGTAGGAAGTTCTCCTTCCTTAATCTTTCTCTCTCTCTTTTGGTTAGCACCGTCAGGTACTTACCCAATACTGGCAGTGACTGACGGCAAACTACTGTATACAACTATACAGTAGTGCATATGTTTTCTAACATGCTCTGTGTTTCCTATCACAGACAATGGTTGAGACCATGATATTCTGTTGAGGCTGGGTACTCCCTCAATACCCAGATGGTTTTCCTTGATCATCAGGGACTTACAATACCCGAACGGTATTATTACAATACTACAGGTGGATAATGTTAGTATAAGCTATTTACTAACTCTGACTCTAGTTTTTGGGCTCAAGCAATGTCGTCCTGATGGAACCTTCCATCAGAACAACATGGCCATCTCACCCAAAAATAGATTTTTCGCTTCGTTTCAAAATCCGTTTTCTAGAGTTTCTCTGCCTTGTATCCTCCCTATTAGGGAAACTGAATATCAATACTGACGGAGGTCTCCACAATAGCCTGGGAGAGGAAATATAGATATGTGTCTTTTCTATTTCCTTTCAAGCTTACTATCCTAAGCTACCATAAACAAATGTTATATCACTGATATAAAAGACGATGTTCTGCAGCCACAAGGGGAAAGACTTCTGTGGCCACACGATGTGCAGGACTCATGCTCCCTTCTCCATCGTCACAGGAGTCCTAAAATATTGGGACCCGAAGGGTTGCACCACCTGCTCAACCGTGCTGGCCAATGGCTTCGGCGAAGCCCCCCTAGTTACCCTAGACTAGAAGCTAGGGATTTAGCAAGGGACACCCTTCGCAAATGGGTAAGAGGGTTCCAAAAGAACTCTTCAGGACCATACTTACCCAATGATTCCCTGAGGTGCCTACTGTTCCCCAAGCCTCTGCTGAGTGTGATGGTGTCCCAGGAACAGCTCCGGTCCCCCTTCATCCAACTGAAGACTGACTCGGACATAAACAAGGGCCTAGAGGGCATAGACATCCACCAAGAGAGGATGTCAGAATTGTCCACTGGCCCTAAACAGGACCTACTACAAGGTGGCCCTGAAGAGAACGTGGACCATCCCCAAGTGAAGGAAGAAGAATCCCTATCAACGGCAACAGATAACACTTAGTTTGCCGTGAGGGCATACCAACCTCTGCCCCAACTCCACAACCTGTGGCTCAGGCTAATACGAGCGAAGAGATTCTTACATCTCTACAACGGTTGATGGAGTGGTTCCAACGGGAACAAAAAACGATGCAGGAATCGTTTAGGGAACAGCAAAGGATGATGCAGGAGAAGATCGACCATATCGAAACCATCAGGGGCACTTTTAAGAAGCCTCTTAGAGTGTCCGATCTCCCTCATTGCTCCGAATCCAATCCCTGGAGGTACGTGGAGCATATGCCCCTGATGAATGGGAAACTGATCGTGTCCGAGAAGTTGGGTCCACACAGATAGAAGACCTTGAGTTCTGACCTAATTTTTCCGCTTATCCAGAGTGCTATGTGGGACTGCGGGACGAAAATGCGGCCCGAGAGGAAATGGTACCCAAAGAGGTCATCGTGTTTGAACACGATAAGACACAAGCCATTCTCCTGAAGACCCTGAAGGGAGCTGGATATACTAACTCCAAAGTCTTAGCACTGAGCAAGAAACACCCCACCTTTCTTGCACCTTCCTCTATCTCTTTCCCTCTTACGGAGAAAGCAATAGACTTTGCCGTCAAGGCCGTCGATGAGGGAAAACCCTGCCCGACTCTAGAGGAATGCAAACCATTCTCTCTAGCACTGCCTACCTGCGAAGTGAAGTGGAACGATATCCACCTAACCTTCTCCGTTCCTAAGTTAGACCCAGAGATCGCAGGACAACAGTTCAATGAGAACCTTCTGAATTTGCCAGATCATCTTCTAAGGAAGGAACAGGAGTCAAAGGAGAGACTTGCGGCTTCTCTCTCTCATCAGAACTGCTTAGAACTAAGTGCTGGTCAACATAATGCCCCAGAAATCTTCCTCTTCCTGGCTAAGTCTCGCATGGGTACCCTTGTGAAAGACCTATATGCTTTCCTCATAGCGAGGAGAGCTTGCAGAGAGTTCATTCTGGCTTCAGCAACCATCAGGCACAAACCAAGGAAGCTGATTACCTTGAGTATCTGGGGTAAAGACCTCTTCCCACAGAAACTAGTCTAAGAGGTCATCGCGAGGGTAGCAACGGAGAACAGGAACCTTCTCCAAAAGTGGGGCATGTCCTCAAAAAGGAAATCTTCCTCGGAAGGAGGTCCCCAGCACAAGAACAAAAGGGCGAAGAGACCACGAAGACCGGCACAAATCCCCGCCATGACCATGACCACGATGCCTCAGACCGCCTTCCAGATGGTCCTTCAACAACTGGTAGCCCAGTCACCAGTGTTCAACCTTACCTTTGAGAGGCAATCGACTTCTTTTCGCCCCAGTCAGAAAGGAAAAGGTCCTAAGAGAAGTTCTCCAGGAGGTAAATTCTCTCGGGGCCGAGGAGGACGTGGTCGCGGAAACAAATCCGCAGGACCCCCCAAGCAATGAGGGGTTCCAGGTAGGGGGCAGACTACATCACTTTCGGGATCGCTGGACCTTCGATCTCTGGGCCCACAGCCTAATCATGAATGGACTTGGGTAGAAATGGAGCAGAATTCCACCCCGTTTTTCAGAATTCTATCAACACTCCACCCCCTTGTTGAAAGAATGTACCTCAGAACTCTTGAACAAGAAGGTGATAAACAAAGCGAAGTCCATCAAGTTCCAGGGAAGGCTGTTTTGTGTTTCCAAGAAAGATTCAGACAAACTCAGAGTCATTCTTGACTTGTCTCCACTTAACAAGTTCATTGAGAACAACAAGTTTCGGATGCTTACTTTGCAACACATAAGGACCCTTCTGCCAAAAGGGGCGTACACGGTCTCAATACACCTAGCAGATAATTACTGGCATCTCCCGATGAGTCGCCTTTTCTCCTCCTACCTAGGATTCAAACTATAGAAGAAGAAGTTTGTCTTCAGAGCAATGCCCTTCGGACTGAACGCAGCCCCAAGGATATTCACGAAGCTAGCAGACACAATCGTCCAACAGCCACGCACCGAAGGTGTTCAAGTGGTAGCATATCTAGACGACTGGTTGGTATGGGCAGCATCCAAGACTACTTGTCTGCAAGCAGCCCACAGAGTGGTCCAGTTTTTGGAACACATGAGCTTCAAGATCAACCGCAAGAAGTCTTGTCTCACTCCAGCTCAACAGTTCCAGTGGCTAGGAATCCAATGGAACTTAAAGTCACACCACCTCTTCATTCCATCCAAGAAGAGGAGAGAAATAGCGGGATCTGTCAGTAGACTAATCCGTCTCAAGAGGATTTCAAGACGCCAACAGGAAAGAGTATTGGGCTCTCTACAGTTTGCAGCAGTGACAGACCCTGTGCTAAAGGTACGTTTGAAAGATGCGTCAGGAATCTGGAGGAATTACGCATCAAACGCTCGAAGAGATCAACTAAGGTTAACCCCGGCCTTGTTGTGCACGCAATTAAAGCCGTAGTCAACAGTCAAGAGCCTAGCGCGGATAATTCCCCTGCAACCAACGCAACCATCAGTGGTGATACACACGGATGCCTCCTTGGATGGAAGGGGAGGTCATTCTCACAACAAGAAAGTGCTAGGGAATTGGTCGCGCCAGTTCAAAACTTTTCATATCAGCATTTTGGAAGCTATGGTAGTATTCCTGACGTTGAAGAGACTATCCCATCACAGATCAATCCACATCAGATTGGTCCTTGACAACGAGGTGATAGTAAAGTGTCTAAACCGACAAGACTTGAGATCACCCCACATCAACCATGTGATGTTAGCCATCTTCTACCTGGCAAGGAGGAAGGGATGGCACTTATCAGCAGTTCACTTACGAGGGATCCACAATGTGACGGCGGACACTCTATCCAGGCGAAAGCCCATAGAGACAGAATGGTCCATAGACACAGACTCATTCTCCTTCATCTCGGAAAAAGTCCCAGAACTGCAGATTGACCTCTTCGCAGCGAGCAACAGGAAACTATCTCGTTACGTAGCCCCTTACATGGACCCTCAAGCAGAAGCGATGGATGCCATGTCCCTCAACTGGAACAGGTGGAATTGCTGAGAGTTTTCGACAAGCTAAGATCCTTCAGAGGGACGGCAGCAGTAGTAGCCACCAAGTGGCCCAAAAGCAATTGGTTTCTCTAGTCTTAGAGTTGAAACTAAAGCTGTTTCCTCTGCCGAATCCAGTGCTGTCTTAACTGGTCCAGAAGTCGACTGTCTACGCTTCATCCTTGAGAACCAGCAACCTGCATCTCATGATTTTCTCGCCTTAGTGGCGAGCAAAATGTTCGGAATCTCAAGGGATAAAGTGGACTTCATTGAAGAGTACAAGTCACGTTCTACTAGGAGACAATACAAATCGTCATGGAAGAAATGTGTGACATTTGTGAAAGAAAGGAAACTGACAGAGATATCGATAGATTTATGTCTCTCATTCTTCATACACCTCCACGAGCAAAGCCTGACCTCTACTACAATTACTTCTTGTAAGTCAGCCCTGGCTAGACCACTTCTGTATGCTTTCGAGATGGGCCTCTCAGGTGAAATCTTTAATAAGATCCCGAAAGCATGCACTAGACTCAAGCCTGCAGCCGCACCAAAGCCCATCACGTGGTCTTTTGACAAAGTCATGCACTATGCTTCGAACCTGGACAATGAGGACTGTACTCTAAAGGATTTAACACACAAAGTAATTTTTATGTTCGCAATAGCCTCAGGGGCTAGAGTTAGTGAAATAGTGCACTTATCCAGAAACGAAGGCCATATTCAGTTCCTAGACTCAGGAGAACTGAACCTTTTTCCTGATCCTGCCTTTCTTGCCAAGAACAAGCTACCCACCAAGGGGTGGGGTCCTTGGAAAATCTGCCCATTGAAAGAAAATGCCTCTCTGTGCCCACTAGTGTTTTAAGGTCTATCTTCAAAGAGCTTTAAACTTCAAGGGAGGACAGCTCTTCAGAGGCAAAACTTCAGGATCAAACCTATCTTTAAGACAACTAAGAGCGAAGGTCACCTACTTTATCCGCAGAGCGGATCCTGACAGTACACCTGCAGGTCACGATCCAAGAAAAGTTGCTTCTTCATTGAACTTCTTTCAACATATGGACTTTGAGATACTCCACCCATACACTGGGTGGAGATCATCCGGAGTCTTCTATAAACATTACGTGAAGCAAGTACATGAAATAAAACACTTTGTGGTGGCGGCGGGTAGTGTAATTAAACCTGTCGTCTAGTGCTGCTATGAAGAGTGGACTGTTTTGGGACTTTACAGTGCATCGGGTGCATGGGTATACCTACCCACTAGTGCAGATCACAGCTATGGTTGACATACTGTTCTGTGTAGGTGCATATCTGATCAATAAACCAGTGCCGAGTGAACATTTGCGTTATGGTGTTTATGCATTTCCGAACATCTGACTATGTCAGATAGATTTGGTTTCACATCTCCATTGAGTGGCGTTATTCTGATAATGTATTTGTATATTTTTTCTACAAGAGAAAATATGTGTTTTGATGTGTTGAAATGCTGGATCAGATTCATACTTTGTTGTAACTACATTTGATAAATTAGTTGCATAATAAAATACTTAACCGTATTTGCGTCTTATTACTGCTCCCTCAGTTATAAGTACGCTAGAGTTTTTCTAAAACCCCCGTATGGGGCTTATATCCTTGAAATCACAATAATGCTTTCTAGAGGAATAAAACTTACATTCTTAAGGTAAGTAAAAAGGTAGGCTTCAATGTTTTCCGTTTTGTTCCAACGGAAATAAAAACCTTGAATCCTTATTGTCGATATCGACATTTTCCCTGCTGGGGGCAGGAAGCACTAAACCAGCTCCAGGTTTAGTGGACGTGACAGATCTCGGGAATTTCACATATAGGTCTAGTAGACCAGAAAAGGAAATCTATTCAAGGTGGAAGGCACATACACAAACCCACAGCTAATAGTAATTTCAAGACAATTCTCTAGTATACTTCCATCAGCATGACATGGCCTGAGCACAGAAAATGTTTTTTGATCAAAGTGAAAAATCTATTTTTGGGTGAGAGGGCCATGTCGTCCTGATGGAACCCACCCTTTTGCTGATCCCTCCCAAAATTACTTTATCTGCGTCCATTTCCGCTTAACGACAAGAAAAGGAATGGCGTCGCAGTAGTAGGAGGGAAGGAGATCCACCGGGTACCTAGAACGGCACCCCTTTCTTTTGCCCCTCTTCCCCCTTACATCGAAGTGTTAAATCTATTCGGGCTGAAGATTGCTATGTGTCGTATCTAGAATACGTCCCCTGATATTATGCGATATCCTTTATTGGATACTCGTGCCAGGAGTTAGAATCCTGGAGACCTTTGGTTTAATTCTCTGGGAGTATCACTGTAGCAAATATCCCTTAGAAGGCTACCTATAGGAACCCTTCCATCAGGACATGGCCCTCTCACCCAAAAATAGATTTTTCACCTTGATCAAAATCCGTTTTGGGATTTCATGTAGGGTCACTCACCTCGTTCGCAACAATAGTTATTTTGCATGTAAACAGGGAACTCAGATGATGGTATAGACATAATAACATGCTATAGGAAATACCATAAAATAGACGGTAATACAATGTGTTTGACTGGAAACGGCGACTGAGATCGGAGTTGCTATTATCTTGGTGGTTTGTACTATAACATCGATTATAAATATCATAACTAAAATTAAATGGTAAAACTTTTGGCAGTAGCTAAAATGGATATGATGCAATAGTAAGTAGCATAAGAGTAAACAGTAGCGACGGGGATAAAATATATATTGAGTATGTATATTTAGCATCATTGGACCTATTTTGATCAATCCTTCACATCCAAATCTATGACTAAGCAACTGTAGGGATTGATTGCAAGAGATACAACTACTTGCAGCAAATATTTTTATGTTGAACAGGCTAACATATGTCTTTTTATAGTTTATATATGGCATATCTGCTTTGATGTTATTGTTTATAAAATAGTTTATCGTTTATTTTTTTCTCATATAGTTTATTTATTTCCTTATTTCCTTTCCTTACTAGGTTATTTTTCCTTGTTGAAGCCCTTGGGCTTGTAGCCCTCGTCTCTGAAGGCCTCCCTCTCGGCAGTTGAGCTCCTGAACAGAGAGAGAGGCGCGAAGGACGCCATGCAGGCTGCTTCGTGGCTCGATCTATGGTTGGGATCCTTAGGCTTCATGGTTCGCTCCCACGATCTTTCGAAGGAGTGAGCCAGAAGACTTTGGAGTCCTTAGCATCTTGCTTTTTCCAACTGGGGTTGTGGCTTGGCTGGTAATAATAATAATAATAATAATAATAATAATAATAATAATAATAATAATAATAATACTGTAAGGTAGGAGATGCTGTGATTTTGCTGTGGATGCAATTATAAGTATACTTCAGGGTAGTTTAACAGTAATTACAAATAAACTATCTTAATAGATATTGCGAACGATAGTAAATGATAAAAATATAACATTATCTGTCGATATTGAAATACTTACTGAATGATAATTTATAGAAACGAGGGCTATACGTAGGCTAATTTTATTTATCTTTTTTTTTTTTTTTTTTTTTTTTTTTTTTTTTTTTTTTTTTCACCAGGCACAAATGTGCTGATTTTTTGTTTTAGTTCCTGGTTCGGGACAACTTGTGGGTCGTGACACTGGATACAGATATGGAAAACTACCTTGTCTCAAAAGATATATACAGACCTTTATATTTCGTTTGCATACGTATATTCTCGGAATAATTTCTAGTTTCTGTTAATGATTTGATAAAAAGGATTATGATGATAAACACAAAATGAAGTGCTTACGACCCAAGTCTAAAGGAATTTTATCAATCATTGTATCGTCACATCAAAAGAACGTTTAAATGCGCGTCAGTAACTAAATATTATTGAAATCCATAGAAAGGTAAAAACTAAGAGACAATAGATAGTCTATTAGGAGAAAATGGGAAAATGAAAAGAGAATGGAATAAAAAAAGACATTTTAAAAGATAAAAACTCAGTACACGAAGGTAACTGATTAGTAGTAGGCCTATATAAGAAATTTTAGAAAACAAACGATGGTAAGATTTATATGGGAATATTTCGTATGAAATTTTTCTTTATAATTAATAGTCAATCGCAGAGAGAGAGAGAGAGAGAGAGAGAGAGAGAGAGAGAGAGAGAGAGAGAGAGAGAGAGAGAGAGAGAGAGACCTCAATATTTGCTTTGGTCAGTCATTTCCGTGGAGGAATTTTCAGATGTTGACAGGTAAGTTGCCAAATCAGCATTTTCTCTCTCAGCCTGAGTCTCTGTCATAACACCTACCTAGGTTCACCTAGTCATTAGTACTAGATTAGTGCTGATATGTTAATGGCCTCGTAATTTTTTTTATTTTTAGGTGTGTTGGAACATTTAGTCGATATTTGTTACTCTGTTTACGTCTTTCTCACGCCACGCCTGAGCAATATGGGGACGCCTGCATCAACAGCACGGTCTAGAAAGAACCATTAACACGTAGTGTCTCTGTTGACCTAATTAGCTGATTGAGAGTTTATGATTTTGGAAGGCAATTTAGAATTCATTTGAAGGTTTAAAGGCCGTTCATGAATGGCAGAGGCAAGGTACAATGACAATGCCCTAGCTAGCAGGACAGTGCCCTAGAGACTGATCATATATAGGCCTATATTTGATCAGCGCACAAGCCCCACCCAAGCTAGAACCAGGGAGGGCCAGGCAATGGCTGCTGATGACTCAGCAGGTAGACCTGCAGGCTCCCACAACTCCCAATCCTTAGCTCACAAGGAGGGTGAGGTTGGATATACTACAAGAAACTATCGAGCTTGAGCGGGACTCAAACCCCATTCCGGCGATCGTCAGGCAGGGACGTTCTCAATAGGCCACCACAGTCAGGGAGAATTCTCCAAAGTTGCAATATGAAGTAGAATTAAGAGAGTAAGAGGGGTTGGACAGCAAGATGGATGAAAGGAAGCAGCAGTATAGCTATAGGACAAGTCGAAAAGAGAATGCAGAAGCTAAGGCAGCTAAAGGACGCTGCAAAGAATTTAAGTTATGCGTAAAGTGCACCGTTTGATGTACCTAGTATAGTGGGCAGGTGTCTGCATCAAGTTCCAATTTTGATGAAAACAACTTAAGGAAAAGAGAGAGAGAGAGAAAAAAAAAACATATGACGAGAACGATCCTTATAATCAAGAGTAGGGAAGGTCTTGAGGATTTTTTTTTCTTTTCTCTCCCTCTTATTCTTAATCTATTGACGCACAGACTGCTAAGTCAGTCATGTACATACACTAACATCTTACGCCATGGTTGAATAGAATAGCGTTGCGAACACTGGTTAGGAATTTCGAAAATCGTCTGTCTTGTTCCTTCCTTTATGAGTAATTTGGTGCTGCTTGGATATTTTTATGGTCTTTTCTCTATTATCATTCGGTATTCCATATTTCTCTGTGCGGACCATTTTGCTTTCATCTCTCTTCTAGTCAGAGCATGGCGGCTCATAAATGGCCGCGCAGGTTTAGACAAAAACTGAGAAGAAACTATTGAAAGCGAATAGTCCCTTAAGAATTTGAAGGTTAAATCACAAATTAACATGATAGCAGAAAAGAGCATCTAGAAGCGAGAGAATGTAATAAAAAACATCCACGCAAGGAAATGAATAGAAAAAAAAAACCAATAATCTTTTTCACTTTTTTTAATTCCAAGTGCTCCATATAAAGTTACACGTGAGACTCAAAAGATCGTGTATGAATACTAAATCGTTCAGAACATTATCGTATAAAACTATCACGTGTTAGACTGGAACCAAATGTGTAAATTCTAGGTATTCTTGTTTGTAGGTCATGCAGGTTGCAGGTGGTTGCTCATTCTACTGTATCTTAATAAGTAATAGAATGCTCATGCAAATGCAGTAAAATATTAGGACAATTTTATTTTCCTTAAACAAAGTCGTCCTACTGTATTTCAATTCAGCTTATGTTCAGTGTATATTAAGTGAAACATAAATTCAAAAAACTTTGCCCATGTCCGACTATTTAAATGAGAGAGAGAGAGAGAGAGAGAGAGAGAGAGAGAGAGAGAGAGAGAGAGAGAGAGAGAGAGAGAGAGAGAGAGAGAGAGAGAGAGAGAGAGAATATAAACAATAAGTGTTATCGACTTTTTATCAATAGCAAGTTTTAAAAATTCTCTCTCTCTCTCTCTCTCTCTCTCTCTCTCTCTCTCTCTCTCTCTCTCTCTCTCTCTCTCTCTCTCTCTCTCAGACATGAACACAACCACATACACATTTCTTAAGAAACGCGAAGCTTTATATCTGAGCCAATTAACTAATCTTCAAGATTGAGATTTTGATTTTCCATTTTTGTTGCAATCCATCTTGATGTAACGACAGATATTTCCAACTTAGCTCAACTTATGTACACGACAAGCACATAGTAGAAAATAATGATTTTATTTATTTTTTTTTTTTTTTTTTTTTTTTTTTTTTGAGATACAAGGTATCAAATAGGAACATGTCGTTGGTGTGTACTCTGTTGTCATCCTGGTTTTCAAACCTTGGTTAAGCAGTAATCGCCAGATGTTATTGATCCACATTGCTCAATTCACCGTCAAGCATTAGTAATAAAAAGCATGCCTGGTGAGTTGAACATTTGTTGCTGGTGAAGTGATCACAGCACTTACTGTAACTTCATTAAAGGGATCGTAATTGACTCTCGTTTGCTTTGTGCATTATGCAAAGAAAGTGATTCAAAATTTGAATTACACTTAATGCCTTAACATATATAGTGACTTTCTAAAGGGAAAATATTAAAGAAAGAGTTTTCACACTACGCAAGATTTTCTGATGACCGCTTTCGTATAGGCCTGTCATCTTTTATAGACATATTGGAATCTATGATTTCCCTCAATTTGTCGCTTCATAAAAAAGAGATTCCGGTGCCCCATCACCATAAAAAAAAAAAAAAAAAAAAAATGTTAGAGAAAAATGTTGCCCCATTTTGTACTATTAAACCCATATATTGATGCGACTGACATTAATGTCGAACACTAAATAACTAACTTGATAAATTAACATGTATCACTTCTTAGTGAAGAAATAACAGTTCATTAACAATCCTATTTCCGGAGGATTACTCAATACATGAACACTTAATTGAATTGATTAATCATTCAGGTGCAAAACATATTTTCCATGAAATGTGCCGTAGTGATTTTATGATCGAAATAGTACAGTCCTATCCTATTGTTGCAAAGATGGCTGCAAAACTGCTGATTCTATTTTCAATTACCTATGAGTGTGAGTCAGCATTTTCCACGCTCCTTGCCATCAAAACAATATCCTGAAACTGATGAGAAGCAAAAAATGACATTTCAGCTGCATTGGCCGAAACAAAGCCAAATCTAGAAGAGGACTGACCCGCAATTACTTAAATATATCAAAAGTAGAATGATCGATACTTTTAATGTAAATGAAATAGCATTTAAAATTTTTGTTCAAAAAGTATTCATGAGTCGATATGTTTTTTATCTAAGAACATATTTTGATGAATAGCAAAAGTTGCAATTGTAAATATCGCATAAATCAAGTAAAATAATTATTACTGTATACACACACACACACACACACACACACACATATATATATATATATATATATATATATATATATATATATATATATATATATATATATATATATATATATACATATACATACATATATATATATATATATATATATATATATATATATATATATATATATATATATATATATATATATATATATATATATATATATATATATATATATATATATATTCTTACAAAGCCGGTGTAGCATATGAGTAAATATTTTATTGATGTACTTTATTTGTGTATTTAAGAGATGTATAGCCAACTCGTAGGGTAAGTTCCACTCACGTAGGATTAAGTAATGTATGTGAATTACCTAAACTTTCATAATTCATTTAACTGTATTTTCATTCAGTTTTGTATTTGTAAATTTACTTTAAAGAATTAGCTCTTTATTTCACGTAGTTTTGTTACAAAATCTTAAGTTATCTTCAAATTACTATGTTGGTAACCTTACGCCGCTAGAGCCATGCCCCCCCCCCCCCCGTCCCCCCCCCCCCCTCCCCGCTACAAGAATGATCTACTAGAAATTTCTAGATGGATTAACTTAATATATATAGGACCTAGCAATGCATAAGCAGCAGAAGAGACCCAGCCTATCCTCTTGAAAGAGCCAACGTCCGCCAGCCCTCTCTCCTCTCAAATGTGTAAAGTGTTTTCCTCTCAAACCTTAATAAGTGATTTCTATCCAACGTATAACGTATATAGTGTTGTTCAAACGTTGGTGATATTATTTGGAGGTTAATTCATGAGTAGTGTGTTAATGTAAGAACATTTTATAACATAAATTTTTGTAACTGGCCCATTGAGATTTAGGTTAAATACTGAAGTGCATTGAAAATTGTGCTTAACCGGTCTGTAACCTTGTGTAAACCAAAAAACATAAGTGTAACAGTTACATATACAGTATGTATATTTCATTAGTGTTTATTCATTAGAGTGTTAAAGTGTTAACTCTTCATGAATTGTCAAAATTGAATATTTTTATTTAGTTCCAATGAAACAAGTGATTGTAAAATTTTTATAGTATCAATATTTTTGTCTTGATCTAAGGTTTAATTCAGGTTTGATATTTTTAGTGACTTATTTTTAGTGTTAATTCTTTTGAATTATTGTTAACTTTTTAAAGATTATATAATTTTTTTTTAAAGTGTGTATTACTTCGACCACCAACAATTTGTCTCAGTACTTCTCTCGATTCCCTGACTAGGAACCGAAGAAAGAGGTTGGTTTAAAATAGTTCAAGTAAAGTAATCCCCTAGTTTGGTTTTGAGTAACGTATGAGACCTTTGGATATTGTGTTCATATATATTGCCGTCGCGGAGTTGCATGATGCTCTCAGAGCTCTGGTACTTTTAAAGTACAACAGATTTATGTAAAAATAAGCAGTTGAGTTTGGAGCTCGGGAGTTTACATAAATCGCCAGCCGTTATAATATATATATATATATATATATATATATATATATATATATATATATATATATATATATATATATATATATATATATATATATATATATATATATATATATATATATATATATATATATATATATATATATATATATATATATATATATATATATATATATATATATATATATATATAAATGATTACTGCATATACAATATTAGAAATTGTAAGAGTAGGGAATTTATATTTCCCTATAAAAGAAAAAAAAAATGGTTCCGCCAGAGCAAATGCACCCATCTCATTGAATGTATATTTGATAACTAGGTTTGCCATTTTCTGATTATATATGTTTGGTAAAAAAAAAAAAAAGTTTTATTCCAAATTGGTTTCATTGTCTTATTATGTAACTGGTTGTCAAAGAAAAGAAGCCTTGCTTTCAGTAGAACAGGGTTTAATTCTTTATTTATAACCTAGAAAAATATGACAAATTCGGAGATAATTTGTATTTTTCTCTAACTAATACAAACCTGGAGTTATTTATGTGGATATTTTTTCATCGGCAGCTGGAGGTAGCCATTAGACTTTAATTGCGAGGTGGCAAACCCTACCTAACCACTTAGCGGGTAAGCAGGGGGTGGCTAGGGGGTAGCCAGCCGCCTCTATATCAAGGTCTATATATACCACAGGTCAGCCAACGCGCAGCTTAAGCTGTGAATCACCCATACTGTGACGTCAAGCTTCCCCGTCTCACACACGTGGGTAAACAAAACAAAGGATCGTTGCCTTAGTTAGTTACCTATAGAGGTAACGTAAACAACAGGAGACGCTGTGTCCATTATCATTTTATTCATTCATTCATTCCGTCACTAATAATGCCAAGTAACTGCGCAGTATTTGGCTGTTATAATAGACATGATAAAACTAAAAGTTCAAACATAAAATACCATCGCTTTCCAAAAGAAAAACCATACATAGACCAGTGGATACATGCATGTTGCCGTGCAGACAGAATTAACATTGTAGATGCTACTGTTTGCTCAATTCATTTTAAACCAGGCGATTACAAAAATGACATGAAGTCTAGGTTACTAGGTATTGAAAGTCCTAGAAATTGACTACCTACTTACACAAACACTAAATCAAGATTGCCTTGAACATTTCTTTTGGTGTATAAGGCAAATGGATGGACACTATGATCCTCCTCATGCTGTGAACTTTAAATTTCGGCTAAAAAAAAAATGTTGCTAGGAAAGGAAATTAAAGTATTAAGTGAAAAGTGTAATATCACCACTGTTGAAAAATCTCATGAATCAGCCAAAGACGATGAATATATCACAAAAGAAAGGGAATTAGCGTTCGAAATATGCCTAACAACACAGATATTCAGAAATTTAGATTTTGATTTAGAGAAAGATGCTTTAGACGAGGAAGAAGACCTTTTGAGAGCAAATAAAAAAAGATATTGGGGGAGTAATTGAGGAAGAAGCTCTTAAATACATTGATGAATATATTGTAAAGAAATTTTTTGTAAAATATCCTGAGTTAGGAAAAAAGAAGTGCTAAGGAATGATACTTGGATAGCATGTGTTAATCGGGGGAATTACATGCACTTTCTAGTCAGTTTTTTTCTAAGTTGTTAATAATGTGGGAGATTTTTAATGCTGTACACGGGGATGCTCTCATGGAGGGAAAATTGTTTTAAAAAGCTTTATTTAGAATTAAAACAGTCTGGTATTGAAGTTCCTGACGATGTTATTGCTTTTTTGTTAAGATATTGGTATATTTTCGAATGCGATATCTTAATAATTTGATAGTATAGAAAACCTCAAGGACAACCATGCAGGGAGGCCCTAAGAAAAAAAATGAAAGTAGTAACTTAATGAAATATTTTCCAACGGTAAAATGTTGTTTTATTTACATTGACTGTGTGATAGATCTACGTTTTTAATGGGTCTCGCCAACACTAAGCCCCTTCAGATGACGTAGGTGTGCAGAAGAGGCTTAAAATCGGTATGCTGTCCGGCTGACCTGGTATATCTGGACCGTGCTCTATATATACTCTCACAGTTGTGAGACGTAAAATCCAAGCAGTCCAATACAAATGTGTAAGAAGAGCCTGCAAAGAGATACCACCATACTACAACACATAGAAGGACCTACATGAGAGGTACAGCATTGAAGCTATGAACTGCAGGCTCCACAGACTAGTAAGTAAAACTCTTACAAAGATGGAGGAAATAAACAATGAAGCAGTAGGGAGGAGCAGGAACCTCTAGGAAAGAGGACACTGCTACTGTCCGAGACTTCTGTCAGCCTTAGAAGGACCTGAACCACAGCCAATATATGCGACAGAGCAGTAGAGCGGAAGAAGCCAATTTAAAGTGTAGTGAAGTGAAGTGCAGAGAAAGTGAAGTGAAAAGTGAAGTGAAAGTGCAGTGAAAGTGAAGTGTAGTGGAAGTGAAGTGTAATAAAAGTGAAGTGAAAGTGTAGTTCAGTGAATGAAAGGAAACAGACAATAAAAAAAAAAGGGGAAAGGAAACTAGTTTAAGCAGACATCAGCTGGGGATTTCAACCCTCCTGACCGACCCCTTCTCTCCTACTAAAATCGCTCACCAATATCTTCCTCTCTGGTCCCTCCTGCTATGATCAGAGCTCCTACTCACTTCCCCACTTTTCCTACTACTAAATATTTTGTGGTTCCAAAGAGGTAACTGATGACGCAGAAAGAAGACACTACAACAGAAGCAGAAACGGAAGCAATGGGTTGCAATCCTGAAACTGACAATATCCTGAAAATAAGCAAAGGGGTCCGCCCCATTCTACAATACTCCTACTTTCTTCATCCTTCCCCCACCTTTACCTTCCCCTACTCCCCCAACTGAGGCCTGATGCCTCCTGATATAAGAAAGAATCTATTGACATTGATAAAAGTGGCTGATATCCTTGATCCTTTATCCCTTATCCTCACCCAAAATCCTACAATAAAAGTGGCTGAATATCCTTAACCTTATCCTCATCCCACCTTCCCCCACTCCTACTTATCTGTCAGTGATTAAGCATGCAAGACGTCACTTTTTATTGCAGGGAGGATTTCTGGGGGACAGGTGATGACGGGCCAATTTATATAAAGAACTGCAGGTTTGTATCAGTTAGGGAAAAATACAAATTTTTTCCAAATTTGTCATTTGTTTCCATACTAACAAAATAAACCTTCCGTTATTTATGTGGATGACTTACTTTTAGGTGGGAAGAAATCCTAGATCTGGCATGGACATTGACCCGGTTTTACCTAGTACAGTATATGACTGTGTTTAAGGGAAAACTTTGACAACTCGCTGAAATACACAAAGTGAGAATATTCGTAGCCTGTGCAATTTAGTAACATAGAGGTTGTTGTTTGCATGAAACGTCTGAGTTTTAAATAGGAAAAAACAAGATGTATAACCATTGCTCCCTCGCAGAAAGCAATGGGGACGTGGGCAGTATAAAAATTTTATTAGTTATGCTAGGCTACACAAGGAAAGTAATCATTACTGCTGAGGTTGAAGCTAGCTTGCAGAGGCACCCATGGTGATGTATCCCAAGAGAGGGTAAGATGAAGGAAGGAAAGCCAGACATTCTTTTTATTCATCCCAGTCTTAACCTGAGTAACAAAAGTGCTCAATCAACTGCTACTTGTCCATCAAGAAGCTTGAGGTATATTAAACCACTTGCAAGGCCGCCACCACAGGACCGATAGTAAACGTATCGAGCCTCCTGTGGGTCACATCTTTGAGGTAATGGGCTGTGAATGTGGTTTGTCTTTTCCACACACCCGCTTGGAGAACTTGCAACATGGACGCCAGGGAAGTACTGATTCCCCCGACGTCTTGGGCTCTAGGTCAACGAGACTGAGGAGGATCCTGAGCCAAGACTCTTTCGATCAATTGGCGAATCCAGGAGGAAACTATGTTCTTTGTGATCCTCCTCTTTACTGTCCCTGAACTAACAAACAGCGATGTTAGTTTCGGCTGTGTTTCCGCAGTGCATTTAAGATAGTATCTCAAACTCCTCACTGGGCAAAGTAACAACAGATCTGAGTCATTGTTTACAGAACGAAGACTCGCAATCGGAAAAGGCCCGAATCTATGGTCCAGCATCCCCGGATTTTGAGTCTTAGCAATAAACTCAGGGACAAAGCTGACCGTCACTTACCCCCATCCACTTGAATGGGCGATGTCATACGAGAGGCCATGAAGTTTACGGACTCTCTTTGACGAGGCTAAAGCAAGCAGGAATACCATCTTCAAAGTGAGATTTTGGTCAGTTGCATGGCATAATAGTTTGTAGGGAGGTCCTTTTATGGACCTCAAGACGCGAACCACGTTTCAAGGAGGAGGCCTGATCTCTGACTGGGGGCAAGTGTTCTCATAACTACGTATGAGTAAAGAAATCTCCAATGAAGAGGAAATGGCAACTCCTTTCAGCTTGAAGGCAAGGCTCAAGGCTGAGCAATAACCTTTCACCGCCGATACTGAAATGAACTTTTCCTCCCAATGGTATACAAGAAACTCCGCTGTTACTGGAATAGTGGCATCGAGTAGAGAGATATTCCTTCCACGGCACCAACCACAGAAGACTCTCCACTTAGCCTGGTACACCAAGGCTAAGGACATTCGCTCCACAGGTTGTCATGAAAAGCCCTTCTGAGAGAGGAGACACTGGATAGTCTCCACGCGTGAAGTTGAAGTGACTGTATGGTCTTGTGGAAGATGTTTGTGTGTGGCTGTATGAGTAGATCTGGTCGTGGAGGGAGTTCTCTCGGTCGGTCTACGAGAAGTTGCAGGAGGTCTAGGAACCACTCAGCGTGATGCCATAGCGGAGCTACAAGGTTCATCAATAGATCTTTGGACGCTCTTGTTTTGTTGAGCAGTCTTCTCATCAGACAAAATGAGGGAAAGGCGTACACGTCAATGTTGTCCCACCATTGTTGGAGTACAGCTTGCCACAGAACCTGAGGGTCCAGGACTGGAGAACAGTAAAGCGGAAGCTTGCTGTTCAGATATATAGCAAACAGGTCTACAGTCGGGGAACCCCACAAAGTCAAGACTTTGTTGGCTATCTGACGATTCAAAGACCATTCGGAGCCTACTACCTGAGTCGCTCTGCTCAGATTGTCCGTGAGCATATTCCTCTTGCTGGGAATGAAGCGAGCTGATAGAACCATCGAATGTTCTTCTGGCCATCTACGGATCTTTACTGCAACATGGCATAGAGGCTACGAAAAGGCACTGCCCTGTTTGTTTATGTAAGCCACAACTGTGGTGTTGTCGCTCATCAACACCACAGTGACCTGCCAGCAACTGTTGGAACTGATGAAGAGCCAAGTAGGCTGCTCTCATCTCTAGAAAATTTATGTGCTGGTACCTTTCTGATTCTGACCAAGGGCCGGAGATCGTATGGTGCAGCAGGTGAGCCCACCACCCTTCTTTTGATGCATCTGTGAAGAGCATCAAATCCGGAAGGGGAACGAGAAGATTCTGGCCTCGCCGAAGGTTTTCGTCTACCATCCACCAACTCAAATCCATCACCTGATTCTGAATTATGGGGACTCGGGTGTCCGGTGGGTCGGAGTGTTGGTTCCACACGGACTTCTGCTGCCACTGCAGGGATCTTATCCTGAGACGGCTATTTGAAATAAGAAAGATGAGAAAGGTTAGGTAGCCTAACAGACTCAAGCCTGTGTACTCTTTCATCTAATGGGAATACTTTTTTTAGGACAGTATCTATGATCATTCCGAGACATACCAGTCTCTGTGAATGTTCTAGTGATGTGTTCTCATGTTTATCATGACCCTCAGATCCTGACAAAACTTGAGAAGCATATCTCGGTGACGAAGAAGGGTCGTCTCCGAGTCTGCTAGGATCAGTCAGTCTAGATATCTGAGTAGACGGATACCGTTCCTGTGAGGCCAAGATGACACTAGGGCGAACACTCTGGTAAAAACCTGAGGGGCTATCACGAGAATGAAGAATAGAACCTTGAACTGGTATGTCTTTCCTTCGTGAATGAACCTTAAATACTTCCTTGAAGACAGATGTATTAAGATCTGGAAGTAAGCGTCCTTCAGATCCAGTGTGCTCATGAAGTCCCTTGGACGTACCGCTTGAATGACCGTATCTGCTGTCTCCATTCTGAACTGAGTCTGTTGGCAAACTTGTTCAGAGGGGAGAGATCGATGACTGGTTTCCTGCCTCCTGTTGTCTTTTTCACCAGAAAAATCCAATTGCAAAAGCCTGGAGACCTGTTCACTATCTCTTGGAGAGCACCCTTCTGCAGCATGGTCTGGACTGCAGCCCTGAGGGCCAGCCCCTTTGCGGATCCCTTCGCATAGAAGCCAAGCTGCACTGGACCCCGAGTCAGAGAAGGGAGAGAGTGCATGAACGGGACTGATACCCTAAGGCGAACACATCGACCGTCAAGGGATCTGTCCCATGAAGCTGCCACCTCTGACAGCCCCGCTATAGTCATCCCCCCACAGGTGGTAGGTAGTTAGGAATCCCATTCTTAGTGGGAGTGGCCACCTCGGCCGCCTCCCTTACCTCCCTTCTTTCCTCTGAAGGACTTGGACCCCTTCTGTCCCTCGGACTGAAAGGGCCGCTTAGACACCTTAGGAGGTCTCGAGGACCTAGCAGTTAACTGGTTAGAGGAAGGTGCTTCCTGAGGCCGGAAAGAATGAGAAGGTCTACCAGAGGACCGGGATGTCATGGCCCTATGGAGGAGAGAATCGTTGGACTATTTCCTCCATCGCTCACAAGCCCTCTCTATCTCCTCCAGAACAAAAAGAGAAGAACCCTCGAGAGTGGAATTCCCCAGCAGAGAGGCCTCCGCTTACGGCAATTGCTAATGGAGCCGTCCTATGATGGTATCCCTCCTCTTGAGTATGGTGTTCGGCCACAGGTTGACAACGTGGTGTGATAGGAACTCAAAAGTCCGGTTACCTGACAATAGGAAGGACTCCAACGTCTCCCTGGCCGACTCCTTCAACAAGGCACGGGAGCGAACCATGAAACATAGTGATCCCAACCATAGATCCATCCATGATGCAGCCTGCATGGCATACTTCGCGCCTCTCTCTATGTTTAGGAGCTCAATCACCGTCAGTGAGGTCATCAGAGAGGAGAGGGTCTGAGTGGAAACTCACTTCGTTAGGGACTCTATCGAAGGGTCGACGGTTATGGTGGAGTATGGTTCCCCTTCGACCTCGTGGCATTTCTTTTGTAAAACAAAAGGAAGTGGCAGAAACCGAGAGGAGGAACCTGCCCTAAAGGAACTGGAAATTCCAGCTATCTGGGATATAGCTTTCCTCTTGGCAGCTGTTAGACCTTTGGACCAGGGCAAAGCTACACTGGACCTGAAAGGCTTCTGGGTCTCGAAAATTTCATCAAGCATCATATTCTTCCCTTCCTGGGTGGTGGAACCAGGAGTAGACAGCCTGATGATGATGATGATGATAATAATAATGATAATAAAAATAATAATAATAATAATAATAATAATATATCATATTTGCTTATTTCACTTCCAGAGCATTTCTGAAGAAACATTTCTTGCATCCTTTCTGGCTAAGAGCGTAAAAATGCTTTGCAATATCGTAATAGAGGTAGATAAAACAGGCGACGCAGACCCAACATGCAAGCCCCTATCATTACAACAGGGCCGGGCGATTATAAACACAAGGTTGCCTGACATTGGCCGGAAATGATGTAATTTCCTCTGGTGTAACAAACTAACGTCCCAAACACAACTGATAGCTCTCTCTAAGAGTTACCAAATAATATTTTCTAACTTATAGTGAATATAAACATATCATCGCATATATAGTTATATATATATATATATATATATATATATATATATATATATATATATATATATATATATATATATATATATATATATACGTAGACACAATAAGAATATATCTCGCCTATAAAATGGACCCAGAACCATAATAATATATATAAAACAAAGTGGTGGCTATGCATGAAAGTATATTGATTGTAACAATGACATTATTAAACACACACACAGACACACACATAAATACACACCTAGAATTCAGCTATCGTTCTGAAACTTTCACAGAACGTTATAATGGCGTTTTCGTCGAGTTTAGTTGTTTCAGCTGAAATCGATATTTTTCGAAAGCTTGTCGCTGAGAATCGTGACCCGGGCGTAAAAAAAAAAAAAAAAAAAAAAAAAAAAAAAAAAAAAAAAAAAAAAAAAAAACCATGAATAGTGTGAGTGATCAGTTATTCGGTTAATAATTCTACAAAGTAGCCTACAATGATTCTCATGGTATCAAGGAATAAGCTATCTATATTATTATTATTATTATTATTATTATTATTATTATTATTATTATTATTATTATTAATGGCTAAGCTGCAACCTTAGTCCGAAAAGTAGAATGATATAAGCTTAAGGGTGTCAACAGGGAAAAATAGCCCAGTGAGGAAAGGAAACAAGGAAATAAATAAAATACAAGAGAAGTAATAAACAATTAAAATACAATATTTTTAGAACAATAACAAATTTAGACTAGATCTTTCATATATAAACTATAAAAACTTAAAAATTTAAGTGAAAGAGAAATAAGATAGAATAGTGTGACTGAGTTTACCCTCAGGCAAGAAAGAGGTCACTATGCCTCAGGACAGTGGAAGACCATGAAAAGAAACCACTGCATCCCTGTGAGTCCGCCCTAAAGAGAAATCAGGTGGAAAGTGAATCACAATCCCTAACATGAATACTGAGCCATTGTAAGACACAACAAAGAGAATAGAAAGTAGGAAATATTTCTTACCGTAACCTGAATAGATGTTACATGCAGCACTTGGTGAAGAGAACAAATGAGACATTTGTAAAAAAAAAAAAAAGAAAAAAAAAGAGAAAACTTAGAAGAAAGTACCAAAGTATATTATTCCCAAAGTATATTATTACTTAATAGTTCTTAACATAATATGTTTATTGATTGAGGAAATGGTTTTCATATTAACCAAAACCAACAAATGGAGTTTTGTGAGAGAGAAATATACTGAGGTAGGTTGAACATTTGTCTTAATTGCTTTGTATGGTATAGAAATTCATTTACCCAACAAATAAGGCTTTCAGGCTAAATTTAATTGTGTAAGATCACCACAGCCATGAAAATAAGAGACAAAATGAGGCTGCTCAAAGAGCATTAATGATATGGTAAGTCAATGGTCAGTGGCAAGATAAGTATTGAAAAGTGAAAAAATATTTGCCGAATTTCCTCTATATAGTAGTATAATAGAACAAATAGCTGGTTATATTTATATATATTCTTACGAAGCTGGTCTAGCATAGGAGTAAATATTTTATTCATGGATTTCATTTTTGTATTTAAAAGATGTATAGCCAGCTCATAAGGTGAGTTCCACTCACGTAGGATTAAGTAAATGTATGTAAATTACATAGGATTCTCGTCATTCACTTAGTTGTATTTTCATTCAATTCAGTATATGTACATTTACGTTATTTTTAAGAATTAACTTTTTATTTCATGTAGTTTTGTTACGAAGTTTTATGTAATCGCGTTTAGGTCTGCTGTGTGACATACACAATATGAGCACGAGGGATTAAGTCATTTTCATATTTCCACGTGATTGGAAAGTACATGAAAATTCTTGAATTAGATTTACTCTTTATTGTTACGAGAAGGTGGGCAGAGGTAGCTGAAAGAGGGTTGCCTAGCAAGCAAGGTTGGTACCCCTTCTTCAAATTACTATGTTGGCAACCTTACGCCGCTAGAACTATGGCCTCCACGCTATGAGAACGATCTACTAGAAATTTCTGGATGAATTAAGCAAATATATATAAACCCTAGCAATGCATAAGCAGGAGAAGAAATCCAGCCTATCCATTTGAATGAGCCAACGTCCGCCTGCCCTCTCTCCTCTCAAGTGTGTGCCCTCTCAAAGGTAAAAAGTGATTTTTACCCAACATATATTATGTATAGTGTTGTTCAAACGTTGGTGAAATTATATGATGTACATTCAAGTGTAGGGTGTTAATGTAAGTACATTTTAACATGATTTTTTTTTTTAACTGGCTCTGTGAGATTTAGGTTAAACCTTTATGTGAGTGCATTAAAATTTTTGCTTAACCATTCTGTAACTTTGATAAACCAAAAGATGTAAGTGTAACAGTTACATATATGCAAATTTCATTATTGTATGTTCATTAGAATGTTAAAGTCTTTTCATTAAATGTCCAAATTAAATATTTTTAGAAATTAATTTCCAGTGAAACAAGGGATTATATAATTTTTTCAGTGTCTGTCTTTTTTCATAATCTAAGGTTTAGTTAAGATTTCATATTTCGAGTTATTTATTTTTAGGTGTTATTTCTTGTGAACTGCTGTTAACTTTTTACAAAATATATAAATTTTTTGTAAAGTGTGTATTATTTTAATCACCAATATTTTTTCTCAGGGCTTTGTTCATATTTCCTGACTAAGAACCGATGTAAGAGGTTGATTTTTTAATAGTTCACGTAAGTAATCACCTAGTTTTGTTTTGAGTAACGCAAGAGACCTTTGGATATTCAGTGTTCACATATATTGCCGTCTGGAAGTTGCGTATTATTCTCGGAGCTTGTGTATTTTTTTAAGTATAACAGATTTATGTAAAAATAAGCAGGTGAGTTTGGAGCTCGCGAGTTTACGTAATTCACCAGCGATAATATATATATATATATATATATATATATATATATATATTATATATATATATATATATATATATATATATATATATATATATATATATATCCCGTGTCTACGAATAAATGATATATCAGAACATACTCTTTTCACTTTATTATCCAAGTTGGTAAAACGCTTTGCACAGCAAGGATACACTCAGATGGGTATCCAATTACTCTTGTGAAAGCTCGAGCGGTGCTGACTCTCTTTACAAGCAAGGATAGGCATTGTTGCTCCCTGAGCATGCTGATTCCACTAAATCTGTGGAAATCTCCACTGTGATGGAAAGATACTGTTACCCATAAGATCTTAAGACATGTCATATATAAGAGAGTCCAATAACGTCACACAACATTCTATAAGTCAGAGACTCTTGAAAATGTTAAACACACAAACACACGCGCACACACACACACACACACACACATACATATATATATATATATATATATATATATATATATATATATATATATATATATATATATATATATATATATATATATATATATATATATATATAGTCATGCCCTGGTTAGAGGGGTGTGCGTGTGCGAGTGCGTGCGTTTGCTTATCTATTTGAATATTCAGCTGTCATCTTTACGGGTCGAGTACAGTAATTTTCTATTCGGAGAAATTTTGCAAAACAGATGATAAGAAACAACGAAGAGTTGAATATAAGGATGAATTCTACTGTAGAGACAATGTAATTTTTAAGATATAAACTAGTGTTTGTTAATGAAATCAAACTTGAACTTTAGTGTACATTACATTTCGTTATTTCTTCCTTCATTAATACTTTACATTAAAGCATATCTTCATATGAATTACAGATTTTGCCAATATATTGTATGAACAATATTAAACACACACACAGAGAGAGAGAGAGAGAGAGAGAGGAGAGAGAGAGAGAGAGAGAGAGAGAGAGAGAGAGAGAGAGAGTCACTTGACACTTGTGAGAAAGAGAGGGGAGATTCTACGTATCTAATCTTGACACTTGAGAGAGAGAGAGAGAGAGAGAGAGAGAGAGAGAGAGAGAGAGAGAGAGAGAGAGAGAGAGAGAGAGAGAGAGAGAGAGAGAGAGTATTCATCTATCTAATCTTGACACACCCAAGTCCCGAACGTTCGCAACCAGTCTAGGGTTTATGAACGACGGCAACTGTGTGGAACACGAGAGTTTAGCTATGCGGATAGGTGGAGCTTATCTTGTTAAACTCGAATGGATAAAACCGGCGGATCATGCGATGCGGTATTGCGTTCTTTCTTGGTTTGTTTACCAGATTGCAGAGAGGAGTGTGTCAGGAGACAGACACAATAGATAATTCTCCACTGTCAAGTCTATGATATATTTGGAAAACATAAGCAAATATGTCACAAGTCACACCTTTGGCAAATACCGTAAAGAAACCCATATTCTAAAAATATTTCGCTTATCTAGTCGAGATACTGAAGATAATTCCATCGGCATCATTAACATGATTATCTGTTTAGAGAAGTAAATTAAACAATATAAATAATTCTGTCATAATTTACATAACCGAATTTGCTTTTTATAAAATGAGATATGCAGGTTAAAAACAACAATACAACAGTCTTATCTATAAAAAGTTATCTTTTAATGTTGCTTAGGGAAAAAAGAAGATTTAAGAAAAACTGTTAAAATGTGGTGGTCGATAACATATACGTAAAATGAATATACAGAAATTATGAATAATAATAACAATAATAATTGTCAGTTATCTATGATGCTACTTATTTGTAGACATCAAATTATGGAAAGAACTTGCTTGCTTATGTACTGCCATGCTATTTTACACAGCTTCAAACGTTGTTCTGGATCCCCCCCCCCCCCCGAAAAAAAAAAAAAAAAAAAAAAAAAACGAAAGCCTGACAAAGAACTGAAGACTTCGTAACGTTTTAAGCTTAAATCGCATAGTTTACAAGTTTTAGACTTTTCTCTAGAAGTGTTTCTAGGATTTCACGTTTTCAAATATCTATCAGTATCGCTTATGTTTGCCTTTTTGTCTTCTCATTTAAGTGCGACACGTTTAATGTTTATATAAATGAAATGATTGCTGAACTAACTTTATTTTTAAGCTGACTACAGGGTACGTTTATCACGTTTCAGGCGAGGGTAAATAATTCAAATGCCTTATCGCTACTTAGAGCTGATACGAGAAAAGTCAGTTTGGATAAATGAGATCAAAAGGAATTATGTTCTTCATCAATCACATGACGTCATATAATGCCGTCCCAAGGTTAAATAAATACAAGTTTTACTTTACAATTGAACCGTTAAGCCTTTAACCGTTAAATTATGAATCAGACGGTAACTTTTTTTTTTTTATCCACTCCACAGAAGAAACAGAGATATAACAGCGTTTCAGAAAGTGTCAAGTTTTCGATTCGTTCAAATGCGAAGGAAGTCGCACCGACCTGAAAAGCCCTGGGTGGAGAGAATCCATGAGATTGGTGATATAATAACCCGGCATCGCTTATTATTGGTGGCTACGAAACAAATATGATTAGGCTTACTGTTAATGATTGAAGGATTATTTTGTAATTTGTGTGTGAGAGAGAGAGAGAGAGAGAGAGAGAGAGAGAGAGAGAGAGAGAGAGAGAGAGAGAGAGAGAGAGAGAATACATCTGTGAAATATATTCTCGATATTGTCAGAAGAATAAGAGAGAACAAATTTATAAAAACAAGATAAAACCGCTCAAAAATGGCAGATGCAAGGAACAGTGACAATGCCCAAGCAAGACAATGTCCATGAGACTGACCATATATTCATAAGATCAGTGGCTTATCCCCTCCCCACCCAAAGAAAGACCAGTAAGGGCCAGGCAATGGCTGATGATGACAAGGCCAGTAGACCTATAGGCTCCACCAAACAAGCATCCTTAGGTCACAAGGATGGTGAGGTTGTAGACACTAAAAGAAACTATCGAGTTTAAGAGGGACTCAAATAGGCTAACACAACCCTATGTAGTAAGTCATCTGTCTTTCAAAGTGGGGACTATGAAACAACTGAAAAATTCTGGGGAAGTAAGGGAGCTTCAGGTATTTCTAATGAAGTTTAGGAATGTCTCTTGTAAATAAATTCCAATTAACGTGTTTGTATTAATGAAAAAAAAAAAGAAAAAAAAAAAGAAAAAAAACCTACTACATGGCCGAGATTGGCGACTGCGGAATTACAAAAAGGACTAAGAAGAAGTGTAGACAAACCACACGAAAAGGAATATTTGATAAAAAAAAAACCATTAGCAATTAAAGTAGACTACTCTCTCTCTCTCTCTCTCTCTCTCTCTCTCTCTCTCTCTCTCTCTCTCTCTCTCTCTCTCTCTCTCTCCATATAAACGTTCCTAAAGTGAACGAACTTTGCTGTATTTGAAAGCGAACAATAAAATACTTGAAATATTATATATGTTGAATCATACTAAACTTACATTCGTCTTGATGCGGGTGATACCCTCTAAGTACAAAAGGGTTATGACATTTGACTTTGAAATCCTCTTGTTCATTCTGACAACGTATCACTAGAGTTAATCTTGGTCTGATAATAACTTTTATTACGAGCTTTATTTTCTTATTATGGGGTAACAAAAAGGTCAACAAGTACATATTTTAATAATATGTGTCGAACATACACAACGCACACGCGTGCACACACACATATAATATGTATATATATATATATATATATATATATATATATATATATATATATATATACATATATATATATATATATATATATATATATATATATATATATATATATATATATATATATATATATATATATATACATCATCATCAGCCATTACTTGTCCATAGTAGAACAATGGCCTCAGACATGTCCTGTTATGGTCTTTCTGTTCAAGTCCACCCACAAAACTTTTCTTAGTTCGTCAATCCATCGTCTTCTCTTCCTTCCCCTGCTTCTTTTACAATCTCTAGGGACCCATTCTGTTATTCTTAACGTCCATCTATTGTCTGTCATTCTCATTATATTGTCCTGCCCATGTCCATTTCTTCTCCTTACATGCTGATAGAATATCTTCCACTTTGTTTGCTTTCGTATCCATGTTGCCCTTTTTCTGTCACTTGATGTTATTCCCATCATTATTATTTCCATAGCTCTTTGAGTTGTAATGACACCCTCAAATTATACCTTTTAGTGAAGTACTCACCATCGCCTCCCACCTGTATAGCAGAACTTTTTCCGCTCTCTCAACAACCGGTGGGGAGCCAAAAGTCTTCTCTCGCTCTCAGAGAAATGACCAGTATCACTCGCCTACAACCTGATCCAGACGGCTCTACTCAGCCGGTGAACCTACTTCGAGCCTATGGGTATGACGCTTACCCGAACCTGTATGCGCTGCCACCCCAATGTTGATATCTTGCCCATGAAGGACCTGATGACCAAAGTCAATGCCTTTATGGACAGCCACTTCACCACTTACAAGACCTCCACTCCTGACGAAGAGGACAACTATTCAACATGGACCCAAGCTCACGTCAATGCGGTGGGACAAAGACGCCTATCCCATGATGTGCCGGAATGGTGACAAAGCCACCCACCACCCACATATACCAACCATTGCTTATGCCCCAAACAACGACCTCTCCAGCCAATTACTGGCGCTCGTCGGCAGTAGTTATGCCACTACCCCTCCAGGTTCGGGGCTGCTGTGAAGAAATGCGTGAACGGTTGTCAGTGGCCAAAAAACGTGCAAGTACTGTAGGCCATGGCTTGCAGCAGTGGTCTCCCCTGTCATTAACCTTTTCTTTTTATATGATGCAGGTACGGGCGTGCGATTTTTGGTAGACACAGGTGCTTGCCATTCTTTTCTGCCAAGGCCACTCTTCAGGACACAACGTAGTCTATCTAAGTCCGGGTGGTACCTGTCAATGGATCTGCGATACCCACCCACAGTTGTGAAACCCTCACATTATTGTTTGGAAACTCTAAATATAATTAGAAGTTTCTCATTGCTGATGTCACATTGCTAATTCTCGGTGCGGATTTACTCTCACTTTTTGACCTCCTCTTTGATGTCGCTCACCGCCGGTTAGTCAACTTGCATTCATACTCCTCGACACCCCTCCAAGCCCTCTAACCTCGCTCTCCACATCAGCGCAGCCACAGATGCCTATGCCCACCTCCTCATGTTGTACCCGGGAGGTTTCCGTCCAGAACTTCGTCAAACACCTAAGGTTCTTACCAAACATGGCATTTATCACAATATTAAGACGACAAGGCCACAGTGTTTGCAAGATTAAGGCGTCTGGCACCGGATCGTTGAACAGATGCTAAACAAAAGTTTGCCAAAATGGAAGAAATGGGATTGCCAAAAAGCCCCGAGCCCATGGTCATCACCCTTACACATTGTCCTGAAGAAAGATGGAACTTACAGGTGCCTACATATGAACATGCAGACAGAACTAGATTATTACCCCATCCCAAACATCGCCGACGTGAGCTCCAACTTGCACAAAGCGAAGGTTTTCTCCACACTCGACCTCCTGAAGGAATGTAATCCGGTGCCCAAGATCCCAGAATACATCCCCAAGACCACCATCACCACCCCTTTTCGTACATACACCTTTAATTACTCCTGTTTTGGCCTTTGTAATGCTGGGTCCTCTTTTCAACGTCTCATGGATGTCATGTTAGGGGACACCCCCCGTCTGTATATGTTATGTGAACGATATACTTGCTTTCTCTTCCTCCAAAGAAAAACACCTCCATCACCTGTGCATTGTGCTCGACCACCTACAACAGAATGGCCTTGTGGTCCGATACGACAAGTGTACCTTTCGCACCAACAAAGTATTGTCCGTAGGGCACTGCATCATTCCTCAAGGAGTCCACCCCCTCCCTGAGAAGGTAGAAGCCGTTCAGAACTTCCCCACACCCTCGAACATCAATTTCCTGCCAGCCATAGCCACCACTCTTGCCCCCTCTATATGCCCCTCATGGGCAAGCCATCTTCGCTATTGGTGCAGTACTTAAGTAGGTGGATAACGGCTTGCCCAATGGCCTTTTTCAGTAGAAAACTCTCCAAGGCAGAATCCGGCTACTCTACCTTCAAATACGAATTGCTGGCGGTGCATTTAGCTATGCTTCACTTTCGTCACTTCTTGGAGGCTACGCCCTTCGTCACTTTCATAGACCACATGCCTTCACTAGACAGTCTGACCTGTCAAGGTTGACATCTCTATGCTGTAGCTGAATACAACTGCACCTTTCAACATGTCCCTGGGAAAATGAATACCATTGCTGATGCCCTGTCTAGAAACACATTAGCTGCCATTCACCTGAGCTTGGATTACAATGCCTAGGCAGCAGCCTAATGAAAAGATCCAGATATCCTGCACATCCCTCCATTGGGAAAATGTCCCCATCGATGACTCCAATACCACCCTCATCTGTGACGTCAATACTGACAGACCTAGACAGTGGATACCTAGTCTCATGCACTAACAGGTGTTTGATTTCATTCATAGCCTTTCATGTACCTCACGCTGATCTGCTGCGCAGCTACTGAAGACAAAGTTCATTTGGCATGGCCTTACTATGGATGCTAAGGATTTTGGTTTACGCCTGTACATCATGCCAAACTTCAAAAGTGCATCGACACATGGATTAAGGGGACCATCTGCCATGGTGTATTGACATACCAACTTTCAATAATCGATAATCATTTTATTGCTTCTATGTATGCATAAACATATTGTACATGCTCTCCAGAAGTTTCAGCAAATTATTTTTACAAATAATGAAGACATAGCAGTCTTTAAATGATGACATCCTTACTGCGTCGTCTGCATGACTGAGTTTGAGAGAATCATCTTTGTGTGTTAATTTTTGCATAGATATGGCAATTTTTTTCACTTATGTTTCGAAATCTCGTATGTTTGGCAGAAATGGAAGGCATTGGTAGAGGGAACGTGAACGAAAACTACAAGCTACAAGAACAGCAGCCAGAGTTTCCAAAGATGTATTGAAGTTATAATACATGTGTTTGTTTACTTGCAGTTCATATGTACATTGTGTTTTCACAACATCCTCGGGAACTTTATAGCAAGGTCAATGTTTCCTAGATCATAGAAAGAACAAAAAGTAAGCAGAGAGCAAGAAAAAAGAACCAAGAAGAGAGGGAAGCATGAATAAGAGTACAAAGCTGAAACATGCTAACTAGAACTTTGGCAACAACGAGAGGCCGCTGGCAACTCATGACGCCGTTACGTCAAGTGTAATAGTAAACTTAGGGTTTAAAACCCTCGTTTAGGGTGCGTTTTTGTAGGAATAAAAAATTAAAGTACAAAATAAGGTTATCATAATAATGTTATCTTGATTTCCTTTAAGAAAAGGAATGAGAATTTGTTGCAAATCTTTGGAAGCTCATAACTCAAAGACATACTTATTCACACTAAGGTACATTTTTTTTTACTTATTTATTGTTTGATTCTAGAGAAAAAGATATAATTGAAAAGAAAAAGAAAAATCCCACAATTTTGTGACCCAGAATTTTTATTTTCCCTTTTCTCTTTTTTTCATGAATATTTTACATCTAGACGAAGAAAATTAAGAAAAAAATGTTTAAAAATGATAAAAAGGAAAATAAAAAATCTGTCACACTGAATTATTCAATTTATAAAGAAGTTTTGATGGTATAATTTTCAAAACAATTGGTGTCATATTAGTGGAGAAAATATACCTAAAAAACACTTTAAAATCACAATTTTTCCTAATTTATCAAAAAGTCTGATCAAATAACTTAAAAATTTTATATGATGAAGGTATCATATATGTCTAAAACATATATAGAAATTGTGTAGTTTGAATAAATAGAAAAAAAATTAATGACATGGCAGACGGTCTCCTTTCCTCAACCTCAACGTAGTTTTGCTCACATTCACATCGACATAGTAGGTCCCCTACTCACATCACAAGTACATCATTTCCTGTTTTACCTTTATCAACCGGTCCACTCATTGTTCTGAAGCCATTCCAATGGAAATCGGAACTTTCACCTCATATACATCTTCCTTACTCTCAGGATGAATAGCAAGATTTGGTATACCTGAACATATTACTTCTGACAGAGGTACCACTTTCACCTCTCAGTTGCGGACATCATTAACGAATCTCCTGGGCCAAAGCACCAACAACCCATTGAGATAATACTGCTGGAGAGCTATTGGGTCCTTTGACTGGCGAGAGAGTACTACATTGGATCCTTCTCTCTGGTTACGGCTTATTTTCCCTTTGCTTACACATACACCGAATATTCTGGTCTATTCTTTCCAAATTTTCCTCTATCCTCATACACCTCACAACAATAAGAATACCAAACAATTCTTCTTTGCTCAAGGCGTTAACTACCGCACTGTAATTGTTCAGTGGCTACTTTCCTCTTGGCAAGAGCATCAAGAGACTCTTTAGCTATGGTAATTAGCTCTTCTAGAAGGACACTAAAAAATCAAACCATTGATCTCTAGTTTTGGGTAGCGCCATAGCCTCTGTACCATGATTTTTCAGTTTTGGGTTAGATTTCTCTTGCTTGAGGGTACACTCAGGCAAGGAATTTTTAACTTGTTTCTCTTCCACTTGTTTTTATGATGTTTTATAGTTTATATATGAGAGATCTAATTTGATGCTGTCAATGATTTTAATATATTTCCTTTTGATTGTTATTACTTCTCTTGTATTTTATTTATTGCCTTCTTTCCTTTCCCCCCTGATCTACTTTTCCTTGTTGGAGCCCTTGGGCATATAGCATCATGCTTTTCCAACTAGGGTTATAGCCGAGCTAGAAATAATAATAATAATAATAATAATAATAATAATAATAATCACCTACAACCCTGCTGCCAACGGAATGGTTGAATGCTTTCATCTCACTCTCAAAGCAGCTTTGATGTCCCACTGCAAGGACTCCAACTGGCTTACTCAGCTTCCTTGGGTCTTCCTAAGACAAAAGACCATTCCTAAAGAGGCCCTGGATATCTTGGCAGGTGAAATGGTGTATGGTGACCCGTTATCCCTGCCGAATTGGTTTCCGTCTGCAATCTACTCCGACAATCACTAGTGCCTATGTCATGTTACGGGAAAATTTACTCCATGCCGCCAGACTTACAAGCCCCCCAGCTAAGCAACACATATCAACAGATCTGCCCTCAACACGTTTTCCTGCGCAATGACACTAGCAAGCCACCGCTAATGCCCCCTTACACGTGCCCTTTCCTCGTCATCCGTCGAACGCCGAAGGCTTTCTTCATTAACATTCATGGTAAGGAAGACTGGGTCTCCATTGACCACCTAAACCAGCAAATCTCCTGCCAGACGACCCACCAATAGTAAATAAGAACAACTTTTTGTCTATGCAATCTTTATTATCACTTGGAATGTATCACATGACAATGATAATATCTGCAATGAAAGATAGCATGATGAGAAATAAAATGGCATTTGCATCGGCAGTCAAAATAAATTCAATATGAAATTACACTGACTCCTAATAGCATATATGAGTCAGTTAATAAATTCACAATATACACAGCTAGCTAATGAACCATTTGCTGCTAGCATATACTAGATAATAAAGTTAGCTAAAGTCTATAGAGAATAATACTGTACCATATACGCACCGAGTAAATGAGCTACCAAACTGGAACACCATTTGTTTGCATTCTCACAAATGAGCGCCAATGTATAGACGACGCAATGCACATAAATGAAATAAGATCCTATAGTGCACATAAATGAAATAGGATCCTATAATGTACATAAATGAAATAGGATCATAAAATAATTATAACATGTACAACAGATATGAATAGACAATCCTCTACCTCCTCCCAAGTTTTTTTGGGGGGAGTACTAATAAGAAAACTCATAAACAAAACTGAACATGTTAGAGCAATATATTAAAAATACTTTATAAAAGCATATTAGCTTTGTGGCTAATGGAGCATAGCTGAATGAAAAATATAATATCATTAAGATAAATAAGAGGTAGAAAAGTATTAGTCTGCAAAAACGAATCAATACGTATTACAATCGTAGTCAGCCAAGTAGGCAGGCTTCTTGCGCAGCCTCTGAGGATGATCCGGAAGGGAACTTGGGGGAGCTTGAAAGAAATTATCAGGAGAGGCATCAAGGTGTGCATCATGTAGTGTTGCGTGAACAGGTGTTATGGGAGTTTGATGACGTGGTGATGGAGGTGGTGATGCATCTGTGGGAGTTGTAGGCGCAGGGTATGGCGCTTCCAGTGGATCAGTAGAGTGCGGTTCTGTATCAGGTTCTGGTGGCGGTGATGGGCATTGAAGTGATTTCTAGTGCTGGGGAATTGGGTATCCAATGGTTAATCGTGGTCATCTTGGAATAGCAGGGATGTATTTCCTCAGAAATTTTCTGTTGCGAAGAGTAGCCCTTCCAAAGCCATCGACCCTGACAATGCACTGATCGAATTGATGCACTTCGGACACAACGCCTGTTTTATCCCATTTTAATGGGTTCGAGCCTGTCTGGTTTTGGATGCGGACGTTGTTGCCAACTCTCAATGGCGGGGGCCACTTTGTGTGCTCGGTCCAGTACTCGGCCATTCTCATATGACGATTCAGGAGTGCTTCCTCGCGTTGTGCGAGGGTGCTTCTCCAAGTGGGATGGGGGTTGTATTTTCCTGGCAAGATGGGGATGAAATCCTTAATGGGCCTTCCGAAGATACACATAGCTGGAGAAACTTTGGTTTCTTTATCAGGGGTATTTCGGAATTGAAGGACGGCGCGCTGAAAGGCGTCAATGTTCAGGTTTCCTGTGGGCCCAGTGTTGTCGGTGAGGAGTCTTTTCGCTATATTAACGTCGACCTCTGCCCTACAATTAGAATGGGGAAAATAGGTTGAGGAAAGACGATGGTCGACTCCCCAAGCCTGAAGGAAATCTTGAGTGATTTTTGCGGAGAACTCTGGGCCACCATCTGAAGAAAGCTCATCAGCGATTCCATATGTTGCGAATATCCTCCGTAGACTGTTGATAAGCCCAGTGGCACCATCTGCTGCGCATTCGATGACAGGCCAATTTGAATACCTGTCCACTACAACGAGGTACTGTTGTCCTTTGTAGTGGAAAAAATCGGCACAAATATGCTGAAATGGATAGGCAGGAGGGTTTTGTGGATGTGGGGGAAGGCATTCCTCTGTCTGAATATTAGTCGATGATGTTTCATGTGTTGCTTCGCCAATGCAGGGGAAGGGGGAAGAGATTATACCTAAGGAGATGCAGCCCTCTTTGCTCAAGTAAATCTTGTCAGAGTTGTCGGTGACATAGGTGATTTGTCTGGTTTCAACAATTTACCCCTGTTGTTGGTACCTGTAAAGCGAAGGATAACGGCTCCTAGAATATTTATGCCTTTACTGTTGGCAGCTTTCATGGAGATATTAACTGGAATCAGATCAGAATGCTTAATGTAAAGTTTATTCAGAGCATGGATACCTGCCAGACAACTCTGACAGCCTGTGTCTGCCATTACTCGAGCCTCTGCTGCTTTCGGTGGAGCGTGAAGTTTAAAACCGAAGTGGGAATAGTCTTCTGTGAATGTGGATATTTTGAGGTTAATGAATGGTTGAGGCTCGGAGGGCCTTTTAATACATGATTTTGGCATAGCATCATACTGATGGTGATCGAGTGTAATGGACGAGTTGTTATGATATGTGGTGACAGAACAAAGTTCATTAAACACAGCATTATCTTCAGGTTGCATTGCAGCATGTGATTGTATTCCACTTGCTTGAGGTGATTTCTTCCTGCAAACTGAAGCAAAATGGTGTAATTTATTGCAAGAAAGGCATGTTTTATCAAATGCAGGGCATTCTGATTTTCTGAAACTTGCAGGGGCCATTTTGCCATGCCCTGTTTTACCACAATAAGAGCATCTCACATCAGAAGCAGGTTTATTTAAGTCATGTTTCACAATCCTGGTTCGGTTAAATTTTTTGTACGAACTTAAGGCATGGGTGCTTGGGGATTCCGTGAATATAGACGCTGAGCGTTTACCGGCTTCTTTTCTTTCTACAAATCTAAAAACTTCTTCCAGTGTCATGTTTTGATTTTTGTTACCTAACGGGTCGAGTTGTATCTCCTGGTCTTCAATGCCTCTGATGAGGATATCCTGAATAATTGGCTCTGTATAATTCACTTCACTATCGCAGGAAGGGCCATCTAGGAGGAATTCACATATACCAGCTTGCCCCCTTAATCTGGCTCCAAATGCTCGGATGGGTTCGTCTCTGTCTTGCCTTATATTATGGAGTGTGACCCGTGCCACCATTACATTTTCCTCACGTACGGCTAGGGCTCGAATGGCAGCAATGACTTTGGCAAAAGGTTTTGCGAGGAGGCTGCCTCCAGCAGCTCTGGTCACACCTTTACGCAATTGATCTTCACAACACTCTAGCAGCTGAACAACAGCTTCTTGCCCGTTAATGGTTGTGGCATTTACATATTCGTCCCACCTTATTAAAAAATATGACCATTCCTCAGTGGTTCCTGCGGCAGTGATGGTAGGCCTCTTAACTTTTTCCACTTGTGCATGTTGCGCTGCAGCATCTGGTCGAGCAGCAGCTGTGTGGTTTATGCAATGGGCGGTCAGTAGGGCGGCAACAATGGTGTCAGACAGGTCGGGGGTCACATAATTGCAATTGTTGATGGGGCATTGTACAGCAGGCATTGTAATGTAGTAAGATATATGATATTATCATAAATAAGAATCACTTTTTGTCTATGCAATGTTTATTATCACTTGGAAGGTATCACATCACACTGATAATATCTGCAATGAAAGATAGCACGATGAGAAATAAAGTGGCATTTGCATCGGCAGTCAAAATAAATTCAATATGAAATTACACTGACTCCTAATAGCATATATGAGTCAGTTAATAAATTCACAATATACGCAGCTAGCTAATGAACCATTTGCTGCTAGCATTTACTAGATAATAAAGTTTAGCTAAAGTCTATAGAGAATAATACTGTACCATATACGCAGCGAGTAAATGAGCTACCAAACTGAAACACCATTTGTTTACATTCTCACAAATGAGCAGGGTTGTCAAATAACTTGACATACAAAACGCGGTGCAAAGCCTCAAAAGTAGCGGAAGTTGCTTCAAAAGTAGCCCAATTATAGTAACTTAGCCATCATTAAATTGGTACTAAAAACTATTGATATTATATACTATAAAAATAAATTAGTGGGGAGGGGATCGAAATCAATCAACTAAGCTTTTATAGAAGAGTATGATATCGAAAAATTTACATAATTTTTATTCAAAAATACAGACAATAAAGCAGTATATTTTTTTTTGCAAAATTAAATACTAGTTGAATGACATTTAATGAAATTAAAATTAGCAAAATAAAAGAGATTTGTTGTTCATTCAACATAATCATAAAAGGATTCAATTAACTAAGTTTAATATAGTATATTTACATTGGTGATTATATTGTTTTAGAATTTATTCAATTAATGGAAAAAAAAGATTTTACAACAAAGGTTCAGTTAGCAAACGTGGTTATGGTGACTCTTCGTCCGATGAAGTTAGTTCTGTTACAAAAGATTTAATGAATTAGCTAATACAGACGTCATTTATTATGTCTTCCTTTATAATGTTATCAGTGTGCTTAATAGCTTTGACCCAATTTTCCTTGCAAACCTGAAACAAAGTCG